>NW_020173204.1:2825783-2936607 GCF_003031525.2 Neophocaena asiaeorientalis asiaeorientalis | reverse complement strand
GGAGGGAGGGCCCCCCTCACCAAAAAAAAAAAAAAAAAAAAAAATATATATATATATATATATATATATATATGGTATAAAATGTACACAAATATATGCCATTCCCCCCAGCCATTATTTTATAAAAATGCATTTTATACTTAGACCTCACTCATAAACCTACGTGAGTTAATATGTACAAATAATGCAGAATGAGTAAATTGCTTCACTTCCTGAATGTTTTTATTCATAGAAACTGTTGTCTATATGAAATAGGTATTTCGTAATAGGTATTTTGTTTGTATCACAAGATGATATCGGGCCTCATTTACGCATGAGGTTTTGTGAAAAAATTCCATTACCTTATAGCAAGTTGTTTTGATAAATAAAAGTGAAACTTCAAAGGTCATAACAAGTCTGATCTCACACTGTGCAACCCTCAAAACTTGAATTTGTATCCTTGTCTGTATGATTACATATAGACATTGTGTTACCCGTTTCTGCAAAAATGGGTCTAAATCTCCTTATCCTTGTCTGTATGATTACATATAGACATTGTGTTACCCGTTTCTGCAAAAATGGGTCTAAATCTCCTTATCCTTGTCTGTATGATTACATATAGACATTGTGTTACCCGTTTCTGCAAAAATGGGTCTAAATCTCCTTATCCTTGTCTGTATGATTACATATAGACATTGTGTTACCCGTTTCTGCAAAAATGGGTCTAAATCTCCTTATCCTTGTCTGTATGATTACATATAGACATTGTGTTACCCGTTTCTGCAAAAATGGGTCTAAATCTCCTTATCCTTGTCTGTATGATTACATATAGACATTGTGTTACCCGTTTCTGCAAAAATGGGTCTAAATCTCCTTATCCTTGTCTGTATGATTACATATAGACATTGTGTTACCCGTTTCTGCAAAAATGGGTCTAAATCTCCTTAACCTTGTCTGTATGATTACATATAGACATTGTGTTACCCGTTTCTGCAAAAATGGGTCTAAATCTCCTTAACCTTGTCTGTATGATTACATATAGACATTGTGTTACCCGTTTCTGCAAAAATGGGTCTAAATCTCCTTAACCTTGTCTGTATGATTACATATAGACATTGTGTTACCCGTTTCTGCAAAAATGGGTCTAAATCTCCTTAACCTTGTCTGTATGATTACATATAGACATTGTGTTACCCGTTTCTGCAAAAATGGGTCTAAATCTCCTTAACCCACATGCTTAAGGTGATGATTTACTGAGTAAGGTTTTTGAAAATTCTTACTACTCTTCTATCCACATACATAAATTTCAATACCTAGTTCTTTATTTTATCCCTTTTTTTCTAGCCATGTAAATTGAAAGAGGAATGATAGCATATATGGGTTAAGTGAAGGAAAAATTTAAATGCCTTTATTCTATTGCTGACTCTATTTAGACCTAAGAACATGAATTAATTAATCTGTTATCAAGGGAAAAGAGACTGTTAAAAAATTATGACATGGTACATATCCAATGGATCGAAAATAAATTAATGCCTAATCAGCTTTTTCCTGGTTTCTTGAAGACAGGGATTTAAAAGGGTTCTGCAAACCAAGTATATACTTTCAATATCAAATTTATGTTGTCTTTACAGATATTTCAAAATTTACAGAGAAATAGAAAATTTAGTGTTCTTTTCTATCATTCCATAATTGCTAAGGAGTATGTGAAATCTAGCCTGTCACCATGACTTTCTCTGCATAAGAGAAAAAGCCATACGTGCCACTGCAGAGGTACAGAGGATGAGCTGTGTCTGCTCAGAGGAAGAAGTGCTCCCCTCTGAGTTGAATAATCATGGACAGCCTGCGTTTTTATTTCCAGATGTGACATTTGAACTGAACCTTAGTGGATGTATTGCACAGACAGGTGGAGGTGGGTTTTGAAGCACAGACATTTAGATGTAAAAAGCAAAAACATAGGCAAAGGTAGATGCTAACTTTGGATGAGCAAGGGGTACTGATGATGAGCATAAAGTACATGGTGAGAAGCCCTGGAAAGTAAGGGTGGGAAGACTGGCTCAAAGAGGGAAGGCCATTACTGCAATCTAAGGATTGTAGAAAATGGACAAGATGTGGGCTTCTGAACATATACTTAGTGTTAATGTTACAGTATCTATATATCAGCACTGTGGGTGATGGTTCAGAGGAGAGAGAAGACTGGCCAGGAGAACCAGTTATGAGAGCATTGTTATTCAGATGGCCTAACTAGGCAAGTGGGTACAGTGAGGCTGGGGAAGAACAGTTTGGAAGAGGGATTGCTTCCGAAAAATACTCATTAAAGTGAGAAGTCTAGATTTGGAGGGAAAGTGGTGTGAGAGAAAACAAAGAATTTTCTGAGATTGTCAGCTTGTTTGGGTGAAATCCCATTAGTAGACAGAGGGCTTCCTAAGAGATCACAAAATGAGGTTAAGTTCTGTCAGTATTCATTGTGAGGAACCAGCGGCAGAACACTTCAGAATTGATGCCTTTGTGGCTACTGAAAATGTATGGTTAGTCTCTCTCTCGTGAGAGAGAGAGTTTAAGATGAAAAGCCAGGATTAATCTTCAGGGAGTAAATCTAGGACGTGGCTTAGGTGTAGAAGATTTAGAGTGGCCGGGAAGTACCTAACGTATAGAAGTTAAAGAAGTAATTATATTTAGGGAACCACAAGAGAAAGGGATTCCAGTGAAAGAGTGTTCACAACATGTAATAAAGCAAGAAGATGTCAGAAGGAGAAAAGAGCCATGTTTATGATAAAAAGGGAGAGAAGAGGTTCAGGCAGAGGGCAGCAGTGCCTTAAAGAGAACAAGTTGAAAGAGGCATAGAAAAGCTACTGAATTTACTGATTTGAAAAAGATCAGCTGGGGAGAGCAGCTCCAGTATACTGGGAAGGGTGGAGACAAGCCTGGAAAGGATGAAGTGTTGGCAACTGAGAAAGATACTGGCAACACTGAGAGTTTCTGTCCTGCTTACGATTTTGCACCCTTGCGAATTTTTTCTGAGGGAAGAGCCTCCATTTTTTGAGTTATGCTTTGTTACAATAATTAATATTCACTGACGAATTTACAAAGTTGGATATTTTACAAAACAGAAGAAGCAAAAAAAATTTTAACAGAATCCCTTCTGTCCTTTTTGCCTGCTTCAACTTCTGCAATTGTTCTTCTGAAAACCTTTTTACTGAAGCAAATCACCCTTAATCAGCTTCGTGATACCCTATCACATGATTAACTCCAGGTGGCTTTCTCTGGATTAGAATGATTTAGGGAAATCTCTTACTATCAGACACTTTGAACTGTAAATTCTGGATTGTAGTTTCTGGTGGCAGATTTTTACAGACAATTCAGAAATAAGCACATCTGCAGGAATTAAAAGAAGTCTGTTTTGCTTCTTCAGATAGGAAGAAATGCCTTATCTTTAAAATAAAATTTATGATGCTGGAGGTTGAGAAACATGGCATCAGCGAAGTATCAAGTGGTTATGCTACTGCACTGGGCTTTTGTAAATAGCGGAATAATATCACCTGTCCCTGGATTCTTTGTGAGGAACCGCACCTAGCAGCAGCACATTTAATAATGCTTGTTAGAACAGTGGTTATATCTAACTTCCTATCTCCAGAGATTTTTATTGTTTACTGCGTTGTTTCTCTCACATCTCTGTGGTTGAAACACACAACTTCTCATGATCTGACTCTTTCTTATCTTTCGCACCTCTCCTCTCTTGCAGTTTGCACTCTATCAAATCACATGTTCCATTTGTTTACAAAGCTCCTTCTGGCCCAGTCTGACATACTTCGATTAATCCCTCAAATCTCAGATCCAATAAAACTGTTATCATTAAGTTTGTCTCCTGAACCTGCCTCAGATACAATCAGTCATTTCTGTATGCTGACTTTCTCTCTTGTGCCAATGTTTACCGTTTAGTGGTATTTTTTATATCTGTCTTCTCAAGTAGACTGGAAGCATCTTGAGAAAAAGGCCTGTGAATTGTCATTTGTCTGTCTTCAATCCTAACCTGGCACCTGAAACAGAATAGGAGTTCAAGTGTTTTGTTTTTCATTGATTGGAATCGAGTCCAATATTTGGCTCTAAAATAATATGAAAGGAAGTGTAATATACTATTATATTTTCTGTCTGTGAAAACTTTCAATTTCCTCCTAATTCCTAACGTTCCATTAAAAAAATTGGTGCTATATCCTGGGGCTGGAAGACATGCTTATTTATTGTCAGTGTATCAGAACAGCATTTAGCTTTTGTTGAAATAATTTGCGTGCCTTTCCCATTTTAAGAAACATCACAGAAAGAAGATAATCTGCCTTAGTGGGTCATCTCTTTATGAATCTAATGATCCTCAAGTCAGAAGTTCCTTTTTTATGCTTGAATAAATGGCTTTTCATTTTAATGTGTATAGGTGATGGGAAGCATTTTTAAAGCAATCAATAACATACACTGAGTACTTACTTTACACAAAGAATTATTCAAACTGAACTGAACTAAGAAACTTTTTTGGCTAGCTGTTTACTTAAAATGGGAATAAACAAAAAGTGAAAACAATAATTTGCAAACATATTTTTGAAGCCAATTAACATAAAAATAAGCATCTTCATGATGCTTAAGCATTTTATTCTTGAAAATGCATTGTGTTAAATCCTGTGGAAATGGAAGGAAGGAATGAAAGGGCTGATGGGAAAAAAATGAGATCTAGAACCGAAAATGACTAGATCCAAGAAAAACTACGGAAGGAAACAGAGTAGAAGTGAGGTGAGGGACAGAGATGATCACAGCCAGTTTGGTTAAGATACACATAAAAATCTGACCTGGAGTGATTCACAAAGCCATGAGTTCTACAAGCTACAGGGAAAATCTGTGCTTTTGGAGACAAGGACATGTAACTTGTGTCGTGCTATATATGCTGTTTCTTCTTTCCTACTTTTACAACAAGTATTATGGAAATAACTATTTATTGCTTACTTAGCATGTGCCAAAAGGTATGTTATCACTTTACATGCATAATTATATTTAATATTCACAAAACTCTGACATGACTATAATCCCCCCATTCTAGATAGGCAGTTTGAATCCTAGGTAAATAATCTGTCCAAGAACACAGAGCTGGTAAGTGGTAGAGGCAAGATTCGTATTCAGACAGCCTGATTCCTGAAAGCATAGATTTAAGCAAATTTTGTATTACAATTTCAGATTAGTTATTTATTTATCTTTTTATTCAGGAAACTTTCACTAAATATCTATCTGTAGAAGGCATTAGAAAAAAGGGATAAAGAAACAGCTCTGTGAACAGCTCAGGAGTGTTAGTCACTCAAATAAGATGTAACACCTACAAGTGCCAGTTGCTAAAGCAAGACCGAGCATCAAATCCAGAGAATGTGGGAAAGGGGGAGACACATGAGGAAGCAAGATAGCATCAAGAAGTTCTGGAACTATCAAGGAATGTGTACAAAAGTCATTGTGCAAATACAATATTTAGACAGAATGTTTTGTCAGCCAACATAAGCCTTGGTGTTATATGTTTTTTTAATCCTGCTCCAAATAAAACTTTTTATGTAAATGGTGCTTAACAGCACTTTCCAAGTTCTTTCTGATGTATTGAGTCCTCTCATTTACCCTTAAAGTTTGTGGTATGTCCCCCATTTTACCGAAGTGGAAATGTTAAGTTTTAAGAGTTTAGGTGACATAGCTAGTAAATATCAAAGACAGAATTTGTTCTCAGTTCTTCCAGCACTACTTTATTATTCTTCCAACTAAATCACTGCTTCTCTAACATTTCCTTTGAAGCTTTCCTTAAAGCAGGGGACAGTGTACGTGCGTGTCCCTGGCAAGTCTGGGCGGAGAGCCTGAAGCGGCCCTGAAAACACAAAACTCCTTTGAAATCTTCTGTTTTATATAAAACATGAAAAAGAATGATTCTGCTGTTTTCATATGCACACAAGTGGAAAAACTTTTAAAAGTGCACACATTGAAAACTTTTTCACCTTTAGTTAAATTTGATTCTCAAGGCAGTATCGCTGAATTTCCCCTTTGTCATGTAATGCCTTTTGACTGGCCACCAGTAACTCATATATGGGATAGAAAAATTGCAGAATTATACTATGATAGAAATTTTAAATTTACTGCTGATGAACTATGTGGTTTACTACAATAATAGCTATTTTACTTTTTTAATATATATATATATATATAGCAGTTGTTTAGAGTTTTGGATCTTTCTATCTCATTTATTTGAAAGATTTAGGGCTGGTATTGGAGGGGGCTTGGTGTTGGGGTTCATTGTGAGTTTATTTTCTTAAAAATATACGGGGGAGCAGTTTATTAGTCACTCCCAAATCTGAGCCATGAACGGGTCTCCTTGGTTACAGATTGAGGATGTTTCCAGTGAGAGGCCTCTATGCTGCTAGTGACTTCCCTATGATCAATCAATGCCTTGTATTCAGCACAGTTTTACTTTCTAGCTGAGGCTGGAATGCACCAAGCCTTAAGTGGAACGATGCTTAAATAGCAAGAGGGATGGGAAGCCAACAGGAACATGCAACAGATCCAAGGGCAGAAATACAGCCACAAGTAGGAAGTCACAAATAATTCATGAAAAAAAATATTGGAATGGTAAATAGAGTACAGTACAAGAAAGGATTGCATGCAACAGGGAGCCTTTTTGAAGGATACCTAGGCATGATGTACAGCACTGTGATCCTCTAAACATTATAGAACGAGATGGCAAAGAAGGGAAGGACAGCTCAGCCTGGAAGCAGGACGGGCAGGAAGAAGCTCAGGGAGCAGATGAAACCAGCAACGCTGGGCTCAAGCAGGTGCTGGGGGGCTGCTCCCTCCTTAGTGTGATTCAGGTGGCCAGTGTTTCACCGCAGCACTGGAAGACTATTTCTAGTGTAGCTTTAGAGCAGGACAAAATTAACTTGCGAAGTACTGTGTTGCTATCATTTCTGGTTCTAGGAGAAAAAAAAATTATCTGGATAAAACCTGATTGCAAATGTTTAGGATAAGAAATGGACTGTAATCACAGAGCTAGGAGGGACATCACGTAACACATGATAAAACTGAGTCACTGAAAGATCAAACGATCTGTCCAATAAAATACAGAATCATAATGCTAGAACCAGGAAAAGAACGCAGATTTTCTGGGTTCTTTGGGGCAAAGTTCCACGTGGAGAAAACATGAAAACTGCTATAATATTTTAATTTAATATCAGATTGCATAGCATGTTCTATTTTTGGCTTTTATCATTTTTAAAAATTATTTTTTGTTATTGTTCAAAGTAATTTATGGTCTTTGAGCACATAGAATATTGGATATACTATAGCCAGGAACATTGGCAGTGTTTTGTGAATTGCAGATTAAAGTTGGTAAGAAACCGAAATTGGTCATTGGAAATAAATACACAGGATTCCTTATTAGAATAATGAGGATGAAAATACTATTTTTCTGCAACTTAATAATTTAATTTGCTACTTTCTGCAACCTTTCCATTTTGATTGCAATCCCACTTACCTATTCTGAACTCAAGCACTTAACTATATGCCACCACTAATCCCCTCAGTTTTTTTGGTTGCCGATGATTAGAATAAACTCTAAACCACTAATCTATGAAAATTTATTTCCTGACATAAAGCATCATTCTACACATTTTAAGTAATCAGTTTGTTAGGGTTATTCCTTTCTTCCAAGCCATTTTCTTTAGCATTTTCACTTTTATGAACTTTTTTTCAAAATATGTAAGGCTTGACAACTGAAGATAAATTATCAAACTCAGAAATCTAGAAAGAAGAAAGTAAAGTATATATCATAGCATCATCAAAGGTTGGTAAAGTTTAACATCTCAACATAATTTATGCTTAACATATAACAAATACAGTAATATTATATATAATTTTTAAATGTTTTACTTAACATTCATAATGTTTTATTTCATCATTACAAATTCTTACTGAGCATTGTAAATATGTGCCTTCATTTTATTTGACAGTCATTTACTTGACATTTAGATATGCTTAATTTTGTCTGTTATAAACAGTGTTGTGATAAATATCTTTTGGCTTAAATATTTGCCATATGACATTTTCTGGAGATAGAGTTTCATACACCAAAAGCTTTAAAAAATGTAACCTACTTATTTGTGTGTTAGAGACAAACAATCCTTCCACCACTGCCAATCCCCACTCACCCACACTTAATGCTCCTAAGAGCTGGGCCTAGGGTAGAATTTTTTTATAGTTCAGGCACTTTCCCAGCATAGTTGATGTAACTTCCAGAGGAGTCTGTGCTGAAGCTTTTACCTTTTAGTCCTTAACTGTGCAACTTCCCCATCCCTACCATCTGCTAAATACACGAATTTGCACTGGATGATCAAAGCAAACCTATTCTGAGCCCAAATATTTGAATTTTTATAGCTCCACGACCTCTACCTTCACCCCTCAGATCTTGTCAGTGAAGAATATGGAGTTGTTTCTTTCCAGCAAATCTGTTGTTTCAGATGGGTATCACTGTTTCTTTCTAAGACCAGTTTGAAAAATGGGTGTCTATTTGTGTGTTGTTTAACTGTCTAGAAATATGACATAAATAAATTTTTAAAAATCCAAAACAAATTAAATTTTTTTTCTTTTGTATAGATCTCATTGGGTACCACAAAACTATTTTTACCTTGGGGGGTCTAGTTTTAAAAAAGGATACTACATTGTAGCTACTCAACATAGTAAATACAATATTTTATATAGGAAAATTTGCATAAAGAATCTAAAACCTGACTTGAGTCTTTCTGCTTCATCACTAAGTAAGATAAACAAGAATAAAAGTTTTAAAATGACCCTAAATAAATGTTAGTATTTTTGCTCATTTTAATATTCCTAAGATAGTATATTAAAATGCAGTTTTTATTAGGCATTTTAAATTACCATTTTCTGATTACTGCACACTTATATCATATTAACATTTTCATACATGTAGAATGTATGAGCATATATATCGTGTGTGTGTGTATAGTAGAGCATTTGTAAATAGAGAAAAGCATAAGAAACAAAAGCAAAATCACCCCTCAGAATAAGCAACTGATAATACTTACACACATATCCAATTTATTATTATGTTAAATACGTATACAGTTTTTCACGTTTTTAGTATGTATATATGTATATATATTTAGTCTTCGTTTAGAATCGTTTTGATAATACACTGCAACACAGTTTTGGCATCTGCTTTTTTTCTACATTGTTGTTAAAAATATTTTCTGTTTAATTGTTCTGTCAAAACATAATATTCAAAAGGGTATACCATCTTTTTAATTAATTCTTTTTTCTTGAGTATTTAGGTTAATTTTAGTAGTTTACCACTCCCAATATTATATCTAAGATCAACATTGATCTTCGATCTCGGGGGATATTTCTGGTTATTTTATTAAAATAAAAGCCTAGAAGTGGAATTTCTGTATCTATAAACACTTTTCTTTTCAGAACATCCTCCAAGAATGGCTATGCCAGTATATACTGATTTCAGCAATACTTACGGTGTGTGTTCTGCACCTCACAAGGCTGAATGTTAGTACTAAATGATGAACATATAAAGTGCCATTTTGGTATGGAAAAAATGGTTTCTTAACCAGGATTCAAAGTTCATTTTTGAGATTATTAGTGATATTAAATGTTTGCCTATTTTATTGAACATTTGCGTTTTTTATAGTGAATAATTATTTAATTGTACCCTTTACACATTTTTTTTTTCCGATTGGTAAAAACTCTTTAAATCTCATGGTATATACTCTCTCATATGTGTTACACACATTTTTCCTGTATTTTAGTTTGTTGTTTAACTTTTGCTTTCAAAATAAATTTAGTAATTTCCTTTTTTCTTTTCTTAAAAATAGGAATACTTAATTTTAAAACTATGTGGATTTATTTAGATTTTGGATCTCAGGTACATAGGATTGCAGTAATCATAGAACTGTTATTGATTGATGGAAGGATTGATTTCTTTTTATCTTTATTCTCCAATCTTATTTCTCTCCGTACTCATTATGCAACTACTCTATTGTATTTTATATTTATTATTATATATATATATATACATATATATCCTATTTCTTCTTCCATTTTTTGTTGTATTCACTTTAATTTGCATGCATTGTTTAGATTGTAAATTTCACTGTTGCGTATATTTTTCACTCAGGGGTTTTAAGATCTAGCCATTGTTGCTGTGGTTATGTCCAAACATTGCACTGTCCGGTATTCTGTAATGCGAGTCTGTCAACTCTGTCAGTGATGAACACCAAGACTGCATCTATCTCTTCGACACAACTGCAGTATGCATCCTATTGGACAGCACCGATTCTGGATCTGTATGAGACAGTGGTGTGTGTGTGTTTGTGTACCTAAGAGAGGAATTTCTAGGTCATATGGTACTTACATTTAATTGAACAAATTACTGCCAGACTGCTCTTCAGTATGGGTGGAGTCTATGCTGTCAACAGCCAAGCATAATGATTTCTGTATTACCTACTCTCTTTCATACATCTGTCTTTATAAACTTTAATGGTCTATGCAGTAAAATATATCTTTGTTGTTTTAATTTTTATTATCCTGATCACTACTGAATTTGAATATCTTCCATTTGCTTTTTTTTTTTTTTTTTTGTGGTACGCGGGCCTCTCGCTGTTGTGGCCTCTCCCATTGCGGGGCACAGGCTCCGGACGCGCAGGCTCAGCGGCCATGGCTCACGGGCCCAGCCGCTCCGCGGCATGTGGGATCCTCCCAGACCGGGGCACGAACCCGCGTCCCCTGCATCGGCAGGCGGACTCTCAACCACTGCGCCACCAGGGAAGCCCTTCCATTTGCTTTTTATTAGTCTTTCTTAAATTGCTCGTTGGTATTCTTCACCAGTTTTTATTAGACTGTCTATTTTTGCTGATTTGCAGTAATTCCTACACATTTATCCATTCATTAATTTATATAACAAATGCTCATATGTTGCTTACTTTGTGCAAGGCATTGTTCTAGGCTCTAGGGATACAGTTGTGACCAAGAAAACCAATCAATCAATAAAATCATATTCTCCTGAAAGTTCCCATCTTGATTAGAAATATAGATACATCTTCCTAGTCCTATCTTGATTAGGAATGTAATAAGTAAGATCCGTAAATCAAAAAACATAATGTTGCAGAGTAATATTATGAATATTAAGGAGAAAAATCTAATAAGGGTAGAAGAGAATGTTGAAATTTCAGCTGGAGGGAGCAGTAGTGCCACTGAAAGTTTGCATAAAAAGGGCAGAGAAGGCATCCCACTGAAAAAGATGACTTTTTAATGAAAACATAAAATACGTGTATTCTGATATTACTTGGTTTGGGTATAGTCAACATATTTTCCAATATGTCAAGCTGTTACAGTACATGATATCTTGTGTTAAACAAAATTTCTTAATTTGGATGTTACATGTTATTCAGTTTTTTGGCTTTTGGTTGGCAGTTGAAAGGTTTGGTTTAGAAAATGCTTACCTAGTCCAAGTCACAAATGTGTTCTCCATTTTTGTTGCTTACAAAGGTAACATGAATTCCAAGTGGGCCTTCTCACAAACTACTGCTTCCTCTTTCCACATCACTACCTCAAAACAAGAGGATGTTCTAACAATATAAAACCTCTATGGCTCCCATAACGTTACACTTCTTTTTCAAAAGTAGAGTTGTAGAAATCCATTCTTTGGCTTCTTATTATTTTCTTCCCAGTGCATTCATTATACATGGTAGAAATTCCTGAATGATTGCAGTACATCACCATTTTGGCATTATTAGAAAATAATTAAGGGAGAGACAAGTCAACTCATATACCCTAGACAACTTTATGTGCCAAACCAGAGCTACGTGCTTGCAATGACTCTGTTTCATTTAAGCCTTCCAGCACCATTTTGATACAGGTATTATTATTCCAATTTTACCATTGGTTCTGACAGAAATTTTGAGCATGCCTAGTGTCATGCAATCACTTTTGATATAGATTGAGTCAAACTCAACTTCGTGACTCTAAAGTCTATCTTCTTTCCACTATCATAATCTTAAAGATAACACCTAATAGTTATTAAGTGAGAAGTGCACTAAACATTTGCATATTCTTAAATTGAGTCTTCAAAGCAAAATGTAGAATTGAGGAAATTAAGGCATAAAGAGGATAAGTAAGTTGCCAAAATCAAATACCTATAATCCGTTGAGGATCTCAAATTTAGGCAGTCCCTCTTCAGGATTTATCGTCATAATCTTTATAATCCCTCTCGCACTCTGGTGCTTCCTCTCCTCTCTATTCTTTTTTGAAATACGATTTCTTGTTTTATTTAGTAACTTCCTCTCCTATTTCAATTTTCCAAGACTGTATGTATAACAGCTTTTCTGAGGATTCTTGTTTGACCCCTGGAAAACAGGATGTTACTTATTCCCTCTAAGAAGCATCCCCAGATCCACTTTGTTAAAACTCCCTTTTCCATTGGTTAGCCTCTCCAGAAATCATAATTGATAAATTTCTGCTGTATTTTTTTTTCTACAGTGTCATTCTAGTGTTTAAAACATGGTGCTTTCTTTTTAACCCCTTTTATTCAGGTGAAGATCTTTCTACTTGTAGACCCTTGCTGGAATTGAAAGGCAGCCTTGTTCTACCTTTCTGAGAATTCCACTGTATTTGTTGGGAAGTGAAGAATGAGAGGAGTAAAGGACAGACATCTCCTAAACTAACTGGACACCATTCAAGTCCTCTCCCTAGTTAACTGCATAACGTTCATTTGAAATCCAATATCAACAATTCCCTGAAGCCAGTTCTCAGGACTTCAGCTTCTTTGTCCTTTAGGAAAATGAGATTTTGGAGGAAGGAGGGAAGGAATGTATATCCTTCTCTCCCTCTGTCCCTGAACCTGAACCCTTTTCCCCTTTAGTAAAAAAGCAAGTGTGAACTACACAAATGTTCAAAGGGTGTAGTAAATGCCAATTGTTGCTTTCTTATATGCTTTCCCCTTGCTTAAGCTTTCTTTCTTTTCTTTTAAATTCAGTTCTCATTGGCATATAGTTGATTTACAATGTTGTGTTAGTTTCTGCTGTACAGCAAAGTGAATTAGTTATACATATACAGGTATCCACTCTTTTTTTTATTTTTTTTGCGGTACGCGGGCCTCTCCCTGTTGTGGCCTCTCCCGTTGCAGAGCACAGGCTCCGGACGCGCTGGCTCAGCGGCCATGGCTCACGGGCCCAGCCGCTCCGCGGCATGTGGGATCTTCCCGGACCGGGGCACGAACCCGCGTCCCCTGCATCGGCAGGCGGACTCTCAACCACTGCGCCACCAGGGAAGCCCTGGCCTCACTTTTTAAACATTGTGCTTCCTCAAGCAGACTTGCATTTATTTTCCTAATCTTCGTATATTGCCTGGATGATGAACATATGTGAATTGTAAACAGATTCACCTCTAACATTTGAAGGACAGGGCAAGAGGAGAAATGGTGGCTAACTTACTGTAGATCTTCATAGTTAAAAGTTATAAATCATGCAACCAACAGTTAAATAATGTTTCCAACTTTGAACAATGTGCATTCTTAATGATATGAAAAGTGAGGTTTGAAGGTAGAGCTCTCAGGCTTCCTCAGTATTCCTCGGTAGAACTTGGTTCCCTGGCAAGTTGTCCCTGACAAGTCGTTGGGCCTTACTTCCAGCACTCATTCTGTCCATTCTTTGCCCACCCTATTTGCAGTTATGAGGTCAGTCCAGCCTGCATGTCTAAGCTTGGTTCAGCCTCCTTCTCCTTGGCCACTCTTCAGATATGCATACCAGCCACTCAGTCCACCTCAGGGAGCTCAAACAGGAAAAGAGACATGTACAGGCCCAGAAAGCAGGCTTCAGGCCACTTGGTCAAAGCAACTCTGGAGTCCAGGGGAACAGGAGAATAATCTAGAAAGGAGGAGGGAGGATGTTGTCCAGACCCAAGGCTCTTTGTTCCACGGGGAAGCAGAGAGGATGGACAGTTCAGGGCCTGCTGAGGTGCAGGCTGATGGGCTGGAAGAGCTGCTCCTTAGGAGGCAATTGTCCAGACTTGGTCCTCTCGAAAGGAGGGGGAGAAGCGGGGATGGTTGGCCCCACCGACAGCTGCTTCTCAGCCTTACAGTGCCAGACACTGGGGCTCCCTTTCCTCAGTTGTAAGCTTAAGCTGCATTTTCAAGGAAAGCCAAGACAGACTTAAAGAAATCCTGAAGTATAGATTTGTTTTTCCTCTTTAAAATGTCAAAAACTAGAAGTAATGGCCCAGTTTGTCTTATTGTTTGTTTTTTCTCTGTAGCTTTCTGTATTACATAATTATCTAGTAAAATTAAACTAATGTAAATACATATTGAAAGCTAAGATATCTGATTCCTGGTTCCCCAAATGAGGTTTTCCATGTTCTCCTTCAGGAAATTGATTCAGTTGCTGTGACGTGAGCCCCCATTCACACGGTTATTTTGAAACTAGTGGCCCACTGACCACAAAAAGAAATAAAACCTAGGCACACATACCATTTAGTTACTTTTAATACCTATCTTTCTGATTCTAGTTCAACAATATTGGCCTCAAGCATTGTGGCATAACAAGAAATAAATATTTGGTCTTTTTCCTAGGCTCCTGGCACAGACCTCCTAAACCCTTGGAATCTCCATTGATAAGAGTGTCTTCTGTATACTAATGAAATGGCTGGTGACTGGGGTCTCCCAGAAGCTTCAGGATGGGGACTGGTCACCAGAGACACCAGGGCATGATTAGAAGTTTGGAACATCTGTGGGAGGGAAGAGTGGCTGGAGATCGAGTTAATCATTAATAGCCAATGATTCGATCAATAATTCCTACCTAATGAAACCTTAAAACCCACTTAACACTAGTGCTTTGGAGAGCTTCAAGTTGGCGAACAGAGTGAGGTGCTGGGAGGGTGGTGCACCTGGAGAGAGCGTGGAAGCTCTACTCCCCTTCCTCCGCAACCTGCCCTGTGCATTTCTTTTATTTGACTGTTCCTGATTTGTATCTTATAATAAATTTGTAATAGTAAATAAAGTACTTTCCTGAGCTCTGTGAGTCATTCTAGCAAATTATCAAAACCCAAGGAGGGGTTTAGGGGAGCCCTTTGAATTTGTAGCTGGAAGGCCAGAAATACAGGTGACAACCTGGGACTGCTGACTGGTATCTTAAGTGAGGGAAGTCTTATGGGACTGTTCCCTTAACTTGTGGGATCTGATGCTAACTCCAGGTAGACAGTGTCAGAATTGAATTGAGTTGTAGGATACCCAGCTGGTGGTGGAGAGTTGGAGAAGTCGTGTTGTAAAAGACACTACTCATCAGAAGTGCTGTGAGTAAAGCCAGTTCCTTAGCAGTGTTTCATTTTTGAAAATGAAAGAAAAAAAATGGTGCATACATACACTTGGTATTGATGGTAAAATTATCCTTATATATTTTGAATACCTGTTCTATAGCTACATTATAGGTCTTGCCATTTATTATCACTGAAAAATTAAAACTTAAATTTTCAATTAAATTTTGAAAATTTTAAAGACACTTCAGCTGTGTCAAAGATTTTCCTTGGTATCAGTAAATTGGGTTTTTTTTTACTCTGCATTTCTGCCTTCACCATGGCAGTGAGTACATAATTCAGTCTGGGGGCTGGCCTGTTTTGTCTGAATTACAATAAGATATACAACAGCCAGAAAAAGAAATCTGAAAACCTTTTGTTCCTAAATCTCAGAAATATTGAATTCGTAATTTGGTGTTTTCCATAAGGAGTAACGGAATTTCGAGGCTTGCCTTTCTCTTCTGCTTCATTCACTGGCTTTTTGCCAGACAACCAGCTAAGAGTGTTCATGCAGAGAAATGGAATGCTGGGAAATGTTTATTATTATTTTGGTATTTCATATAAAAACAGCTTTGATTTGCTGAACTTTGAAGAAAATGTCAGAACTGACATATTTAAGACAGAAAGCTTTCTTCACTAAAATTACATTTTAGTTCTTAACCAAATGCAGCAAGCAACAGCAACAAAAAGGTAAACGTGTTGCTTAAGGAATGCTGTGTCATCTTCCAGAATGGAAAGTGTGTTAAGTGTTTCCCTGTAAAGTACTTCTATTGATTTATCAAATACACAGAAGGATCCTAAATCCATTAAAAAGAACTGGGATGTCAGTGTTAAGTAATAGTGAGAAAAGGATGAATAATAAAAATAAGTGCTGTTTAAGGGAGAACTATGCTCTTGTGGCTTGGTTGTTACTACCTCTGAGTAATACTGCAACTATTTCACAATGCAGTTATGTAAATAAGCAAAAAAAAAAAGCTTCACTTGACTTTACTTTTTGCTATCTACCGCATCATCCACAATGGACTCATTTTAAAACTAACAAATCTGGAAACAATATTCCTTACATTTCTTGGCATAAGTAGCTTTTTTAAGAAGGCAGCTAAAATTAGGCCATTACCTGAGGCAAGGAAATTGTGTTTATTGGTGTTCATCTGGTATCTACCTATTCAATCATATTATTTCATAAATATAATTAACCGAATATTAACTATCATTGTAATAGAAAAGACCAAATGAAAAGTCCATTCCAAGTGATGACATGACAGCCTACAATTCTTATTTTTTTTTAAATGCCTTCTCATTAATGATAAATATTTGTTAGAATAGGTAAAATCTATCTGTAGTGATTTCAGGGTCAGTACATGAGAATGTTATTTGAGGTAGTAACTGAAACAAGACTTTTGCACCTAAAATATAAAATAAAATACATTTTATATTCTTTTGTTCATTGTTGATCATTATTTAAATAAAATTAAAACAATTCAATTAAAGCAAAACATTTATGCTTGCCAAATGAAATATGATTTGTGACTAAGGATGAAAGATGTTTTGCAGGACTGGTTTGTGATGTGTCCATTTATTTTTTACTGGTCTGGCATCTTTTTCCACCTTTTTCTGATAACAGCACCCTGATTTTTCTCCCTCACTCTCCAACCATGCCTATTTTGCAGGTAGTTCAGGGCCATGTGACCCAGGCTTGTCCAATCAGTGCTTCACTTGCTGCAAGCTACTGTGATTGGTAGAAAAAAGATTACACGATCCAATCAGAGTTTATTCCAATATTTTTGCTAAAACATAGAGATGAAAACGTATAAGCCGGAAGCTGCTAGGGACCACCATGAAGGGAGAGCCTTCCTGTGAATGAAACAAATGGAGATGAAAGTAAAACTGAAAGATCAAGAGGGGGTAATTTGATTCTGACGTTGTTGAGCTTCCGGATCCAAGCATGCCTGAAATGAATGGTACCCTCTGGACTTTCCCGTTACTTAAGCCAATATATTCTCTCTCTTTTTTAAAACCTTTCTTTCTATAGTTTGTGACAAAAAGAATTGTAACTAATACCATTTACTCACATAATAGCCGTGGATAAATTTGAAAAATCTGATTCATTAACCTCTTAAGTGGTTTTCCCTGTTGAAAATATGTGCTAATGCCAGGCAACTGTGCAACGAATTACTACAGAGATCATTACTTTCAAGGAGTTGAGTGCATTTTTAAAAACTAAACCAGATAGTTAAAACACCGTATAAATTTGACTGTACCTTTAATTTTTAGCATCATTATATAGTTATGTGGTCTAGATATTTGAATATTAGCCATACTTAGAAGAATTTAGGTTACCTCTGAGAAGTTCAGTTTTCTTTTGCTTTCTGACATAGACTACACTGGCCATTGAAAACCGTACAAATGATTGCACTTAGAAAATAATTGAGAGTCATTTCCTTTTACTTTATTTACCAACATTTCATGCAAATTGATGTTCCCTAAGGAAGTGGCTACCTGGTAAGATTGTGTATGTGTGGGTGTCTCTCTTGATGTTTCTTTAATTGTACTTCTTTTTGGAATTTGACTGTGTTTGCTTCCACTCCTTGGAAGCTTTTCTCCAAATCTGTCTAATCCAAGAGGATGATTTTCACCATCCTACTAGTGGAAATCATATATTTTCTTGTTTGAAATAGCAATCAGTTAGCCAGATATATCCCTTGGCCTTTTAAATGGAGCTGATTTATCCAAGCAACAATGACTAGAATCTTATAAAAGCCCAGTAATTGGAAGTAGCTGTGTAGCTGCCTATTGCTAATGCTTATTCTCACTCACTCAAAACCCAATCTTTCATTGCAACCTGCAATTTTGCCTTTTTTTTTTTTTTTTTTTTTTTTTTTGCGGTACGCAGGCCTCTCACTGCCACAGCCTCTCCCTCTGCGGAGCACAGGCTCTGGACGCTCAGGCTCAGCGGCCATGGCTCACGGGCCCAGCTGCTCCGTGGCATGTGGGATCCTTCCGGACCCGGGCGCGAACCCGTGCCCCCTGCATTGGCAGGCCGACTCTCAACCACTGCGCCACCAGGGAAGCCCAATTTTGCCTTTTTATTTTCTTTATTTTTCCTTTCTTTGCATCTTTCTCTGTCTTTTTCTTTTTTCTTTTCTCTCTCTCTCTCTCTTTCTGTGTCTCTCTCTCTTTTTTTATTTTTAGCTACCATTCCTCCCTGATCTCTAACTCTGCAGCACTCAGGTTCTAGATGTGTGGTCAGGAGGAATTTTCCCTGATAATCTAAGGATTATCAGTGCCTAACTCTGTAATTTTTTCCTTGTTTCTATTTAGCATTCTGAGAACTTTGCAGTGACACTCCTTGTTTGAGCTCTGTCCTCATGGGAACCACACAGTTTGGGCCAATAATCCTCTGTTGATTCTTATGTGAAATTAGATATCCTTGATACCCTTTCTCAGTAACTATAGTTAAAGCTGGGATTGTATAGGAAAAATGGTTCCATCTGCTATCATTTGTGTCCAAGCGGACTCTAAACTGTTTCAAGATTAGGGAAGGTAAAAAGTGTCCTGTTTCTCCAGAGATATATTTTCTTTGCTGGCAATCAGAATAAAGCTTTTTCTCAATTTTTTTTTTCTTCTTTTGCTGAGAGCTCAGAGTTTAAACTATTACACAGCTGCCAAGGAATGAGTGTTTACTAGCTCTCTCCATGTGAATGTGAAAAGAAAAGCCTATCATTTAAGGAGCACGTGTATGGGGACATTGCAAGATGTTAGGAAGTATGGAACTAAAGAATATTATTATTTATTCTTAGCTTGGAAAAGTAGTTCAGTCTAGACATTAGTGCCCACACAGTGAATAAAACTCATCTCTTTCTTCTCAAAACCATTGCCCAAGGCTCAACATATGGTCTCTACCGTGACAATCTTTAAACGTTAAGTGAAGACAAATTCTTCTCATTTCTTAGTTAGCTATATCCTGGCATTCTTAGAATCTGAGCCTCAGATAAACTATTTCATTTCTCTAGTTGTTCTACTGAAATAGTCTTCTTGAAAATAATGATTTATGTACAACTGTGTTTTGATTTACATGCTTAACCTTCCTTAGTGTTCTCAGTATCTGAATGATTTATTAATAGTTTAAATCTCTCTATACTAAGTAGATAATTTTCCCATAAATATTCAGTTGTTTAGATAATCCTGTTTCCTGTCAAAGTGTTTCTGATGTTTTATAAAAGCACAGAATTCTTTTCTCCCCATTTTCTATTTGTGTAATTTAAAATGCAACATTTATTGAAAAATTGGCTCATGCAGACTTCCCTGATCTAATTGATCAGTTCAGATACAAATGAAAAATATATTTACCTGAGTCTTTCATCATTAAGATCCATATGTTATCTTCAGAAGCATTTGCGAAGAACCGCTTGTATGCAATAACTCATATTCACTTTTGACCAAACCGTCTGGCTGAAGTACATTTATTATCTAATACTCATATTTGGAGTCAGTTATTTTCATGAAGTACCTCTGCTCTCACTTCAATAATGCTTTGCTTCTCTCAATTTAAAGCACAAATAGCAGTGTAGCTAGAGATTTATAATCTCAAGAAAATTAAAAAAATTTTTGATGGGTTAGGTAGGTCTACAAAACTAATGATGTTAATACTGAAATGTTAAAGTTACTAATTTTTGAAGATTTTTCGAATTTCTCTTACCCCTAAGAATTTGGGAGACCTTAATATAACTTCAATATTGATGTCATAAAAAATATATACATTACTTACCAATGAATTATTCAACTCAGTCTCCCTGCATTTGAATCCTGGCTCCTGTGCTATTCCCTGCATAAACTTGAGCTATTTGTTTGCCCTGTATAAGTAGTAATTGAATCAATGATAAAATGTGGAAAGTCCTTCCCATGTCATAAATTTGTTTTCATGAATAAACAATAAAGTGAGTAAAAAAGTGCTTAGAATATTATCCTCCATGCTATAAGTATTCAATAACTTCAAATAATAGTTTCAACAGTTATAATGTAGTAAGCACTATTGTAGATGTGCCCCAAGTGCTGTGTTAGCACAGAGGATGACTCTGACGGCACATAGGTTGACTGTAGGCACAGAGAAGTTTCTTGTAAGACATGATGCTCGACTGAACGTTAAAGGATTGGAGCTCCTTAGAGAAAAACAAATTGCATATTTTTGAGTATTCCCTTAGGGCATATGTGAATAATTATGGATTCAAAAGATATTGATCATACTTGAGGTTTTCCATGTGTTGCTAAACTTCCCTCCTGCCAGTTTTAATCAATATGCTCTCACATATAGTAAATTAGAAAAATTAAGTTTTTTTAATGTGTAAAGAAATATTATCATGTGTTGGTAGAAATGGACTTATTAAAATTTGGGAGAAATTATTTTTATAATATACATCAAAAGCCATAAATATGTTAATACTTGCATTGGGTTTATTCTGCTTATGGGACTAAATCCTAAAATCAGAAAAATCAAAGTAGACAGGATGAATGCCGGATGAATCTTCTTCAGTAAGAACACATAGAATCCGAATTACAAATGGTGAGACTGCCCTAGATATGAGCAAAGATACATTTTCCATTATATTTTAAAGTAAAGCAATAGACAGGTATAAATGCCAATAGGATGGTTGCTTTGGTGATAGGAATTTCTCTTCAGATTTAACCTAATTTTAATGTAAAGGCTTAAAGAGAAATTATTAGGCAAGGATAGAGATCGTGTCTTCAGAAGGGAAAAGAGTTGTGCAATATTTATCTTAGTTGGGGGTGGAGAACGTATTAGACAAGTACAGAAGGATGTTCTGACAGTGTGTAAAATCCGTTTAAGATTCGTGGCCATATGTTTAGTGTGAGATCAGTCAAACCACCTGTGACATTTTCTTTAGCAAAATTGAGCTATTTGAGTACAGGAATGGAATGAGTGGATATTTAGCTTCACTAGAATTGCACTTTTGCCTACCCCAAAACAATGAGACAAACTAGGACAAAAGAGTCTAGGGAGGTTGAAAGACGGTGATTATCATATAGGAATGCGTGTCTAAGATGAATAAGGGAAGAAGCGAGGACATTATGGGGATGACAGAAAATGAAAAGGAGGTAGCACCAGTGGATGGGAAGTTACTGTGAGGTTGAAGACGTGGAGTCGAATATGGGATTCAAACCCTGGCAAAACAGGAAATCTTGACGGGGGTCAAGATTTCAGAAGGTTTGCCATTATTAGTGAGAGTGAGTCTGCTTGTATAGACTACAAGTACTTATTTACTTCTTACTATTTGTCAGACACTCTTCGAAGTCACTGAATACATCAGTAAACAAAAGTGCTCACACTATAAACAAGGGAAATGTAGTTATTATAATAAATCTAGTACTAATATAAGTGAGTAAATTTTATGTCATGTTAGAAAGCTATACATACTCTAAGAAAAATAAAACAGAGAGATTTCCCCTTGCAACCAAGATGGAATAATGGGGACCAGATTTATCCTCCCAACTTAAATGGCCAATATAAACAGACAGTAATGAAAGCAATGGTTTGCTGGACACTGGACCTCAAAAAAAAATGAAGGAAAGTAATCCCCAATATAGGAGAAAGAGATGAGTACTAAAATCGCCCCCATTTACTTCTTTGAGAGAGTTTCCAGGTCACACGCAAGGGGAAGAAACATGAATGGAGTCCAACAATTTCACTGAGTTGATGACACAGACCTGAGAGTTTGGAGAGAACAAAGTGGCTAGAGTGCAGAGGACAGAGTACCAGAGAGGAAAGAGCTGCACGGAGCAAGATGTCCCAAGGTCTGTAGAGGATCCCCTCAAGTTTCAGCTGAGTAGTGATCAGCACAGACATGTCAGGAAGTGAGACTGAAGAAGGGAATCTCCAAAAGGCTAGAGTTAGCAGTGCCTCTGAGAGTGCCCGGGAACAGTGCCTATTCCCAGAAGCCAGACTGGAAAAATCTGAAGCTTCATGGAGCATTGGGTAGAGTACACAGAAAGGTCTTGCCTCAGCAGTGGAGAATAATTAACTCCAGACTGAACACTGCTCAGTTCCTACCTAACAAATTTTAAAAGTAATATCTAAAGGATAACACTATTTCCAGGTAAATTAACTGTGTCTCAGGAAGAAACTCAAGAATACTTATAGGAGTACAAAATTATCCAGCACCCAAAAAGGTAAATTCACAATGTTGGGCAGCCAATAAAAAATTTGCAGGCATGCAAAGAAGCAAGAAAATATGACCCAGAATGAGATTGATCAAAAAATTAGTGGAAACCAAACCAGAGCTGACACAGATGTTTGAATTCTCAGATTGTGACAATAAAAGTTATTAAAATTGTATTCTATACATTTTTTAAAAATTCAAAATTAAGAATAGACATTGAAATTATATAAAAGACTTAAAATCAAACTTCCAAAAATGAAAACTGGAATATATTTATTTCTCCTCTTTTTCTTCACTTTCTCATTAATTATTGTATGATTTGGGAGATGTATTTCCTTTTTTGGCTTATTTTAAGTTTGTTTTATGATATTGCTGGTTATTTTAAGGTTATATGGTTTGTTAGCTACACCCCATTTCATTATATCAATATTTCCTATTGGTTATTGTAATAATTAGAATACATTTTCTCAAATTCTTAGTCTGTTAGATTTAATAGATACTGTAACACTGTGTAAAATATGAGGCTTACAATAGGTTTATCGCTCTGCCTCCGTGCTATTTATATCCCCTCTATATATGTGTATAATAAGTGTAAGTTACATAAATCATACAAATTATAAACCCATAATACAGTCTTGTAATTTTTGTTTTAAACAGTTATATGAGTTTTAAAGATTGTATCTTTGGAATAAGTATATATGTTCTAAAACTCATCTATCTAGTATTTTTTCCCTACAGTTTGATGAACTTCCTTCAGTTTCTCTTATAGCTCAGTGGCTTTCTCCACAAATTCTTTGTTTTCATTTGTCTGAAAATTTTACTTTGCCTTCCTTCTTAAACGATATTTTTCTTTAATGTAGAATTTAGTTAACTTTTTTTTTTTTTCTTTTTTGCACTTCAGCAGTTCTGTCCCTCTGTCATCTGGGCTCCATTCATCCTAAGGAGAAGGCAGCGGCCATTCTGAATGTAATATGTCATATTCCTCTGGATGTTTTTGAGATTTTCCGTTACTGTTGTTTTCCAACATTTTAACTATACTTTACCTAATTGTGTTTTTCTTTGTATTTATCATTTGTGGGTTTTGATGAGCTTCTTGAGTTTATAAATTTATGTCTTTCAAAAATTTAAGAAACTTTCAGCCATTATTTATTTAAATATTTTTCTACCCCATCTCTCACTCTTCTTCTGGGCCTATAATTACACATATGCTAGAACTTTGAATATTACCCCACAGCTCATAGTGGCCTTGTTCATTTCCTTGTTATTTTTTTTCTCTTTTCTTCATTTTGGATAATTTCTATTTCTTTATCTCGAGTTCACTGGCTGAATATTTTATAACAGATTTTGTATTATATATTATATGGAATTTCTAAGATTTTCTATCTGTTCATTCGTTATAAGCATATTGAATTTACGTAGTTGATATAGTTAAAATAGCTGCTTTGTAATCCTTAACCACTGTGCTCAGCACCCAGGCAATTTTGGTGTTGGTCCACATTGATTGTGTTTTCTCTTAAGTGTTGATCATACCTTTGTGTTTCCTGTATCTACAATTTTGGATTCTGTCCTGTGTCACTGTGAATAATATTTTTCAGAGATACAAGTTTGTTTTAATTATCTGAAGAATGAGATTGGTTTGTTTGTTTTTGAGAAATTTTGCTTAATTCAAACTACAAAGACTATCTCCTCTCTTGTGGGAAGCAACTGAAATATCTTTTCAGTTTTTTAATATTTGGCTGTGTTAGTTGGAGTATACCTTGAGTATGTGTAGTTCAGGGGTCATCCAGACATTTGAGCAAAATTTTGGATTCCCCTTCTGTGACTTTCTCCATTCTGAAACTTATCCTATCCCTTTCTAGCTGCTTTGGTAGCAACTAACCCTAGCTTCTGCTTCCTAAAACCAGGAACACTGTGGTTTTCTATATAAATATTAGCTGTCTCTGCTAGAACTGACTAGCTCATGCCTTCAGGCAAAAAGCTATAAAAATGGGAAAATCATCCAGTGCGTTTTCCTTTTTCCCCGGCATCTAATTTCTACCTGATTTTAATTGCTTTCAGATGTCTACATGTAGTTTTATTGTGGTTGTTATTATTTCATTTTATTTTTCTGTTCAGAGTTCATGTGTTATCAGTGGGAAGTTCTGTCTGATATGAGTTATATGAGTACTGAAAATAGGAACACAATTTTTGTACTTTGACATTTTTAATTCTAATGCTTAATATATAGATTTCTTAGGAATTTCTAAGTAAACAATTATTAATTTTCAATTCTTTCTTTCTTTCTTTAGTCTTTCAATTCTTTTTCTAGTTTTGTTTTATTTACTAGGCCCTTTAGAAGTGGGGTTGACAAACTATGACCCATAGGTCAAACGTGGCCTGCCATCTGTCTTTATAAACAAAGTTTTATGGGGATATATAAATACCGATTCATTTATGTATTGACTCTGTTTTGCACTACTAAAGGCCAAATTGAGTAGTGTGACAAAGACCCTATGCCCTACAATTGTTTACTATTTGGCCTTTTCTAGAAAAATTTGCCAACTTCTGTTTTAGTACCATGTGGAATACAGTTTGTATTAGTGGGAAACTATATCTAGATATCAGAGGTAAAACTTAAAAAAAAAAATCTCTTCTTACATGACTTTCCCTTAGTTCTCTGTATATACTTTAGACATACCCCTCTATTTCTTGTTTCTGAGGAGATAATATCAAAGAATGTGTGTTGGATTTGTTTCAACTGAACTTAAGAATCTGTTGAGAATATAATATGATATTTCTCCTTGTATTTGTTAATGTAATGTCACAGGACAGCTCCCATAGAATACATATTCTGAGTTATAGATTTGCCATTCAGAGTATTTGTAAAGAAGTGTTCTTAGGATCAAAACTGTAGACAAGTAAAGAAAGCAGGGATTGGGCTGTGGGACAATTTGAGCTGCAATACACTGAAAACAAAGGTTTTAGACATCCCATAGGAAGATGTGGAGCTATAATGACCTTATAGAATTTTCCCGAATTGAGGCAAAAGTGACATAGGCTTTAAGATGCTTCTAAAAGGGGTTTTGAATAAGTGACTCTCTACATCCAAAGGCAATTTCCATAGAGGAAGACAGCTAAGATCTGTCAGCCATCAGTACTCCCAGCAGCTGGCTAAATGAGTGCTTTAGTTTGGTGGATAGATATATTTAGAGGACTCACTACAGTATACATTCTTTTTTTTTTTTAAAGACATTTTCTGTTTTATTTTTATTTCATTTTTATTTATTTTTGGCTGCGTTGGGTCTTTGTTGCTGCAGGCGGGCTTTTCTAGTTGCGGCGAGCGGGGCTACTCTTCATTGCGGTGGCTTCTGTTGTTGCGGAGCACGTGCTCCAGAGTGCAGGCTCAGTAGTTGTGGCGCACAGGCTTCGTTACTCTGCGGCTGTGGGACCTTCCCGGACCAGGGCTTGAACCTGTGTCCTCTGCACTGGCAGGCGGATTCTTAACTGCTGCGCCACCAGGGAAGCCCAACATTCTTATACTGATTGGTTTACAAACATTTAACCAACCTCACATAATGGTATTAAAACTCTAAATGAATATGATATATTATTTTTTTATACATAATTGGAATTATATTTTCTAATATTGTGGGTAGCATTATTGCCTCTATATTTATGAAAGTAATTAGTATATAGCTTTCCTTTTTTGTTGTTGATCACATTTTCATATCAAACATATATTCCTCATAAAAAGAGTTGGAAAATGTGTTTTCTATTTTTGCTCTCCAAAAGGGCTTATATATAATAGGATTGGTTTTATTTCTTCCTTAGAAAAGTTTGAGAGGAACATACTTATGAAACTCTCTGGGTCTGGAGTTTTCATAATGGGAATATTTTTTTAAGTTCAATAAAAATAAACTAGTTTAAGTTAAAATAGCAGATTAGTTAATTTACATATGTGTAAGCATAGGCACACTAATTCCTGGAGACCCAGGACGCCGTTGTCCACCAGTCAGAGTAGGGACTTATGTGCATCAGTTGGTCAAGGAATTTTAGTTCAGATCAGTCTCGTATTGGAGCCGGTTGGCTCCCACACTCATCCTGGAACTTGCCCAGTTCCAGAATGCACATTTGGAGTAGACATATAAGCAACTGGCAGAATCCCCACACTTTTAATCACTTGTGCATTACGGACTTATTATGATAGGAAAGGCCAATTAGAAATTAATACAGCTTCCTTTACCTACAAAAAAAAAAATAGTAAATCAAAAGCCATGGCACATTCCTGGAGAGATTGCAGGGCTGAGAAGCACCGTGAGGAAACTGAAGGACGTGGGGTGGTGATTCTCAACATATTCCCAATCTCAGAGATCTGTTTGGCCTGTGTGGAAAACAGGTAGATGTTGGAGAATGATAGTGGACTATTGTAAACTTTGTCAAGGGGTGTCTTCCATTGTAGCTGCAATTCCAGATGTGGCTTTATTGCTTTAGCAAATTGACACATCCTCTGCTACCTGGCATGCAGCTAGTCATTTGCCAGATCTTTTTTTTGTCTCTCTAGACCTTTAACTAAAGTCTATCAGAGGCAGTTTGTTTTCAACTAACAAGGCCAGTAATACACCTTCATTAACCTGATGCGGGGCTATATCACCACCTCTTCTGCCCTTTTTATCATAATTTAGTTCACAGGGACCTTGATTGACCTTCCCTTCCATAAGATGCCACGGTAGTCCATTACACTGATGATATTTTGCTGATTGGACCTGGAGGCAAGAAGTAGCAAGTACTGTAGATGTGTCAGAGACAGGGAGTAAAACCCAGAAGGCTCTGGGAGGCTCCACATCAGTGAAAAGTCTAGGGATCCAGTGGTGTGAGGGCATGTTGACATTTACCTTTTAAGGTGAAGAATAAGTTATTGCATCTGCCTCCCAAGAAAGAGGCACAGCCCTTTTGGATTTCAGAGGCAACATATTCCTCATTTTTTTGTGCTACTCAGCTCCATTTACCCAGTGACCCCCAAAAGCCGCTAATTTCGATTGAGTCCCAGAACAACAGAAGATTCAGCAACAGGTCCAAACTGCTGAATAAGATTCTCTGCCATGTGAGGCAGGAAATACAGCAGAGCCAGTGGTACTTGAAGTGGCAGCGGCAGGTAATGCTGTGTGCATCCTTAGCAGGTTCCTGTAGGTTATATCACAGGGCACGCAGTTAGCATTTTAGAACAACACCCTACCATCCCCTACGATTATTATTCTCTTTTTGAGAAACAGCTCTTGGCCTGCTACTGGGCCTTGGTAGAGACTGAATGCTTAACCATAGGCCACCAAGTTATCATGAGATGTGAGCTGCCCATCATGAACAGGCTGTGGTCTGATACACCAACGCATAACATTGGCACACACAGAACTCCGTTATCAAATGGCAGTTTTTTGGGTTTTTAAAAATTTAACCCTATCATTATTATTATTTTTAACATCTTTATTGGAATATAATTGCTTTACATGGTGCGTTAGTTTCTGCTTTATAACAAAGTGAATCAGCTATAAATATATATATATCCCCATATCTCTTCCCTCTTGCATCTCCCTCCCTCCCACCCTATCCCACCCCTGTAGGTGGTCACAAAGCACCGAGCTGATCTCCCCGTGCTATGTGGCCGCTTCCCACTAGCTATCTGTTTTACATTTGGCAGTGTATATATGTCCATGCCACTCTCTCGCTTCGTCCCAGCTTACCCTTCCCCCTCCCCATGTCCTCAAGTCCATTCTCTACGTCTGGAAGTGGTTTTTATGATATTGGGTCTGAGCAGGTCCTAAAGGCATAAGTAAGTTACCTGAGGAAGTAGCCAAAATGCCCATGTCCCCACCATGATTGTGGTGTATTTTCATAATACAGTGGTGGAATAGTGTAGGCATAGAGTAGTCAAGAAGTGAAAGTTAACCAGGTATGGTTTTGCTAAGTACATGCCATCTCTCATATGATGGCATGAGAGAGAATGATAATAGAGAAAAAGAGAAACAGACAGACACACATAGATAGAGAGACAAAGAGATAGAGATGGGGAGAGAGACAGGAGAGAGAGAGACAGAGAGATTGGAAGCAAAATAATGATTAAAATAGTGGTTGGCAGAAGTATGGTTGAGAAAGATGTTTCTGTTTGGAATAAGAATGTCAATGAAGTGAGAATCCGGGCATATTAAGTTCATTAACGATCTTGAAAATAACAGTGGTGGAGAGAGTGAGTCACTTGTCAAAGCCATGAGTGAATGACGGATAGTAACCAGGAGGTCTGTTGATATCCACAAGAATAAGTTGTCATTGGTAAAGGCTGATGGTCCTTGTTTCAATGTAGTTGGGTTTTTGAAGGAGGAAGATAAAGATGTATTTTGGAAATGGAAGGAAGATATCAACCGTACTCAAGCCTTTGAGAGGACTATGGCAATATGAAAATACTTTTAATAATCCCTCTGTGATCTGGCAAGTTTAGGTAAACGTCTTCTGAGATTAGCATGTGCATTGTGAATGAACTATTTGTATCTCTCCAAAATCAACACTCTCCGTATGGACTTACGTTAGTTATCAAGGGTTTCCATTTGATTCTTCAGCTTCCGTCCTTTTATGGAGTTCAAGTATCTTATCTTTCTCCACATTTCTTATTACACCACTCAAATTTTTAATTTTCCTGTGGCCCAGTACCTTGTAAATCTCATTGCATGATAAAATTATTATATTATTTACTTTTCATATTTTATTCATTCATTTCGTATTTATTGAATGCTTACTCTGTGACAAGGATTAAAGTAGTCAGCGGAGTAATAAATACACACCCCTTCCCCTTACCTATATTGGTGTTAATCCAAATTATTAGTTGCAAGCTACAGAAACTACTGTGGTTAGTCTAAACTGAAAATAATTTATTAAAATTGTATGGAATCACGAGTTTTATTGAGGTGTGGGTGCTACAGAGCTTGAAACAGCACCCACCTTCATGGCAGACATCGACTACTATGAGACCATTAGTAGAAACTGCAGTTTGATCATCCATACCTCTGGCCCTGTGCACCGGATCCCACTGGACGTTGTAGCAATCCATGCTGCTGCCGGAGATGACTCGCCCTTGTTCCTGTATTTTTATACACCATGAGCGCATCTGAGTGGCAAAGACTGTAGCGTAGCTGTCAGGGAGTCTGGGAATGTGAGCAGAGGAAATTGAAAGCTTCCTTAGTGGGAGGGGTCTCTTTCCCCAAATAAAGGCATCCATTTTATAAGAAAAGCTATTTAAATAACTAATGGTCACACAAATGCCAGATAATGTGTGACAGTGTTTATTCTTTCTTTTGACTAGGTTTTCTTCCCTTTCTGTTCTGACGATCTTAGCTTATTTTTTCCAACATTAATTCTTTTCTCAAAATAAATTATGTTAATGGAGAATATTTAATTCATGGTTTTTAGCAGTGAAGTACATACTATCCCATCATTTTTGCTGCATCCACTCACCACTTACATGTTGCTTAATTAATGTTTTATTCTAAAGTAACATGTTTATTACTTATAAAGACATATAAGTAATATGTCTTTAAAATGGTTAAAGAAAACTGTGAATTGCTACTATAAATAAAAAACTGACATATTGTGCTGTGAAGTTAACTCTGAAAACAAAACATTATCACATTTATTTCAACTAGCATTGCCCATGGAATCCTCTTATCCAGTGGCTGTCTCTCTCCCTTTTCATATTCCTTAGTAGAATATTAATTATTTATTCCCTGTTCATTTCTGCCACCTCCCCAAATATTATTGTAAAAGGCATTGTTTTACTTCAAGATGTATCCTCAGAACCTATATTAATGCCTGACAAGTAGCAGGTCCTCTATCAATATTTGTTGATTAAGGTAATTCAAAAAGTGGAAAATAATGTAAAAGGGAGGAACTTTCTCAGTGTGTAATTCACTTCTTTAGTGTTGGGGGTTTGGTACTATGTACTATTATTGTCTACACATATTTTGAGAAAAACATATTCAAATTGTAGGAAACACTGAAGTATTTGGCATAGTATGTACGTACTTAGTACCTTGTGCTAAGTGAAATATGAATTTCCACAGAAATCTTGATATTTAGGTTAAGTTCATATTTCTTGACATTACAAGAATATAAAATCTGTTCATCTACTCCTTAATTTCCTAAGTAATTATGAAATACCTAATAAATTATGGATTATTTATTTTTGACTATTATGCATCCATATGAATATCTTACAACTTCAACTTATCATTCCATTATTTCTTCTTATAAGAAGAATAAAAATTAGTGGGTGTTGAAACCATGAACCAGATAAATACAAATGCAAGGCAACATTTGGATAAGGGATGAAATACGTTGCCTTTCCTAGGGCAAGCATTAAATAAATATTTGCTAAATAAAAATAAAAATATATTTTTCTAAATGTAACAACTTTGAAAGGCAATGTTCATTGAATGTTTAGGTTTATGTTATTAAATTGCTAATCTTGACACCTTAAAGCATCATTTTACATGTTTTTTTGAAATGTATTATGCTAGATTAACACTTTGCCTCTAAGTACTACTTATACTTACTACATTAGAACAAGTGAATTTGTTAGGATATCAGGAACAATTAGGACACTGAGTGTAAATGGTGTTTATAAAAGTCATTATATTTGCTCAGATTTAGAATATATATTGAAGAGGTTTAACTGAGCTGAAACATTTACGTTAGGAAACACTAAGGATAGTATTTGCTTTATGAATTTAGAGCAAGTTGCCTATATGTATAGAATTCCAGGATCATTTTTTCAGGGTACTTTAAGGAAAAAAAAGACTACAAGTTGTGAATTTTTTCCCTCTGAATTGCTCTGCCAATCTCTTTAATCCTAGTGTATCTGAGACAATATAATAGCTCCCACATAAAGAGTTGTTTGGATAACTTACTTGCGATGTGACAGGTCCCAATTAAATAACGGAAGGAAACCCTTGACAGCAGATGCCAGAGAGCATTGTTTCTTAATAATAAATGTCATGATTTCATAGAAGATGTATCATGGAGGCAAAGCACCTTTGCATATTAGTGTGTTATAGCCCTTTAGTGAGATTGTCACCTGATTTAGTGACCTTGTCTACCTTCAGCAGATCTTTAAGTGAATTGCCTTTTTATCCTTAGATGTCTTTTCCTATTACCCTCTTATCCATTAGGCAGAATATTGTGATGGAGGTGGAGACGACTTGAAATTTGAGCTCAGCCACTTACTCATGGAATTACTTAGCCTCCCTTAGATTAGTATCCTAATCTGAGACTCGAAGGTAAAATTTGAACTTGTGAAATTATTTCATTTCTCATAGTCTCAGTTTCCTGAGATTAAAAAATGTAGTTTCTTTATTGAAGTATGGCAGATTTATAACACAAGTAAAATCTAAAAAAACCCTAAACAAATAAATGAATGTAACAAAACAGAAACAGACTCACAGATACAGAGAACAAACTAGTGGTTACCAGTGGGGAGAGGGAAGTGGGGAGGGCAGAGATAGGGGAAGGGGATTAAGAGGAACAAACTACTGGGCATACAATAAATAAGATACAGGGATGGAATGTACAGCACAGGGAATATAACCAACATTTTACAACAACTTTCAATGGAGTATAATCTATAGGGATAACAAAAATTATTGATAGGTTTGTTCTGAGGATTAAATGAGATACAGCTTGAAAAGCATCTCCTGTGTGCCTGGCACATTATAATTGACAAATTAATATGGGCTACCAGCCTTTTATTTCTTAAGGCATAAGGAGAGACTGTTCTAGGTTAGCCAACCAACCGACATATCCAACCAGGATAACTATAAGTGATATGGTTATTTACAACCGTGCATGTGCATCAAAGTTACTTAGGGAGCTTTCAAAAAATTCAATGTCTAGATGTCACATCAAATACTCAGCAGAGTTCTTGAGAAAATAGTAGCCACCAAACAAACAATAAAAACTTGCCTGTTGGTTTAATGTAGAGTTTACAACTGTTATTTTTTTATTATTTACTATGTGCTGAGCACTGCATTTGAACTATCTCAATGTATCTTCCCCCAAATTAAGGGGAAAGTGCTGCAATTATTCCCATTTTTCACATAAGGAAGCAGCATCTCAGAGAGGTTAAACGTCTTCCCCACATTCACACAGCTAGAAAGTAGTTGAGGCAAGCTGGGCTCCAGAGCCTATAAGTTGCTCCATTCTCAGAAATATGAAGAATTTGTCATGAATATGGGCCCAAAGGAACAGAACTGCCTAGCTGGACATTAGGTTCCTATTTTTCCTCAGCGGAAAACTCTGTTAGCTAATATCACCGTTTTCTCCCCATTCATTCCCAAAGCACACACAAGCTCTAAAAACTGCAGCAACTTTGTCACGTTGGAGCATGAAACGGTTCCTTCTCTTTCCTTCTGTCTTGTTTTACTCATATTGTATTCCAGCCCTCCATCTTCTATTTGCATATCTGATTTTTTTCCTCTTCACATAATTAGCCCCTTCAGACTGTCAGTGACTTTGGACAACTTGACTGAATTACTGATTTATTGTAGCCCCTATTTTCTGTCTTAAAGTCTCTTATTACCTCCATTCTTTATGGCTCAAAGACACTAGGTCCGTAATTATTTGCAAAGTTATTACATCAAATTTCTAAATCCAGTGAATTACTTTAAGTCTCATTTTACTTGTTTTTTCTGTAACACTGCTTGACGTTATTTTCTTTAAGCACTGTCCTACATAGATTTCTTAAATACTTCTCCCTGCCACCTAAATCAGTAACTGAGGTTTTCAGACATCTGCAAACGATAGCCTACTGAATGCATCCTAGACGGCCTCCCAGGTCACTTCATGTCCAGTTTCATTAGTATTCAGCTTTACTCTTTATACCGTTCAACACATGGGCTGCCCATGCAGATGCTCAGTTTACAAACCTTCAAGTCCTCCTAATCTCTCACACACTAAACCCACCTCTTACTCTGGTTCCGTTTATCACACTTTTAATACCACTTTTTCTGATCCTCTTATTTTCAACTTTACCGAGAGTGACGGGTTCTTGACACTAGTTGCTTAGTGCCTATTTATTTGAAAAATGAAGTAAATGAATAAATAATATATTACTGAGAAAATACTATTGCCTCGAATTTGGGTTTAGAAAAAAAGTGTTATTGTTGCAAAGGAAGGAAAGTTAAGTAGGGACAATAGAATTTCTTAAATTCTCAGTAGTGGAAGTACAATAAGAGGGTGGATGAAACCTGTTATCTATGTTATCATGGACAAACATAGTTTTAAGGAACATGATACTGAGTTTGTTACTTAATGTGTTGTTTCCAAATATTTGCCAAAATAGTTACTTTTTCTGCCTATGAGTCTGCTGAGCTTCTTGTGTGGCTGTAAGGTTTATTTACTAATGTTTGCTGCCAGCTTCCACTTAATATTTATTGAATCAGATACTTCTCAGTGCCTGTGTTCCCCCTGGAAATATAATAGGTCATTAATGAATTTTTCCTTGTTAAAGGTATAATTTAGTTCTGTTCCACAAAATATATACCAGTAGTGACCTTCTCCTTTTTTTTAATCTTCTCTCTTGCTTTCTCTCTCCCTCTCTCTCTCTCTTTCTCCCCACACCCCTTCTTTCTCTCTATTTAATAACACATACCTCATTTGATAGAAGAGAGTTTATTAAATATTTGATACTTGCTTGGAAATCCCTAACACAGATGTATTAATTTTTTAACATTCATTCTTCTAACACATGCTTGTGAATTCTTGATCATATAGAGAATTTTAAGAGTCTTTGAATATTACCTTTCTTCTTTCTTCAAATGATACAAATCAGTATTTTAGTCTCTTTAAGCTCCTAGACAATTTCTCATTTGAGAGACTCAAGATATAGATATCTCTGAACAACTGGGGTAAAAAGAAGATCTGATATATTATTCTTACATTATTAGAAAACCTTGTAACAATCTTCCAGTCTAACTTGGATTGTTAGACTTCTTGTCTGAATATGAGAAAATACATAAATAACTTCAAAAGGATCTTGCTTTTATATTTCAGGCACTCTTTATCATTTAATATTATTTGCAAACCCTACTCGGAGCAAGTCACTGTGTTAATGGCTGGTACTCCATGTGGAGCACTAAATGATATAATTCTTACCTATGTGGAGAAGATTGTCTATTGGGGAAAGATGGGCATTGATTAGAGAATCATATGAGTAATTGTGGAATTAGAATTAAGGTAAATGCAGTGCAGGAGAGGTGCACAGTTTTGTGAGAGCTTAATCATTCATGAAGCATGCATTTATTGTGTGTCTTGCGTGTGTCAGGCTTATCTATACCCTACAGAAATGAACCCCAAATTACCCTCCCTTCACAGATAGATCAGAAAAGGCCCTACTTGGGAAGGAGTAAGTGAGCTAAGATCTGAAAGAAGTGTTGGATATAACTAGATGAAAGGGGTGGAGCTAGGAGAGAAAGTGTTATAAACAAAGATAATAAAGCTTGAAATGGCACAGTGGTAAGAAAGAAACCAAGTGCCAGGAGTGTAAAGGATAGTCAAAGTCGCAGATGGAGAAATAGGTAAAGGGTACACTATGCAGGGTCTTAAACAGCTCATTAAGGAGATCTGTCTCCATCCTGAAAGCATTGGGAAGTCAAGCCATTTTAAACATGATGAAAGTTGTTTTTCTTTTTTGCTTATGACTGCCTTACAATGTAGCAAACAGACTCGTGAAGGATACAAGTGGCAGTGAAGAAACCCTCCCACATAATACAGTACTTGGTCAAGTGAGAAATGATGGTGGTTTGGACAAGGTTGTTGGTATTGGAGTTGAGTGAACTAAAGAGATTTTAATATATTCAGAAGATAATGACAGGATTTGGAATATACTGGATGTAGAGAAGAAAGAGATGGTGTCAAGAACAATTCTTAAGTTTCAGACTCGCACTGCTAGATAAATGGGACTAAGATTCACTAAGAGATGGAACAGCAGAAAAGGACTTAATTTGGTGGGTGAGGGCAAGGAATTCGAATTTTATTTTTTGAGCAAGTTAAGTCTGAGAGTTCCTTTGTGTATTTAATTCAAGTTGTTATATAGATAGTTGGTTATCCAGGCTTGTGATTTGGAGCAGCTGTGTAAGCTAAAGATCTAGGGAGCCAACCATGTACATGTGGCAACTGAAACCATAGGAGTAAATTAATGGAAGTGATTATCTAATAAGGGAAGAAGATAGATGATGATGCCTAACTGCAAAAATCCCACATGCAATGGCTAAATAGAAGAAGACAAGATGGCAAAGCAGTAGCCAAAGATAGAGGAGCAAAACAATAGTGTGAGCCATCTGAAACAAAACATGGCAGCCATGATAACCAAGAGAATAGTGTTTAGAGGAAATGGGACTAGTTACGAGTGTTGAATGCTGTTGAATGATCAATAAAAAGAGGGGGCTGGAGAATGTTGATGGGTTTGGAATGGAAGTCTATGATTGAGCTAAGTCCTAAATCATGCAAAGCTTTCAGGAGGAGGGGAGAGGGTGAACAGGTCACAGAAGAAACACTATGTAATAAAATACAGGGATGAGAAATCTTATGGCATGTTGGTGAGCTACATGTGTGTTTAAGTGAGTGGAGCTCAGAATTACGGTATTTGACTGCAGAAAATGAAGCGAGGGGGGACAAGCAAGTGACAGACTATAAAAACAATGAAAGCCATGCTAAATACTTTCATGTATATAAACCAGTGCGTGCGTGTGTGTGTGTTTGTATGTATACATATATATATATATATATATACACATATACACGTATTCATTTATATATTCATTAGGTACTAGCTTGTTCTAAACAGAAATTAAGTGATAGATCATACTGAGAGATAGATATTATTAAAATAACATTAAAAGTTTGAGAAAACCAGGACAATAGCAAAAAATAAGTGCATAAAGATACAAAGGAATAGTGATATCTGAAAGCAAAAATGAAAATTCTCTCTAGGATGGCACACTTACTTCCCAGATGGTGACTAAAATGTTTGTTCAAGTATTCTGGCAATCAGTATTAAAATAGATACACATCTGTGTATGTGATTGAAGAGCATTTATAAGCTGTAAACAAGCTTAGACTTTTATTTTAGTTGCGGCATTATAATCAACCTTAGGTGGATGGCTGGTGTTACCCTGTCATAATCTCTGACTTTTCTTTCTCTTTCACCCCTCATATCCCATCCATCCAATAAATTCTGTCACATCTACCTCCAAAATATATCATAAAAACTACCAACTTCTCTCCATATCCTCTGCCACTATTTTAGTTGACAGTACAAACTCTATAAGAGTTGTGGTAGACACAATTCTAAGATGGTTACCCAATATTCACAACACTTTGCATATAAGCCCTAGATGATGATATAGATGATAATATTGTAATGGAAATAACAGTATAAAATATTTTGTAGCTTATAACATCCTTCCCTTGAGTGTAGACACAACACTTATATATGATGGATCATCTTTACTATGATTAGGTTACTTTATATAGCAAAGCTAAAAGAATTTTAAATATATAAAGACCCTGATCAGTTGATTATAATATAATCAAAAGGAAGATTACCCTGGGTGGGTCTGCCCTAATCAGATGATTCCTGTAAAAGGGTAACGAGGTAAGAAACAAGAAGCAGTAAAGAAGCTTTCCGGACTTCCATGGTGGCACAGTGGTTAAGAATCTGCCTGCCAACACAGGGGACACGGGTTCGAGCCCCGGTCTGGGAACACCCCACATGTCGTGGAGCAAGTAAGCCCGTGCACCACAACTACTGAGCCTGCTCTCTAGAGCCCTCGAGCCACAGCTACTGAAGCCCGTGCACCTAGAGCCCGTGCTCCACAACAAGAGAAGCCACCGCAATGAGAAGCCCACGCACCACAACGAAGAGTAGCCCCTGCTCACCACAACTAGAGAAAAGCCCGTGCGCAGCAATGAAGATGCAGTGCAGCCAAAAATAAATTAATTAATTAAAAAAAAAAAAGAAGCTCTCCTATTGGCCTTGAAGAAGCAAACTGCCATGCTGTGAAGAAGGCCATGTGGCAGAGATTGAAGGGCATCCTCTGGGGGTGAGGGCCTCAGTCAGTCCTACAACCATAAGGATTTCTGCCACCAACCAGCGAGCTTGGGAGGGGACTCAAGTCCCAAGTGACATCACAGCCCTAGCTAATACCTTGACTACATTTTTATGACCATGAACAGAGAATACACTTAAGCTTTACCAGTGTCTTAACCCATGGATACTGTGATATAGTAAATGTATATTGTTTTAGGCTTTCGAATCTGTGCCATTTTTTTACTCAGATTTTGGTAGTTGGAAGTGGAGGCAACTGAAACTAATATCTAAAATGTTGGTGCAGTTTTGGAACTGGACAGCAGGTAGAAACAGGAAAAATCTTAAGGAGTGTGATACACAGAGTCTAAATCACTTTAGAGAAGGCCTATATCATCTTCATCAGACCTGTAGTCATAATCTGGACCTTTAAGGATGCTGCCAGTACAGACTCAGAAGGAAGGGAGGAACATCTTCTGTTACTGGAAACCAGAAGAAGGGGGATACTTGTAACATGGTGGCAGAAAGCTTAGAGAAATTGTGTCATGCAGTTATGTAGAAAGCAAAATTTGTAATAAATCTGGATATATAGCTAAGGAGGTTATCAAGTAAAACGTTAAAGGTACTGTTTCTTTTCTTTTTTTGCTGTTTATTGTAAAATATGAGAGGAAAGAGACAAAGTCAAGGAAGAACTGTTAAACAAAAAGGAACCAGGCTGGATAATTTTAAAACTTCTCTGCCTCTCCAGATGACAAAGATGCTAAACATCAGAGATGTCTGCACAAATTGTAATATAGAGGGAAAAAAAGAGCAAGTGTACTATAGAGAAAGGCCTACAAACTTTTGTTAAAACGTCAGATTGATCAAAGGATCAGAGTAGTCAGTCGCAGAGAGGATCTTCTCAAGAGATTAAGGATATCTTCTTACCCAAACCAGAGGGCCTCTCGAAGCTTAAGGGCATTGTCCTTCAGCCATTTTAGCAGAAGCCTAAGATAGAATCAGGGTTATCTCAAAAAAGGCCTGTGAATATGACTTTTACCTAACGCAGTGAAACCCAGTGGAATCTATTGATACACAAGACCCACAAGGATTCTGAGAAATTTTATTTCTGCAGAAACACTGCCAGCTTACACAAAAATAGATTGAGAGAGCACAAAATGAAAGAAGGTTTTTGGACCCACAAGAATTCTACTGGCAGGAAACAGGCTGTGAGAATTACTCACCTACAAACATGTTCTTCCTTTCATGAAAAAGAGGGGATGACTCAGAGTTCAGGACGATTGAGCCCAGCTGAGAGCCTAGAGGGTTATACCCAAGCATTGACACCTACTGGAGAGAAATACGACCCTTATCCACTGGATTTCAGAACTATTATGCATCAGTGACTCCTTCTTACTCTTTATTTACTCCCCTTTTGAAGTGAATATGTACAATTCGCTATCCTAGGTCTTTCCTCTCATTGCTGTTGGGAGTGCTTAGGGCATGTAAATTGACTTTTTAGTTTCATAGATGTACAGATAGAGAGGAGTCCTGCCATAGGATCTGGACCTATACATTGTACTTATGAGCCTCATCCACACCTGATTTAGATGATGAGATTTTGGATGTCGAGTTGGTAAGATTTAGGTGAGATCTGGGACGTTGACCTAGCTGATGCTATAACGGTATACAAGGCTCGGAATCTTGGGAGGGAGTGAACATACTTTGCATGTGGGAGAGAAGTGAGTTGTTGGGTGTCATAGGGTGGATTTTAGTTGCATAATTCTCAGATGGCCCCCAGGTTTGAGCTCCCTAGTGTACATGCCTTGTATAATCTCCTTCTCTTGGGTATGGAAGGAACCTGTGAATATGATAAGAAATCATTCTCATGATTACGTTTTGTCCTGTGGAAAAGCAAAGGGATTGTGCAGATTCAATAAATGTCCTTGTCAGTTGATTTTGAGTCAATATCAAAAGGTGGTTATTTTGGGTAGACCTGACCTAATCAGTTGGGCCCTTTAAAAAGGGTCAAAAAGAGACTCTCGTGCTGTCTTTGAAAAAGCAGACTGCTGTAACTTGTACAGCTTCATGGAAATTAGTTCTGCTAATGAACATATGAAATTGAAAGAGCACCCCAAGCCTCAGAGGAAGTCCACCTTTATTTCTGCCTTGTTGAAATGGAGCAGCTCCCTGTGGTCCTTACCACCCAGGTCCTCCACCTGCCTTTTGTCTGTGGAAGAACTTTAGACAAAGAATAAATTTAGTCCGAGAACTGAGAAAATGTAGAAACAAAGGAAAATAATCCAACAAGACTAAATAATAATATTTAGTCATTAAGCAAAGTCAAGGACCTTTAGTTCCTGTTTAAGGTCTATAGATGATATTCTGAGCCGTGTCCTGGGAGCTGTCTTGTAGATACTAAACCCCACCAGATGGAAGAAGTTAACTATGTGATGACCAGGCTGTAGCCATGACATAAGCTGCCACAATTCCAAGAATTGGCCTCAAAGAAATGGGAACAAACCGACCCTGGAACTGAAGATTAACTGTACCTGAAACAATCAAGATGCTGCTGATTAAGACCACCGATGACCAACTTCAAGATGGCTGTCAGAGCTGCCTGTGCTGTTTCTGCAGGGAGCCCCTCCCTCCGTCTATAAAAGCTCTTGCCCCCTGACTGTCAGTGGCGGGGAGTCAGCTTTTGGACAGGAGTCCGCCCTCCCCACCAAGGTTGCGGGCATCCAAAATAAAGCAAACTTTCCTTTCCACCAACCTGGCCTCTTTATTGGCTTTGGAGCTGCGAGCAGCTGGACCCCACTTTCTGTTACGTTGTGAGACTCCTCGCCGAGGATCCAGCTAAGGCACGTCCTGACTCAAGGAAACAGTGACATAATGGTTTAATCGTCTTCATTTGAGGTAATTTGTTCTATGGCAAGAAAATAACAAAGAAATGGTGGATTATTATAATAACTTATTTACTGGTTTTCCCATGGCCAGTACCTGTTTTTATCCAATCTATTCCTTATAAGGCAACGTATTTATACTGTGAAAATAAAATGAATGTTATGTCACTTCCTGCTTAAAAGTCTTCAGTGGCTTTACATTGAACTGCAAGTAAATCTTATCCATGAGAAAAACTGCTAAAGTCTAGCTTTCCAGCTTCTGCTGACCTGACAAAATTTAGATACAACTACTAGTCTCTTCCTTCCATGCTTCAAGTGCAGGTAACTTACATTCAGTTATCTGCTGACAGTTAACTCTTTTCCAAAGAAGGACTTTCACACAAGTATACCCTTTGTCAGGAATGCATTTCTTAATTATTTGTTGAGATATTTTTGTTAACCTTCTAATACCTTTTCTCTGCTAAGTGTTAAATTTTGGAGAGCCTTCCCTATCTCCTGTATGTAACTAGATATGTACCAACAATCAAAGTAAGAAACTTCTCTATCTTGTTCATTTCCTTCGAATCACAATCTAACAATGTGTTGTTATTAGTTGTTTCATTTACTTAGATATTGTCTGTCCCTCTACTACACTGTAATCATGTACCCTGTCATTTTTATTGGCAACTATATAGTAAAAAATGTATTTCAATTGGATGAAATCAATTTTTCAAAACAAAAATTACTGAAACCAGAGAGAAATTTTGTCTGTGAACCTTAATAGAATGGAGAGTGTGCTGCAATGGACCATGTCCTCAAAAATATTCTCTTTTTTTTTTTTGCGGTACGCGGGCCTCTCACTGTTGTGGCCTCTCCCATTGCGGAGCACAGGCTCCGGACGCGCAGGCTCAGCGACCATGGCTCACGCTCACGGGCCCAGGCGCTCCGCGGCATGTGGGATCTTCCCGGACCGGGGCACAAACCCGTGTCCCCTGCATCGCCAGGCGGACTCTCAACCACTGCGCCAGCAGGGAAGCCCCTCAAAAATATTCTTAGAGTGACTATAAAGTCACATGTTTCTTGTAATGTCATTTAACATAGGTTTATGTTATCATGGCAAATTTCAGTTCTGTAAAAGTGATTCCCTCACACCCTGAGGTGATAATTAATATGATTCTATGTAAGTGTCAAGCTTACTTATACTTAATCAAAGAGTGATTCCTGGTGAATTTCATTGAGCTGACAGAGTATATAGCCTTCATAAAATCTTTAATATTTTTCTTCTCATTTGAGATTTCATAAGCATTGTGTGCCAGAGAAAAATAAAGTTCTTTTATATTGTTAGTTAAAGGTAGAACACCTGATTTGCAAATTAATGATACTGTTGACATTTTTTTAAGCATCTTTATTGGAGTATAGTTGCTTTACAATGGTGTGTTAGTTTCTGGTTTATAACAAAGTGAATCAGTTATACATATACATATATCCCCATATCTCTTCCCTCTTGCATCTCCCTCCCTCCCACCCTCCCTATCCCACCCATCTAGGTGGTCACAAAGCACCGAGCTGATCTCCCTGTGCTATGCGGCTGCTTCCCACTAGCTATCTATTTTACGTTTGGTAGTGTATGTATGTCCATGCCACTCTCTCACTTCGTCCCAGCTTACCCTTCCCCCTACCTGTGTCCTCAAGGCCATTCTCTATGTCTGCTTTGACATTATTAAATTAAAATTTAAAAGAACTCATGCTTGATTCAATTTCTATAAGTGGGTCACAAGGTATTTATAATCAAAGTCAAAATTGTCATAAAAAAGTAAAGGTTAGTTTAATCTAAGAAATCGAAGAAGAGGGTTTCAGTGTCACAACATTAAAGCAGTGCTCTGCAAGTATTTCTGAATAAGTACTAATATTAGTAAAACTTTGACCACGGACTCCCAATACAACTATATTATTATTATTTATAGATTAAATGTATCTATGGCTCTGCTAATATAAATTGAAGATGGTATGTATTTCATGAAGGATTAAAATCTTAAAATAATGTCATAAATATAAAATGAGACATTTAAATAAATGTTTAAATTAATGTAATTAATTTATTTACAAAACTCTTTCACTCTATTTTGTATTTGTGTTTTGGATACTTGGTTTTTAATGGGCATATGCCTCAATCATGATACGTCTGTCAACTTATATATGTCAAGGAATGTTATGGGCCTTGACCAAGTTCATCTCTAACAATAAAATATTTAAATCTACATTTCAAATAGACGTTTAGAAATGTTTACCATATTGGCAGACTTCCTTTTCAGATTTAATTTTATTGTCATTATTATATTTTCAATTTGCCTTTTTTTTGGTAAGATTATTAAGTCATTTGGCTACTTTGTTGAGTAGTTTAGCTAAACTAGAAAATGCAGTCCACACAGCCACTTCAACCTTGATAAATTAAAATATGCTAAAAAAAAATTACAGTCAGAATGCCACTGTCATGTACTGTCCATGGCACATGGCCATCTGAAGTAGGCCAAGTGTACATCTCTGTTTTGATTACTGTTTTAAACATGAATAGATATTTTTATTATCATTCTCTTTTAGGTAAAATATCAATATAGTTTAAGCTTCTAATACTTTGTGTTTCCTACAAGGGAATGAAACAGAATGTGAGAATCTGCAGGACGTACCACACTGTGGGGCTGCTCTCCTTAAGTGGGGTGCCAGTAGCATTCCCTAGATACCAGTCTCTAGTGTGCAAACTTTCAAGTCAAAGTTCAAGAGATCCCTTCTTCACTGGGGCCCTGCTCTCTGCGTCGTTAGCATACGCTCTGGGTAATTATGATGCAATATCTCTCTCAACCACCATTTGAGAAGTGTTGCTACAGTACCGTTGAGATAAGAAAAACATGTCAATAAGAAGAATATCATCAGTTCTTACGCAGAGAATGGTTTGAAGGAGAGCACCTTGGAAGCTTGAAACGTCAATTAGGAGGTTATAATAAGAGAATAGGATATGAGAAAGGATGAAGCCCTGGACTAAGGAAGTTACTTTTGTGTGGCAAGAAGTGTATCTGCAACATTTAGGAGGTAAAATAAACATGAACATAGGATTGATTAATTTTGAATGTCAGGGGAAAAAATGGTCAAGAAAGTCTCCCAGGTTTCAAGCTTGAGTTGAGGCACACCCCACACTGTCAGAACTGGAGATGAGGGAACATGCCTATGTTAGGGAAAAAGAATGAGATTCCAAAAGAAGAACGTGCAAAAGAGAAAAAGATGAAAACTGTGATCTTAAATTCCTCCAGTATTCCACTGGATGGGATGGAGGAAGATAGTAGGTAAGAGTGTGAGAAATAATTTTCAGGGTTTTGTGCAAAAACCACTAAATTTTAGATTTTAAAACAGGAAAAATTATATCTTGGATGCCCACTAATTAGACGAAGAAATAGTGTTGTTGAGAGTTACACATTTAGGAACGGGATGCCATTAATATGATGGGATTGAAAGCTGGATTACTTTTGGTTGAGGGAAAGGGAAGTTGTGTAACGGAGGAGTCAACTTGCTGAATATAAGCTAACCCTTTCAAGAATATTGACTGGAAGAAAAGATAGGAAACGAGATTTTGCTAAAGGGAATGATGCAGGTTATAAAGTAGTGGAGAGCATAGAGCATGTGCGCAGACTGAGAGGGGAGAAGAGGTGGTTGGAAATATAAATGTATGACAGATATAAATTTGCTTAGGACTCCAAATTAGACCCATTTCCTAGAGCTCTGAAGTTACTGCTTCTTCAGACTCTGAGAAATGACTGTAAGGAAGAAGGATAATTGGTAGATAAGGCTGGGCTGTTTGGACACTTAGGTTGCTTCCATATCTTTGCTGTTGTAAATAATGCTGCTGTGAACACTGGGGTGCAAATATCATTTTGAATTAGTGTTTTTGTTTTCTTCAAATAAATATCCAGGAGTGGAATCGATAGATCATAAGCTAGTTCTATTGTTCTCTTATCTCCTGTTACTATTGACAAGTTATATAACCTTCAGGAATTACTCTTTTATTGCCCATTGCTCTGCCCATTGCTTTTATTGCTTTGTTTCAAAGTCGTATTACACAATATCCATAACAGTACGTAAAACAATAATAAACTTTTCCTTTCTTTTTCTTTTCCCTTTTCCTACATTTTCCTTCCTTCTTTCCATCTTTTTCTTTCTGAATGAAAAGTTGTGTGATACAGATGTCCAATGCAATTGAACTAAATTTCAATCCCTGTGGAATAGCAAACATGACAAAGGATAGTGAAATGTTTTTTTCTTAGGCCTTGCTAAACCAGGTGTTAGAAGAATCTTTTTATAAATGTTAAGAAAAAACTTATTTCTTTATCTTGCAAACTTTTGTACAGTATAATCTAGATAAATATTTTATATTTATAAATACTGAGGTATTTGAAAGAAAAAACATTTTCATGGGTTAGGCAGCTGGAGTCAAGAGCCATGGTTTTTTATTTTAATAAAAAAGCTAAAATTGTTATGGTATTATAGCAGTATACAAGATGATATTTTCAAAGATCAGGCTATTGACAGTTGTAGAAGCATCAGCCACAAACAGGATTATCGACATTATTCAAACTTAACATTTGATAAACTGTTAGGCACTGCTATGGTGAGGAAGTGCTGTCAGATGCCATGCGTTAAACATAAATAAACCGATTTTCATGGTGCCGTAGTGAAGTATGTCAGGCATAAAGGTGGAGAGGTAATTGTGCACCAAAGTGGTTTATGTGTCTTGCCCAACCGAGAGATTATAGGCCGCTGATGAGATCTTATCAGGTCGCAGGTAATGTGAGCTGAACTTCACAGGGAACCAATATGTTAGAGTCAAGTTAAACCGTTTTCAGCCACGTGATGTGGCAGTGATTTGTAACCCATTAGTAGACAATGCACAATAGAGTCTTTAGTCAGGGTAAAAAGTCTGAAGTCTTCTTCAGAAGATCTGTATTTCTTGTCTCAAGGAATAAAAATGACAGTGATTCTGTGTTGTGTTAGAGCATTTCATTCATTTCTCTGAGAAATATTTTGCAGATGTATCAGATGACGTATGTGCAATACAATATATGCATATTTCAACACCTGTTCTAGAGGAAAAGAAATAACAGCAATTTAATGAGAATTTAATCAACGAAGTGAAATAGTGGAGGTGGTGTGCATATATGAGGACATCAGTTGACGTGCAGTCATCGAACTACTGACATAAAACGATTCTTTGTCCATAAAGCTCTACGATCAAAGATGTTTTTCTCTAAAGATAAATGATTGATTCTGGGATGCATTTTAGAGTATTGCAGTAAGCCACCATTGTAATTTGAGGGTAAAAAGTCTAAATAGATTGTCTTATTAAACTTAAAAATAAATAGGTAAAGGGAAGATAAATTCAATCTTATCATGATAGGTATATTTGAGTTTCACCTTAAATTGCAGAAAATCACCTTATCTAGTTTCTAGTATGTACATAAAATGAAAAAAATCTCCTGACAATTATTTAGTGCCATGAGGCTTTCTGTGTATATGAACTTGAATTCAGCGGCTCACAAATCACTAGTTAAACAAATAATCTAGTCTCTAAATCAGAACTACCTACAGATTTAAGAAATGTGGATGATATGATGACTGTCATATTTTGAAACAGTATTTTGACAAACAAGGATCACAACTACTAGTATGTCAAATGAGAATGAAGTGGCATTACTGAAAGTTCAGCTTCTAGTGAGCAGTGCAAGGAGCTGTGAATTCTGGAGATAAATATAAAAGGCTGTTGCTAAGGGCCATCAGAAGCAGCCAGCCTTTAGAAGTGAAAGATAGAAAATTTGCAAAAACTATGGAATATGATGCAGGTTTTCCAAAATATTTCTTTAGAAACACACACACTCACACACGAGACACGCACACACATTATTTTCAAAATTGGATAATGGCATACATGAGTCAAAGTCTTTAATATTAGAGTGTAAGATAAAAACAAATTCGTAATAAACATGGTTCAATTGGAAAATCTAAACATAAACAAAGCAATAAAGAGAAATTCAAGAATCACCAGTGAAAACAATGACAGAAAGTAGCACTTAATTTCATAGACTGTGAATTTTATATGCGTGTTGAAGACTTCACAGTTATTAATCTTGGTGCAATATTCATCATGTTGTGATGAGTCACATTTTTTTCTTATCTGATAAGAGAAATAGAACCATGCTTATTTTGTTTCAGTAAGATACTGGGCTGAATTCAACATTAAGGCATACTTGATGGTGACATAAGTATTGTTTTATGACAAGCTTTCATGCTTTTTTTTAGATAGTTGCTACTTATTTTGGAAGAAAAATTGAATCTTTAATGATTATAAGGAAAGCAAGCTAAAACAGTATTATCAACCTTTGTTTTCACTCTACACATTTTTATTGACTATTATATGCAGATTTGCTTATCACTATGGTGATCTTTCTAGTATTATAATATAAACTATTAGACTCATTTCTCTTTATCTAACTACCCCATGTATATCTCGTAGAAGGCATTTGTACAATTATACAAGAATAAGTCCTTTGTTGTTTATATGATATTAAGTTTGGGTTGGGGAAAAGTTATTTAATATAACACAACTAAAAGTTTTAAAAGACCAGTGAGTTAGAAGAATCCGAGATATACGCCAATGATTTCAATAGCCACAGAATGTAGACAGGTTAAGTATTGCCAGAGAGACTTTCTGGGAAGCAGACACTGAGCTGGAGTTCAGAGTGCAGAAGGTTTGTTGGGAGGACTACCTGGTGCTCAAAGTGTCAGGTAAAAGCCGTAGGTTGTTCAGTTGGACCAGTGCTGTGCCCTTCAGGGGAGAGAGTCTTCTGTGTGGACCACCTGCTCTGTGCTTGAATCACTTATAACTGTAGGTGTGGGGATTGCAAATGCGGTCACTGAGAGTGATAATAAGCGGGGCCACTCCTCCTTAACCCCACAGTCCTCAAACCCATGCGTTCTTCTGCTGACAAGACGATTCCGTACAAAGTCTCTGATTCAATATGCATACTATTTCCTAGAGGATAGCGACTCATTCTCTCATGGCATTGCCTTTGAGCTTGTCTTCAATCAGGCCTTTCCCATGCTTTATCCAACTGGCAGCTTCTGGGTGGTGTGGTATGTGATAAGCATAGTAGATCCCAAGGTCATGGGCTCGTACCCACAATCACATCAGGATAAAGCACATTCCTACTCACAGCCTGGTATAAGTTATTTTTTTGAGGGGGACCTAAGTAAAACATCTTTGCATCTGCCTCATTAAATAATCTATTTAATTTATGATTTCTCTCCTTTCCAAAAGGGATCTGAGCCCAGTCATGACATATGAAAAAAAAAAACAATTGGGATGCGAATTTAAAAATGACTTGGAAGGAAAGAAATGAGAAGTCAGTTTATTCACCATAAGGGCAAACATGTTGCTGGAATTGAGGATTAAATATGGCCCTGAGCTTCCTGGCAGCCATATCAAAATTAGCGATGGCACACATTCCATAACTCTCCTCTAGAAAGAGGGCAAGCAGTCTCTCAAGGGTAATGACATTTTGTTACACCACTGCATTTTAAAATTTATTTCTTATACGGTACCATTTAAAGAGGATATCTATTAATAGAAGGAAGAATATTCTCTCCTGTAAATATTTGACAATAAAAATGGCTGTAGTAAGAAAATTCACACAGCCTCTGTTAAAAACTAGAAACAGAGTTGTCCTAAAACTACTAAGGAAAATGAATTAATAATTTTACAACTTCCCTAGAAATAAATCTCCAATCCAAGTGTTTTCACTGGAGAATTCTACCACATGTTTAGAGAATTAACATCCACTCCACTTAATCTCTTACAGAAGATAGAAGAGGAGTGGATGTTTCCTAGTTAATGAAGCTAATATTCCACTAATATCAAAACTGGATAATGACTACAAATAAAAACTAACAGAACACTATTCCTGATGAACATAGACTTAAAATTCCTTAAGCAGCTATTAGCAAAGAGAATTCATAAACATAAAACTATAAAACCTTTAGGAATAAAGAAACATAGAAAATCTTTGGAATCTAGGGTTAGGTAAACAGATCTTAGACTGGACACTAAAATCACAAACCATGAAAGGAAAAATCGATAAATTAGACTTCATCAAAGTTTAAAACTTTGTTTTGTGAAAGATCCAATTAAAAGGATGAGAACAAAAGCTACAGAGTAGGGGAAAATATGTTTAAACCGTATATCTACTGAAGGACTAGTATCTAGAATGTATAAAGAACCATCAAAACTCAACAGTAAAAACAAGCAATTCAGTTCAAAAAAGAGCAAAAGACATGAACAGACATTTACTGAACAGGATATACAGATGGCATATAAGCACATGAAAAGATGTTCAATATCATTAAACACTAGGAAAATGCAAATTAAAACCACAGCAAGGTTCCACGCCACAGATCAGAATGGCTAAACTAAAAATAGTGGCAACGCTAAGTGCTGACAAGGATGTAGAGAACGTGGATCCCTCATATGTTGCTGGTGGTGATTCAAAATTGTGCATCCACTCTAGAAAGATTTTGACAGCTTCTAAAAAATAAAATAAACATATAGCTACCATATGACAAGTATACAATCTTGAGAATTTATTCCAGAGAACCTAATACTTAAGATTATTAAAAAGCTTGTAAGGCTTCCCTGGTGGCGCAGTGGTTGAGAGCCCGCCTGCCCTGCAGGGGACATGGGTTCGTGCCGTGGTCCGGGAAGATCCCACATGCCGCGGAGCGGCTGGGCCCGTGAGCTATGGCCACTGGGCCTGCACATCCGGAACCTGTGCTCCGCAACGGGAGAGGCCACAACAGTGAGAGGCCCCTGTATCACAAAAAAAAAAAAAAAAAAAAAAAAGCTTGTATACGAATGTTTATAGTTTAAAAAAAAAAAAAAAAAAAAAAAAAAAAAAAAAGCTTGTATACGAATGTTTATAGCAGCTTTATATATATTTTCAAAGAAAGGTAACAACCTAGAGGTCTTCAACTAGTGACTGATTAAACCGCAGTGCATCCACACTGTGGGCATACACAGCAGCACACAGGAACCCCTGTGAACCTACTGAGAACAGTGCTTATTGGAAAATCCTAAATATTATATACTGTACAACCCCAAATATAAAACAGTTTCAAAATGACAAAATTGTGGAGATGGAGAACAGATTAGTGGCTGCTGGGGTGAGCAGGGATGAGGGCAGGTGTGAAGAGGGGCTGTAAGAGGGCAACAGGATATAAAAGGCTATAAAAGCCCTTGTGGTGCTAGAAATGTTCTGTGTCTTGACTGTATCAATTCCAATATGTCATATGTGCTATTGTACCATAGTTTTGCAAGATGATACCACTGAGCAAAATTAGATAAAGAATATTACATATTTCAACTGCGTATGAATCTACGATTACCTCAACATAATGAAGTTTAATTTAAAAATATTTTTCTCAATATATCCTTTAAATTCTGGTGGTATTAAACCCAAAATACCACGTTAAAATATCTTGCAATTTTCACACGTAATTTACTCTCTCTCTCTCTCTCTGTCTATATATATATATTCATACATACATGAATATATATTCATTTAAAGATAAAGTTATTTGTTTTGTGTAATTATTGAATAATTTCACATTCAGGTCCAAAATGTACCAAAGCTTGTATGTTTTGGTTTATTTTAAGAGACGACAGTGAAACTTAGCTTTATCTATTTATCAGAAGTTTTTGTTTGCTTTTTTGATTTGTTCTAATATAAGGTAATTATGTAATTGCTTCTTGTTTCAATTTTTGCACTGTTGCCTGGGATATTAGGAAAATGGCAAACTACATACAACTTTTTAATGGAAGGTACTCATCCATATAGATCAAGATTTTTATGAGATTTTTGAGCTTCTAAAGAAAACATAGTTCACAGTAATGAGTTCCAAATAGAAAGCCTTCTTTGAAATATGTATATGAATAAAATGATTGGAAATGGTGAACCAGGTGGCCAAGATGAAGCTCTGCAAATAGCAGCAATTTTACCTGCAGGAAAGAGTACGTTCAGATGTGCTCTTTATATAACCAATTCTGCCACAATGCTAAATAAGACATCAAGATCAAAAGTCGTTACAGTTATGGAGCTGAGGAATGTATATTTATAAAAGTCATCTGTACACAGGCATTTCTGGGCTTGGATTGCTATTATTTTCATTTCATATAATGCAAATACAGTACGATTAATGTTTATTTAGGAATTTTTCTTGAAGTCTATTATTTGACTTTGCATTTCTGTGATGTGGCAATATTATCAAGTATCTTATTACAGCATATAAAATGTGCTCATAGTCACATTGGAAAATGCATCTAATGTGCTTTTAGAAATAATATATCATGTCCCAGCACAAAGTGGCCTCTTGTGATATTTTGTGCTAATCAGAAACCCTAAAACCTAGTCACCTGGAAGAGTCCTAATCACTTCAGGTCACTAGGTGTTTGATAATGGTTCATTCAGAATTGATACTTGGGTTATTGATTTTTTTATTGAGACCTTAAGATCTATGAGATTGTACACAATCTGTAGCTTGTCTTTGTATTATCTGCTGCAAAACACTTTAATTCAGGCCATATGTGCCAGTGTAAATACTGGTTATCCCTTTTAAACTTCTTTACTCCTTCTTGGTATGTCTTACTCTCCAGATCTAAAAATGATTATTTCTCATTTACTCTTTTTATTGTTTTTAGATACAGAGATCTAGATAACTACAGTCATCTTGATTAAGATTAAACCAAGGCTAACCTTATCTTAGGCAGTCATTGTCTATATTTTATTGCTTGTTTCTCTTTTCATATCACCACACATCTTATTTACCTAAGTGTTGGTATCATTTATTTCTCTAAAATTTATTTGCATTTAACCATCATAGAAAATCTCAGCTAGGACATTTTTTTGCTTCTCTATTCCATTTCTCCCCACACTACACAAATAGATGATTGGATCAGGTTTGGACACATTTTCTTAGATCTGGAAATATATGTGATTTGTGACATGGCTTATAAAAATTTCTGACCAGTCAAGATCTGAAATAGGAGCTGCAGAACTTCTGCCATTGTGGCAACAGCTAGGCTTGGGGTATAGTTTAGATTTTGAGGCCAGGGTGGCCATTCTAAGTCATGTGCAAGATAAATGACTAAAAACAACAACCAGAAACCAACGCTGTAGGGTAGAGAGAAAAGCTAGCAGAGTGAGTACGAGGAGAAAGACTTCACTGGAGTGCAGAAAGGAAGATACAAATGTGAGCATGCCCGGGGCTGTCACGTCCTGTCCTTTTTCTCACGTTTGCTTGTGCAGTTTTGCCTGGATTCTCATGAGGCTTGTATCCTACAAAATGCCCCTTTAAAACTGAATGATTTGAGAGGATTTCCTTTCCAGGAATCCCCAACAGTCTGATTATAATCAGTATGGAATCTAAATAAAATGTGTGTAGAATAGTAATATCTTTGGTAATTTTTAAAAGGCAACAATGCCAACTGAACTGGAGCAAGGACACAGGTGCAAAGCTAGAGTAGCGACTACTTGCTTTAACCAGCAACTCCTACCTCTGCCGTTTCCCATATAGCCTCTCCTACGTGTCCAGACATTCCAGTGGCTTTTACCCTCCCTGAAACATTAGTGAAGGCTGAACTGGACAGAGCTGAGTGGTGCATCCTTCTGTGTAAAAAACAACAGGGAAAGAACGGTTACTTATGGTGATAGGAGAAAAGAAAAAAGAAGTTTCCTTATACACAAAAAAAGCATCTTTATGTCCGTAATTGTAGCGTATAATAAGGACAAGAGAGGAATGGAGAGTCCAAAAACATGGCAACAAGATGTGGGTATTTAGAAGACTGTCTGATAGAAACAAAAGAACCAAAAAATATTGCTATAGCTATTACGTGAGTCTGAGTGGTATTAATGTGGAAACTGTTATTTAATTTTCACTAACACTAAATTACTGAGACATAGTGCCTAACTGTAAAATCTCTATTTCACAAGAGATAAAAAGGACCTGGAAAAAAAATTCCAGAGACGATATATTTAAATGGCTAATGACCTGGTAACCAGGAATTGGACATATAGTATAAAAAGAGATTTAGTTGGTACCTGGGGCTGGGGATGGTAGATGGGGGTATTTATTTCCTAGACTTATCCTTAAAGTACATGAAGAGTTATTATGGGAGATTTCTGTTCTATATTTCTTTTGACAATATTACAGGAGGAAATGGGATTAAACCCATGTGATTGATGTTAGGTGTCAGAAAAACAGAAGAGACGAGGAAAGGTAGTTAGATCATTTCCATTATTGGCAATCGTGGGCTGAGTACGTTCTCTGTAATTATTATACATATGACAACATTCAGTGACAGGAGTCTGCATAAATGAAATTTCAAGTCCCCTTTTGTGGCTCTATAACCTAATTGTTGTGAGGGTGTCTCCTTATCAAATGTGTCTACTAAATTAGGTCATGTAGAGTGAACCATCCTTCATGGTTCTAAACAGAAATTTCTGAATGAATCAAATATGTGGTGTCTCTTTTAAAGTCAGCATATTTAGAGATGATAAATTGTATCTAAACCTGTTCCTGGATTAATCATTTCTAGTACCAACACTATCTCTTGTAGCCCTCCTGAAAAAAATAACAAATTTGGTTCAGATGCCAACACACATCATATCAGGGGGGTATGAAAAAGTGATTCACATAATGAGGTGGAGGATAGCATGGTAGGATTCCCAAGCTATCCTGAACATGGCTTCAGAGAGCCGGGAGACTGAATTTTGGGGATTTTTTTTCTGTGGGGCAGAGCTTTTTAGGGTATGAGATAGGGCTAGGATTCCCACTCCTGGGCAGGCAGGGGTATGCAGTGTTTGTTAGGAATGTCTCTCTCCAGGGTCCCCTGTAACTAGACCTCCCTTGTGCAATGCTGGGCTTGCACTTTTCTCAGAATACCCAGCCTGCTTATCCTTGCTCTTTCTTAACAAGCGGTCATACAGTTCACTAAGTATTTCCAAAGGTCTGCTTTCCACACTTATAAGATCCTGTGAGAAACTACTGAGGAACCAACATTTTAATTTTTATTTAATTTTCAGTAATTTTTAAACTTGAATTTAAAAAGCCAGATGTGGCTGGTGGCTATCTTATTGGAGATCGCAGCTCTAGGCGTCAGGCGTTCCCACCAATTCTGCGATGCCTGACAAGTGACAGTCTCCATGTTTGAAACTACATCACAGAGGTGCCTTGCTACAGGAAATCTGAGTAAAGTAACTTATGTTTGATACTAGGTATTGTTGCCAGGAGAAATATTGTCAAAACCTTCCAGAAGCCCGTTATTCATTGGATTCTGTGTCAGCTTTGGAAACACGTGAATCCAAAATGTCTTAGTGGGATATTTTATGATGGTTGCGTCCTAACTCATCATGAAAATATTGACTGAGATTTGTATGTTCGATTTCCTCTCAGATGCCTGGCTAATGAACCTTTTTTTTTTTTCTTCACACTTTATTGACAAGCTGATATTGAAACTACTCATCTCAGATGTTTCTTGTAATGAATGTTGACTAGTCTCTTCCCATTGCTAGCTTATGTGAAAGAATTCGTGGCAAATTTACAGATATTGTACTTTGCTTATCACAAGTAAAGAGAAGCAGATGGAGAAGAGGATAGTATTTGCATGTATCGTAATTACGGTGTAGGGAAATTGACTAGATATAGTCGTTTATTGCTGGCAAGTAATGCATTATGAGAAATAAATAAAATCTTTCCATTATCTAATGTACTTTTTTTGATTTATCTAATACTATATTTCTTTCCTTTTATGTTTCTTGTCACGTGTAATTGAGTCATGATAGATTACATTTGACATTTTGCTTCTGCTTGCCATGTTTTGCTGCTTTGGGTATAGAATAAAAAGTAGCCACTAGTACTTTGTTGCATAAAACTATGTAAAACACCATTCTACTGACAAGCTCATTAGTCACTGTGTGAGGGAAAAGCTATATTTCCATATTTGACATGCAAAAGTAAATCAAAGCTTTCCTAAGTGCCAGCCATGTTCCAACTGTAAAAAGGAAGATACTGAAATCCATGCTGGAGACATCAGAATGTTCACAGATGTGTAGATAGTCACACAGAAAGACACACACACACCATTACACAAAAGCGCTAAACTGGGAAAAAGTGATCATTTGCTACTTAGTATCTAAAACTTGTTTGAACTATGAAAATATTGACACAATTTTTAGGATTCTTCTACTAATTTTGTTAATAAAACTCAGGAATCCTAGGTAAAAATATTTTATGTTGAAGTTTCCTAAATAATCAATGAAACAAACCCAATAAACCAGAAGAAAAATGTCTGATGTATATTTAAGTTTAAAAAATCTTTACCTGTTCATTTGTATTGTAATCATCAGATGGCATGCATGGTATTTCTAGGCACTGCTTGTTAAATTGAGGAAATGAGCCGTCTGTTTAGGTCTGAAAATCTTTCTATGAGGAGTCTGTGAGCGGCATGGGGTTCTTTCAACGTCCTCCAGTGTGGGAGGTAAGGCAAGACAAGGAGGCTGCAGGAGCACATTATTTTCTCAGTTGAAACAGTTTGTGCAAATAATTTGCTTGTTTCGTCTATTTCTGGAACATCGTTTAGAAATGTACCTCATGGAGCGAAATATCTTTTTCCCCAAATCAAGGCAAGATCCAAACAAAACAAAACGATTTAAGGTTAAAGAACATAATAAGCTTGGTAACGTGTCTGTCCCAGAATAATGACTCAATGAAATGTCGCAGTAGCCCAGACGGTAGACTGTAGAAATAAGGATGGACCCTGATCGTAGTAAAGAATTCAAGATTCATCTCCCTATATGAGATTTTTGGAAAGGAGAGTATTTTGTTTATGACTTATACATTCAAACGATTGCATGTTTTAGATATGTATATATATAATTAAAATGTCTATATATTTTAGGTTCTAGAATTGTCTATTATCAAAATTATTACAATTTTCATTTTTTAAAGAGACTGTTCTGTCAGTGATAATTAAATGTATACATAATGTACATTACATAAGGTATTGATTGGTTTTTGTTTGTTTGTTTGTTTGTTTTTGCGGTGCGCGGGCCTCTCACTGTTGTGGCCTCTCCCGCCGTGGAGCACAGGCTCCGGACGCGCAGGCCCAGCGGCCATGGCTCACGGACCCAGCCGCTCCGCGTCATGTGGGATCTTCTCGGACCGGGGCACGAACCCGTGTTCCCTGCATCGGCAGGCAGACTCTCAACCACTGCGCCACCAGGGAAGCCCCGTATTGATTGTTTTAAAAGAAGATAGATTTATTCCTTTTCATCTGTCCTCTCATATCACACAAATACAAATTTGTTCCTCAAAATGTCTCTGAAACGATAGGTTATATTTTTATGGATTTAAAATATATTTACAATCATTACAAGTACATTAAATTTGAAATTTTAGTACTGCATAAAGTAGCTGCCTGGTATATATCTTCCAAGGAGTGTAGGAGTTGGAGACTTGTTTTATGCTCCCGAAAAATGAGGGTTTTGAAAAGGTTTTTGAAATCAGATAAAGGTTTCAAAAGGTTTTTGAAATCAGATAAAAATTTGAACATTATATCCTTCTTTAATTTGGTATGTAAACTTCCTGAAGTAATCAAATCTCTCTGAAACTCAGTAGATTTGTTCTTAAAATGGGGCTAATTATGCCATCTCTCAAATGCTTTATGAAGATTAAATGACAACAAAAATCCCTGACTCAAAATTGGTATGTTAATGCCAATTGCTTCATTCCCGCCCCCCACAAATACTTCAGATATAAAAGAAAAAACTGAATTAATTGGTAATCATGCTCAACCATGCTTTCTTTCTTTCATCTTTTATTTTTATATCTTATTTACCTCCTAATTCTCGTATTTCATCATTGCTGGCTTAAATCATATGGAAACATTTATAGGCTGGTTAGAATATGAATGTACCCACAAAAGGACTATTGGTACAAACCAGGATAGACGAATAATACCATCTTGGGGGATGAGAGTGGGTGATGGGCAGAAATAGAGAAGAGAAGGTGGCCACACAAACTTCCATAAAGCAATGTGAGTTGCCAGCTACCTACTATATGTGCAAAAAGTAATAAATACTTAGGTATACAAGCATACCTTGTTTTATTGTGCTTTGCTTTACTGCACTTCACAGATACTGCATTTTTTACAAACTGAAGGTTTTTGGCAGCCATGGGTTGAGCAAGTCTATTGGCGCCATTTTTCCAACAGCATTTGCTCACTTTGTGTCTCTACGTCACATTTTGGTAATTCTTAAAATATTTCAAAATTTTTCATTATTATTATATTTGTTATGGTGATCTGTGTTTAGTGATCTTTAATGTTACTGCCGTGACTCACCGAAGGCTCAGATTGATGGTTAGCATGTTTTAGAAACAAAGTATTTTTTAATTAAGACATGTACATTGTTTTTTTTAGACATAACCCTGTTGCACACTTAATAGACTACCATATAGTGTTCACTGGAAACCAAAAAAATTCATGTGACTTGCCTTATTGTGTTATTCACTTTATTGTGGTGATCTGGAATTGAACCCACAATATATCCAAGTCATTCCTGTAAATGACTGAATACCATACGCCATAAATGCAACTGCTGGCTCTTGATTCTGTAAGTAGAGACCTGCCTTTTTCAATAAACGTGTTTCATTAAATGGTTATTAACTTGAAAACGTCTCCTATGTAGGTAGACAAATTATATGGCTGCATGGTGCATCTGACTTTATAAAAAATATAGTTATTATGTTGATAATATTAAAACAAAGTTGTTCCATTTGAATTTCAGTGATAAATGTTAATGCTTAGCTTTGTGTTAATCTCTATTTCATAGATTATTTGTTTTGGTCTTATGAAATTAACTTTTGTTAATGTAATGTAATGTCTCTGAGTCATCCAAACTCTTGGTATCATCTCTTCCTTTACGCCTTGGTTCCCATTTCACATAAACCCAACACCTGCTTAGAGATACCTGCCAGTACTCTCTGGAGATGCGGGTCCTTGTATTTTTCTAGGAGTCTCCGATAAAGTCTTGCTCTGAACCCAAACTGTAAGGATTCTTTTAATCATTATGGAATCCTATTATCATCAGTTCTTGATATTCACACTGCTTGTGATAATTCTGTCCCAAAACGTAAACATAATCCTTTCACCACATAATTTAACAAAGAACCAATAATGAATGCAAAGCTATTGTATGTCACAGATATTTCCTAAATATTTGAGACTAATGGATGTTAATTATACCCTAAGAAAGAAAATAAATTTAAACCCTGATGGCAGTCATCACTGGTCCTAAGATCATTAGAATTTACCTATCATAGAGAATTTCTTACTGACCATCTGTTTCCTTAAAATCCAGCTCACCACCATACACCCTCTCCTTTTAGAATTTTTTTCTTTTTCATTTATTTTCCTTCAACTCAGAGGCCCAATTTCCTTCTCTAAAAATTCCTATTACTTTATCAGGCAAAGAAATTTAGTTCTCTCTTATGTCGATTTCTCCATTCAGTCTAAGTTGGGAAGGTATGCTTTTTTAAACAAAAAAAAGTCAGTAAAGTTGTGTTCTTAAACAAATATGTAAATTTTCCACACAGATAAGTTATAAAAATCCCAAATACTCACAAATGGAAAGTTTCCTTCTTGCTATCTGATAATTTTTAAAAGTTATCTCATATGTGAAAAATTTTATACTGAAAGAGGGTTTTCACAAACATCAATCCATATCCATCAGATCCTCGTGGCAACCAAATGAGTCAGGCAGCGCATACATTGTGAGCTCCCGTTTACAGAGGGAGAAACTGAGGATTCAGGAGGCTTAAGCAACTTTCCCCAAGCTACGTAATGCCAACTGGCTTCTTTCTTTCCTGTCTAAGTCTTTTTTTTTTTTTAACATCTTTATTGGAGTATAATTGCTTTACAATGGTGTGTTCGTTTCTGCTGTATAACAAAGTGAATCAGCTATACCTATAAATATATGTTTATGTGATTCCTGTCTAAGTCTTTTTATATTGTATCACTTAAGCACAAAAGAGTTCATTCTTCTAATGGAATCCGTTAGGGTTAGAGTCTGAGCTGCTTATGGTTATGCTCCTTTTTATCTCATTAGAGATAAAAGAATGAACACATAGAGGGCAAATTAAGGGGTGGTTTCTGTTGGAAAACCACCAATCTTAAATCCAGATTAGCTCTTGCCTTTCTCAAGTTTAGGAAAGTGAAACAAAGCTTTCTCCATTTTCAGCAAAGTTAATGTCATGTTAACCATGGATGCCTAAGAAATATTTGAGGATTTATTGTGGCAGTGCATTTTTGAAAGTGTCTAGCAATACCTGACATATTGTTAACATTCAATGAATTACGTCTCTTCCTTTTTGAGATCATGTGGATTTTGTCTTTTATTCTGTTAATATAATGTATTATATTGATTGCTTTTTGAGGATCAACTATCCTTGAATCCTTTGGGTCAGTTTCATTTTATCACGTATATAATTCTTTTTATATATTGCTGGATATGGTTTGCTTATATTTTGGTGTCTATCTTCACAGAGATATTTGTCCAGAGTTTTCTTGTGATGTGTTTGTCTGGTTTTGGAATCAGAGTAATACTGGCCTCATAGAATGAGTTGAGAAGTATTCCCTCTCTGCTATATTTTAGAAGAATTTGTGAATAGTTGTATTAATTTTTCTTTAACCATTTGGTAGAATATATCAGTAAAGCTACATAGGTCTAGGCTTTTCTTTTAGGTATTTTTTTTGATTATTAATTAAAAAATTAATTTTTAAAAGTCTATTCAGATTTTCTATTTCTTCTTGAGTCAACTTCTGTAGTTTATGTTTTTCTGAGAATTTATTCATTAGTGATCTAATATGTGATCTAATATGTTCGAATACAATTGTTCATAGTATACTCATAATGATTTTTATTTCTGTGAGGTTCATAGTAGTGTCCCCTCTTTCAGTCTTGATTTTAGTAATTTGAGTCTTCTCCCTTTTTTTCTTGGTCAGTATAGCTAAAGTTTTGTCAATTTTGCAGGTCTTTTCAAAGAAAACTTTTTGTTGTTTTTGATTTCTCTATTATTTTTCCATTCTCTATTTCATCTCCCTCCTTCCTTTTTATTCTTTCCCTCTGTTAACTTTAGGTTTAGTTTGTCATTGGAAGCTTAGGTTACTGATTTGAGACCTTTCTTCTTTTTTAATATAGATGTTTATAGCTATAACATTTCCTCTAATTACTACTTAAGCTACATTCCATAAGTTTGTTATGTTGTCTTTCTGTTTTCATCCATCTCAAAGTATTTTCTCTTTCTCTTCTCATTTCCCTTTTACTCCCACTAGGATGAGAGCTCTTAATTATAATGAAATGGAATAGTAGTAGTAGTAGTAATTGTGGAAATAATATTGTCACTTATTAAGTGCCATATTTTGATAACTGTACTTTGTTCAAGATATAATGAATAAAAATATATAAGATAAACTTCAAATTCCATAGACTAAATGTTCTATTATGTACCTAATCTCATTGCCTCCGAAGCCCCAACTTCTGCTCTTGCAATATCAAATTCCTTTAACCTCTCAGTATTTGTTCCTTTGTGTGTGTCTTGTACACTGTGTGGAAAGCCTCCACTTAACAACCTATCTCCTGATTAATTTTTATTTTATTCTGTGTATCTTAATCACTACCTCCCAGAAGCAGTTCTTATATGGTTCCATGAAAAAAAATTATTTTTCTTATTTACTTAATCATTAATAATACTTATATTTGTCATAATTTTATTATGTATTAATTCATTATATATTTTATGTATCTACACACATACACATTTATAGCTAATAATGTATCAAAACACATATACAACCCTGCACAATAAAATTTTTTTACATTTTCATATATCTTATCATACTGACTTAAAATTGACTCTTTCCCTAGATTTCTTGTTTCCCTTTAGCCCCTGTATAGTCCCTGGCCCTTAGAAGTCATTCAATTAATGTCACGTACGAATGGATTAATGATAGAATAACATCAATGAATGTTTGAATATTTCAACATTCTAGTAGATATGGATTAATTCTTTGATTCTTTGAAATGGAGGACTAGTATTAACTCTTGTTCAACTTCGCTGCCAGATAAAACTTACCAAAGTAAAAATTCATGACCTCGTTATTTCTTTCCTACTCTCTGTGATTTTTATTCTTCACAATGATTTCTCTCAGGACTAGAAAGATTTAACCTGGATATGAATAATCAATCTCATTTCCTTACTGGGACCAGTGTTTGGGTTTTAACATTGCTATAGGATTGTGAAAGCGGAGAAGCGGGATTGAATTTTAAATCAGCTCACCTGTAAATTCAGTAGAGCTTGCTCTTTCAGGGTCTTCCCTGTGTTATGCTCTTTCTTTGTCACTTAAAAAACTTCTTACATTCAAACAAGCAAATATTACACTTGTTTTGTAATTGCAGATATTCTAAATTATTTTATTTAGGTATGTTTAAAATTAGTTCTAAATGAATGGTGTGCTGTTTGTTTTTATAATGAAAATATATCATCCAGACTTTATCTGGCTTTGTCTTTTCCCTTCTTGAAAGTACTTTGTTATGAATGGATGCCTTTTGGATTAAGTTCAGGACTGAGCTCTTTTCAGAAAATTACCTCCATTTTGGCTGACATCCAGGGGTATTGTCATACTGTAATGACATTGTTGTACATGGGCTACTCATATTTTTTCATGATCAACAATTCCGGCATCAATTTAAATGTCTTCAACAACATCCTGTTACCCTTATCTTACAGAAAGAGCATTTTTAGAGTATCCAAAATTTACTGTGCTTCATCCTGTGTTCTCCCACGGAAGATTTAATAGTCTTATATATAAACCATATTTTTTCTATTACCAACTCGAGGTAGTAGGGTTTTTTTCCTATTTTGTTTTTCATGTTTACATAATTTGTTCTTTGTGGCTGTAGTTTTAATGGCGGAGCTTATCTATCACTCTCTGCACATGTGCATGGTACTCGAAGCCTGAAGCCACAGTTGCCACTAGCAACCCCAGCCTCTTTTTAATACTTTCACTGAGGAACCCATAAAACACTCAGTGCCTTGATACCAATCATGTCCCCTATATTACACGATTCCGTAAAGGACCTCTTCTCTAGTAGTTTACTGAAAATAGTTAGAAGAAAGAGAATATCACAGATGGTCAAAGGCTTCCCAAATTTTAATTTACATAAAGGTTACCTGAGTGATTTTCTGGAAAAGTAGACACTGAGGGTGTGTCCCCAGAGATTTTTTTTTTCTGAAATTCTGGGATGAGGAACAGTCATTTACATTTTAAGTAGCTCACCAGATATTTCTGATAATGAGACGTGAGTTATTCCACTGTCTTATTCCAGTGACTTAAATTGCATTACATTTCTTGTCTCTCTGGTCTTGCCAGGGATCTTTCTTCCTGAACTCTCTGGTATCTTGCTTTTAAATCTGTATATACTCACCCATATAATTTGTTTTACGTTTTATTCATGAGCCAGTGTCACAGAACTATTTCAAAATTAGCTTTAAACCTTCCTTTTGTCACTTTTCTCCTGTCTGCTTGACTAACTGATGTCAAGGTTTATAGAGCTAGATTTGCCTGCAACTCTAATGGGAGGGAAAATGGCTATAAATTGCAATAGCCAGAGACAGTCCCTGAATATCATGTTGTGACTGCCATTCTTGAGCAGCTCATTTCCATCATTTGAAGTTTAGCAGACATGTAGGATACAGGTTTGGTGCTTAAATCATTTTTTGCCTGTAAAAATAAAGTCTGCTACGGACATAAGACTGTTCCAGGTTAAAGTTGATAGGAGTGCCTTTAACCCTCAAACAAAGTCTGAATGTTGAAATTTTCCCTATCCTTGTTCAGGTAAAGTAGATGGCTCTCTACACTCAGATACTTAGGAAAGGCTCCCATTAAGAAATCCCATTGTGTAGTCATGCTCTCATTTCAACTGAGAAAAAAAAAGAGAGAGTGGCCCTCCAACTTTCTTTCTTTGGTGGATGGATATGGATATAAACTAATTTTTATCTTAGAAAGCATAGAAGACTCTAAGAAAACAGAATGCAAAACAGAAGATAATAGCAAAGAAAGCAAGCTAGAGTCAAGCCAATAACAATGAAACAGAGTGGAGTAGGGGTGAGAATATAAGCCAAAATGGTACAGGTCAGACAGCCTGATATCCTGAAAAGTGAGGGGCACAGTGTGTGTACTGATACCTGGGGAGCAGGTTCAGGATTGCATGGAATGTGCCTTTATCCCCAGGAATGAGGTATGAAAGTTCTTCCAAAAGGTCAGGCAATGATTTTTGATCTACAGAGCACCACCTTCTCTCTATCTGTTATTCGCATCTTTAGCTCTACCGTTCTCCTTCTACCATATTTCAAATCAGTTAAAGCTCCTTCAATCTGAGGTAAACCTCACTTCCTTGGTCCTTAACTCTGTATTGGTAGCAGTTGAAAGTGGAAATTCTTTCTTAAAAGCATTTAAGATAAAATGGCTAAAGATGGTAAAATTCTGAGGGCTTTCAATTTCACTCCTGTCTCAATCGTGAATCTAATAATCCAATTAAAAATGAATTGTGGAAAAATTACTCAAGTGTACATTAGAAAGAATAAATAATTTCTACTCACTATATGCTACTCAGAATACACCGCATGTTCACAATATAGGTGGTAATGAGTAGAAACTTAGTAAATTTAAAACTATTCTGTAGTGTATAAAGAAAGATATATGAAAAAGACATTTACTTTAACCAAATGTGTTAGCATGCAAAATCTACACTCTCTTTCATGGGATGAAACAATGTGATACACCATGTTAACAAACTGAAGGAGAAAAACCATATGATCATCTCAAGAGAGGCAGAAAAATCTTTCTACAAAATTCAACACCCATTTATGATAAGAACTCTCCAGAAAGTGGGCATAGAGGGAACCTACTTCAACATAATAAAGGCATATACTACAGACCCACAGCAAACATCATTATCAATGGTGAAAAACTGAAAGCATTTCCTCTGAGATCAGGAACAACACCAGGATGTCCACTCTCACCACTGATACTCAACATAGTTTTGGAAGTCCTAGCCACGACAATCAGAGAAGAAAAAGAAATAAAAGGAATACTAATTGGAAAAGAAGAAGTAAAACTGTCACTGTTTGCAGGCGACATGATACTATACATAGAGAATCCTAAAGATGCTACCCGAAAACTACTAGAGCTAATCAATGAATTTGGTAAAGTTGAAGGATACAAAATTAATGCACAGAAATCTCTTGCATTCCTATACACTAATGATGAAAAATCTGAAAGACAAATTAAGGAAACACTCCCATTTACCACTGCAACAAGAATAGAATACCTAGGAATAAACCTACCTAGGGAGACAAAAGACCTGTATGCAGAAAACTATAAGACACTGATGAAAGAAATTAAAGATGATACCAACAGATGTCAATAGCCAGGTCATGGAAGCAACCTAAATGCCCATCAACAGACGAATGGATAAAGAAGTTGTGATACATATATACAGTGGAATATTGCTCAGCCATTAAAAGGAACGAAACTCAGTCATTTGTAGAGACGTGGATGGATCTAGAATCTGTCATACAGAGTGAAGTAAGTCAGAAAGAGAAAAACAAATATCGTATATTAACGCAGATATGTGGAACCTAGAAAAATGGTACAGATGAACCAGTTTGCAAGGCAGAAATTGAGACACAGATGTAGAGAACAAACATATGGACACCAAGGGGGGAAAGCCATGGTGGGGTGGTGGTGGTGGTGTGATGAATTGGGCGATTGGGATTGACATGTATACACTGATGTGTATGAGATTGATGACTAATGAGAATCTGCTGTATAAAAAAAATAAATAAAATAAAATTCCAAAAAACCCCACTTAATTTAATGATTACCTATATAATTATTTTTTAGTCCCATCCCCTTCCACCAAATTCTTAGATACCTTAGAATCATGGTGGTGGGGGGTACGTGTGTGTATTTTGTTATGCTATTACTTTATTCCCAGCAACCAACTAGAAACTAACACGAGTTCCTCAATGAATAGCTCTTAATTGAATGACTCACTGAACGAATAAAGAACATTTCTTATCTAATTTGTTATGGTATTTCCCATCTGAGTTAATGCATATGCTTGTGCAGGACATTTCATTTAAAGCCATTAGTATTTCCTCGTAGGACAGTTTTAATCCTGCCACTTATCTTAAACTTCAGCTTTTTAGGAAAAAATAAATAAACTGTAGAAAGTTGAGACAATTTGAGTAAGTAAAGTTGAAGCTTGTAAAGATATAAAATGGCTAGCCTGAGTGTTCTTTTACACAAGGATTTTAAGTAGTATGACAAATCATGTTTAATTTCTTAGTGAATACGTTTAGCAAAGTAAGAAACAGATTTCATCTTGTAATCCAGAAGCTCAGTGTCCTAATGATGCGGCTGGTAGAAATAAGAGGATCTAGGAGTGGAACAGAAACAAGATTTGAAATGTGTTGAGTCAGAAAGTAGTTTACAGAAAAATTTTCCAACTATTAGACATGGAAATTGTCAGCAGAGTTCATTCTCATTAACGTCCTAATAAAAATGGAGCTGATTTCAATCAGATAAGAAGAAACATAAAACTCAGGGAGAGGGTCTCCTACACTCCGTCTCTGACAAACCGATTAATGAATATCACCTATTCAAACAGTAACGAAGGTTAGACCCTATACAAGAAAACTTGAAATATCAGAAATCCTAACATAATTGTGAAAAATTAAGGTTTTCTCTAATTTGAAAAATTCCAAACAATTATCTGGAAGTTTTTGAGAAGATTTAAAAAATATAAATTAACAAAAAGAAAAATTAAATTTATACAAACAATGCAAGAGGAGAAAATGAATTATTTTTTTTCTCCTTACCAAAAATATTTTATGATGTTGTCATATGAAAGACTGGTAGAAAATTATGCAACCAAATATAAAAGGGAAAAAGTGTTACAGAGTTGCATCATTCAGTTAACTAATGAAAATATATACTATTTTTCTGGATATTGTGGTATTTTGGAATTTGTCAGTTTTGTAAAATTTTTAGTATGTTGTAATTTTTCCTCATTCTAAAGAAATAGAATTTCATTAGAAATTTCCACACCTACTTTTTCCATATGTAATTTGAGTTACTATTCTTAAAGATTGCCTCTAAATTTTGTGAGCTTCAGGTCCCAAAATACCTATAGACATCTCAGGCTAGCAGGATTCTAGACTTTCAATCACACATACATGGAGATTAGTCACTAGCAGCTGAGCATGTAGAATTTTAGTAGTCCTGTCAGACTAATACAGTTGGAACCATATCAGAAGAATAGTTTAAAAGTGAAAAAAAAATTTTAGAGGACTGAATGTTTATATTCCCCCCAACTTTTTTTTTTTTTGCATCACAGCTAATCTTTATTTTCCAATTTTTCCTATACTTCATGATCATCTCTTTAAGCTTAAAATAATAATTTCCTTTCAATATAGGGCTTGGGGATATCTCATCTGAAAGAGGTGTTTTTATTTTTTTTATTTATTATTTTTTTAACATCTTTATTGGGGTATAATTGCTTTACAATGGTGTGTTAGTTTCTGCTTTATAACAAAGTAAATCAGTTATACATATACATATGTCCCCATATCTCTCCCCTCTTGCCCCAAATTTATATGTTGAAATTCTGACCCCAAAGGTGATAGAATTAGGAGGTGGGATCTTTGCAGGGTGATTAGGTCAGGAGGGTGGAGCTCTCATGAATGGGATTAATGACTTTATAAAAGAGACCCCAGAGTGTACCCTCACCCCTACTATGATGTGAGGTTTCAAAGGAAGCCATTTTGAGGGAGCCGGCCCTCACCAAACGTCGAATCTGCTGCACCTAATCTTGGGAGCTCCAGCCTTCTTTGTTGATCCCTGTCCTGGTTTTCCTCCTATGTACACGTGTTTGTAGGCTCTTCCTCCTCTAAACAGACACTAAATGTTGGAGTTTCTGGAGGCTCTGAACCAGACCCTCCTGGTGTGACTGTATCTCTCTGCCCATTCTCACAGCTGTGATTACCACCCAAGCATGAAGGACTCCAATATTCACGTGTCTTGGAAAGAACTTTTCACTGTGCTGCACTTGCCTTCTTGACATTTTTTACAAAGTCAAACTCAGCTCTTAATCTTTACTAACATCTACCCAAATATAGCTTGTTCATTTCTAAGAATGTAATTAGCTTCAATCCAGAAAATTAACCTGTGAAATCTTTGTAAGTCAGAAGTTCAAGTGTCTCTTTTGATGCCTCTCTCTTCTTTATAGTCTCATACCCAATCCATGAACAGGTTTTAGCCATACTTTTTCCTAAATATGCCCTAATCCTATTTCTTTCCATATATATTGTTTCTTCTCAAATCTAATCTTCAGTCATCTCCATATTCACTACCCACCACCCTAACTTTTTTTTTCTACATTAGAGCCGGAGTGGGTATTTTGAAATATAAATCTAGTTGAATTGCTTCTTTTTAATTAACATTTTAAAGTTTTCCATTGCTCTTAGAATGAAAACCAAAATACTTAACCTAGCCAGAAATGTCATGTAAAGTCTAATTTGTGCTTAAATCTGCAGTTAGCTCTTGTACCATACCCATCCCTAAATTGTGTGTTGAAGCCACATGACTTCCATTCAGTGTCTCAGAATTACTTTGCTCCTGTCATGGGGCCTTACACATTGTTACTTCAGTCCAGAATGTTCTTCCTTCTTTGCTTATGAACTCCTACCAATGTGTCAGCTTTCAGCTCAAGCCTGATTCATTAGTGACATCTTATTATATGATTATGATTTTATAGATAAAGATATAGGTACATAGATATATAGTTGTTTATATGCATATGGTTTTATATCTTTAGAGGAATAAATCACATTTAAATATAGACTTAGATTATAGAAAAATAGAAATAGGTTGATGGATAAATGTATAGATATATTGTCTTATACCTTCACAAGAATAGGTAGGACTAAAATTATGATCTCTGTCCTTAAGAAATCACCCATTCCAAAAATACAAAATATTGAAAAAGAGAATGAGCAAAATCTTCACATCATTTTTAGAAACATACAATAGCCTCTCCTTTGACTGGGATGCTCAGCTCATGTGCCCTCCAGAGATTAAGTTGTCCAGTTATCACTGAGCAGGGGCCCAGGACTATTCAGTTGCTGAACTGTTTCGAGTAGATATTGGTTGGACATTGCATTTGATAGGGGATAATGCAATGCCTCTCATTTTTCCTTCTTTCTTTGTGGTGTCCTTAAAACGCATGATACATTGTAATTGAAAGACCCCAAACTGGAAAAGTTGGAAGTTTTTTCTCAAGTTTTCGGGCCTACTGAAACAGTTCAGACTATAATAATATTTATATTAAAAAGCAGTGTGATCCAACGTTAAAAACACCAGTAAGCTTGGCAACACATTCCCCACAAACAGAATTTATTGGTTGAAACGATGGATGTCTTTTCAGTCTTCCATGTAAATTGCAAAATTGCTTTCCAGAAAGGGTGTAGTAATGCACATTTATACCCGAAGTGAGTCGTAGTGTTGTTTCCAGCACCCTTGCCAACATCACTTATTATTCTTACCAATTGAAATTTGACATTTGGATTATTATGAATGTTACAATCAACTTCGTTGATCAATACTAAGTTAAATATTTTTTGCACCTGCTTATAAGCTATTTGTGTTAGTTCTATTTGTGAACACCCTATTTAGGCTTTTTATTTATTGTTTTCTGTTGCTTACACACTGGGCTCATTTTGTTAGAGAGAATGTTAATGTAATTGTCAAAGAGTCACATCTGTGGGAACCCTAGTAAGGACACTACCTTGGCATGCAACTTGAAAGGAATACCTTAACCTGTCTCTTCCCTTTTCTTTCTGAACTCACATTTTGCCACTATCAACCTCAACCACTTTTCTCCAAGATACCAGCCTCATTTCCATTCCTCTTTCCGTTGATATTTATATAAGTGTGTTCTCACTGTCATTCGTATCACAACTTGCATAGCTCCTCCGTACAGATGCTTTTCCAAACCACCCAACTTAAAATAGCCACCCAGTCACGCCTTGTCACGTCACTTCCATCACTTCCTTAGCCTCTAATTTTTAAACTTGTTTTTCAGCATATTGTCTGTTTCCTGCATTAATTTTTAAACCCCTGAATTCATAGGGCTTTTCTACCCTGACTATGTACCCAACCTCTAGAGCACATGCGCTTTACAATACTTGCTTTATAAATGCATTAATAAATGATCACAAGTTTTAGACCATCAGTGAAAAAGCATGGGTTTTTTTCCCCCCCCATATCTTAAAAGTCTTTTTGGAATGCCTACTGACTACATGGGCCTAGGTTTATTCACATAAAGTGAGCACGTTTACGTTTATTTATTTCCTAAATTTTTATTGCTTTCCTGAATGTAATTTGTTTCATTTTGGGGGAGGGGGGTGAGTATTTAATATTAGGATAGGGCAAAACTAGCCATTTGATCTTGAGTAAATGGTTTAATCATCTGAACCCTCAGTTTCCTCTCAACTTAGGAGTTTAATAATAGTCCCCACCTCATGTTTTGTGCAAGTATGAGAATTAGATAATATACATAATGTTCTTCGTCTGTTGTTGACTTTCTTTTCTATACATTCTATCCCTTTTGAGTGGATGAGACACATTTTGGGCGCAGCAGGAGATCAGCAGAATTTACCAAGCTTCTAGCAATCCAGGTCAATTCCCATAAGTCACTACACCAAGAGAAGGACATCTACTGTCTGCAGGTCCTCAATTACTCTTCCATAAAGCAACAGCCCCCCCCCAACCCATGAAATAGGGAAGCCTGTGTGGATTTATGTACGATTAATTTATTTCCACTGTTTCTTACCAATTTAAAGATGAACACAGTAATTCTGCAGCACCAGAGAATTTTCCAAGTTCTCTTTCACATTTACATTGCAGAGCTTCTGCTTATTTATGTTTGTCCTCACTGCACAAACCCCTCTTTAATTTCACCGGAGGGTTTAGCCATTCTTCTGGAATGCACATACAGCATGCAAAATCTACACAAAAATTTCCATTATGGGTAAAACTCAAAAACATCATCTATTAGTACTTGATAGCATTAGAAATATCAAGCCACTTCTAGTTATTGCATATAAGTAGAATCTAACATACCATGCACATCCTTGTATACATTTCTAAGACCTTCAGGCAATATGAAATTTGATTTAATAGAGTAAAAGGCAGAACAGGTCAGCAGAACTAGCCTGACCAATGAGAATACCAGTTTTGTTAACCTATTCAAGAAACAGCTAAGTAAAGTAATATTTCATGGAAGGGGGCAGTTATACACATAAGCAGCATGAACAAGATGTTAGCATGTGGTTTTCAAATTTTCTAAATTTGACAAATGCTTCTTATAGTGAATTCATCATAAATCTATTCTTGTAAATTTAGCAGTTTATAAAGAGAATTTTTAATAAGCAAGAAATACCTTTAAGCTGTTGTTTATACTGATTGAGAAAATTGGCTGCAAGGCCACACATAAGACCTGTTTTTCATGTGATGCATGAAAAGATTTTACCTACATAGTTCATCTTTTTGTGTGTGTGAATTTTATTTTTTATACAGTACATAGTTCATCTTTGAAAAATGAGTTTAGACATCTTCCTCTTCCCCCTGCAATTAGCATATTTAAAAATACATACAAAGTCTATTCCGTGTATGACTAGTGCATGTCACAACCTAACCATTCTGTTCCTTTGAACTTCGATTTACTGAATTAAGAACATAATTTTTTCTAAATATTTTTAGTTATTCATTTGATATCACGGAGAGTGGGTCAACTGATAGTCTCCCACGGGGTTTGCTTATTGAAGCCAATGTAAACCTGTTCTAAGAGGAAAACTAATGAATAATATAACATTTAATTCAGAAGATTCCCTGACACTATGACATATTGATTGTTTTGTTCTAAAGTGTAGTTAAATGCAACCAGAATTAGAATTGTGTTCATTTTGGACTTCCCTGGCAGTCCAGTGGTTAAGAATCCACCTGCCAATGTAGGGAACACGGGTTCGAGCTCTGGTCTGGGAAGATCCCACATGTCGCAGAGCAACTAACCCCGTGCGCCACAACTACTGGGCCTGCGCTCTAGAGCCCGAGAGCCACAACTACTGAGCCCGTGCGCCTAGAGCCTCCGCAACAAGAGAAGCTACCGCAGTGAGAAGCCCGCTCACCGCAACGAAGGGCAGCCCCCGCTCGCTGCAGCTAGAGAAAGCCTGTGTGCAGTAACGAAGACCCAACACAGCCAAAAATAAATTAAGTAAATTTAAAAAAAGAATTACCTTCAGTTTGAAACGTGTACCTGATAAGCTTTGACAGAACTATATCAGTTCGCACCAACATTATTTTCTACATGAAAAGAAAGGGAAAATAAATATACTCCAAGATTGTTATTCTTTTTCTCCTATAACTTCATGTTATGAATGACTTCAGTCTTACTCTGCTTCTCCGTATTTGCTCACTAGCAGTTAGGGATTCTTTGATCTTCAAGGCTGCTATTGTGTAATTGATCAAAGGTTTTGAACCTGAAGGTAGATAATAAGAGATTGGTTTCTGAAATATCAGTTCATCCACTCCAACTTTGACCAAATAAATTTCTGAACAGATTATTAAGTTCATTAAAAAAAACCCTTTTGCTCAATTAAATATGTTTTGAACACAAAAATGCAGTTTAATTGCCAATTACAAATGACAGTTAGGCACATATACTTGGATTTCTTAAAATGCATTATTTAATGGACTTTTCTGGCAATATTCAAATAATTAAGTATGTTTCTTTTATTATTAAAATTAATAACAATGCCAAAAATGTCACACTAATTCTCATCTACTGGTCTGAAATTAAATCGTGCTTGTTGAATTTTAAAGAGTTTGGGCATTATGAATAATGCATAATATTTCTTGCCAGAAGAGTTCTAACACAGGTCATTCCAAAACCTTGGAAATTCAATGTTAGCCTTCACTCTGTGCAAGCGGACAGTGTAGCTATGAAAAAAAAAAGTGAACTTGTAAAGCAAATGTCATTCTAACCTCAAAATACTCTTAGAGTGTTTGAAGATCCAGCAGTGTAACTGACCAGTGGTAGAAATGATACATTGCTCATGCCACTACCAAGGAAACATTGATTTCATTGCCTCAACCAAGCTTAACTAAGCTGTAGTGAAAGCTGTTACTGAAGCCACTATTACTGAAGTCTTAAAAACCTCATTGTCCTGGAGTTCGGTCTAACGATAGCATTAAGGACAGAAACAGAATTTCCTTATGTTTCCCCTAATTCCTTCTGTTTCTCATTCATTTCCTTACATATCATACTTCCAACTGCTCTCTTACTTTTTCAGTACAATTTTGAAGATGAATTCAGTGTTGGTGAAGTGTGAAAACCTATCCATAAGCTTCAGCAGCATTTAGTACATTGGAGAAAGTCTCTCTGATTTTTCTATTTGTAGAGATATCAAAGTAGCATGGAGTAAGTGCTGCTCTATTAATGGGAAATACATTGGTATAGAAACCACAAGAATTCTTCTCCCCAGTGAATCTTCTCAAGATATTTTTTCTATACATGTTCTAATAAACCAGGTTTAGAGTCACAGTGATCAAGAGGAGAATAAACACCAAGTATGTTACGTTATCTTTAGAATGCAAAATGATAAAAGCTCATATTCCATCGAGGCTTTTAAAGCACAAATAAGTAGTAGAACGTAAGGTGGGGAGATCTTCGGCTCCACTTACTAGCAAAATTTTTGAATACACATTATTGAGCTCCTGTTTCCTCTGTGGTTCTCTCTCTGTTTTTTAAAGCAATTCATTCCATTATTTTCACTTTTCCGTAACTTGTTTCTTTTCCCATGATAATAGATTTTAGTAATTTTATATAGCATGTCTTTTACCATAAAGAATGTATCTATGAAAGGTTAGAAGTATAGTCACAGTCCTAATAAAAAATTGAGTTATTATCTTGAACGCCATTTGATCCATTTGCAGGCATTCAGAACAATTTAGACTTTATTCATTTAGTCTTCGCATGCAAGGCTGACACCGTATTATTAACCAACGTAGAGATCTTTTACAAATCCAAAAATAAGTCCTGACTTGGTGTATGACTGACTTGCACCACATATTTTCAAAAACTGTACAGTAATTACACTCAGATGGCTGACACACACTACACAGTAGCTTTCTGAAAATGAATGCCAGTTTAATGGACATTTTATTTCTATGTTTTCAATTTTATTCTATTTCTTGCTGTTAGTTCAGTATAGCTATAGTGCTAGAAAGAAAATCTCTTTCTCTTTCTCTTCTTTAAGTTTGGAAGGAAAATTAACCTTTCCAGTAGTGTATTTTCTAACTTTCTATAACTTCCCAACTTTAACAACAATTAATATAAATATTTATATTATAATGGTAACATTTTAATTTTGTTGTAATTTGCCTTTAGACAAAATGTGAACAGAATACAGAAGACACAAAATACTGGTGAGGTAATAATACACATAAATATACGCCCTCCCCCCAATACACATACACTGGCATAATATTACACGCCATGAAGTAAGAAAAATAGTATCTGAAAATGTTAAATATAGGGCTTAGTTTTATTGTACAGGTGACATTCCTGATTTTCTTCAAAAGACATTTAAAAGCCATTCTTTAAAGATAAATACATCTTAATTATAAATTATAATATTTTTATCATAACCATGTGAAAGACAATCTATTTAAGGTTTTTTATTATAACATCCATATGTCATTTAGAAATCCATCGATTAAAAACTAAGCACACATTACTTTTAAAATGGGAAAATTAATAGACATTTTTAAACAAGACAATAAATGAATGGATTCATCCTTCACAGGTTACGTATATCAACTGACAAAACTCTTAGAGCGCCATTATTCTTGATATGTGAGATTGGTGCAGGTTTGAGGTAAAGCACCACTCCTTCATCCTCTCTGTTCAGCACTTCTCTCCTTGGGAGTTTGGGAGAAGAAAGGGTGCGTTCTGGTTTGTTGTCTTTCACGTTTCAGTCTCACTTGAGGGAATGGTGTGTGTATATCTCTAATTTGCCCGCACAACACACTCTTATGTTAAATGCCTTGGATCTCTGTGTTCCCACAATCTCAGGAGTATACCCTTTGTTTGTTTGTTTGTTTGTTTGTTTCAATGTGTGATGCTCAGACTAATCTCACACGTGGGGCTGCACATTGAAAGGCGACTAATTGTTCTGTTAAGGTCCTATTTCCCGAATATAAATTTTCATCCTTTTGGCCTATACTATCTGAGCATCGCTTATGCATTCATTCACACAACAAACATTCTTTTTTTTAAATGTTTTTTTATTGTGGTAAAAGCCATGTAATATAAAACATACTATTTTAACTGTATTTAACTGTACGAAAAGGCAACCCTCAGAATTCGAGAAAACATTTTCCAATGAAGCAATTGACAAGGGATTAGTCTCCAAAATATACAGATAGCTCATGCAGCTCAATATCAAAAAAACAAACAACCCTATCAAATAAAATGGGTGGAAGACCTAAATAGACTTTTCTCCAAAGAAGAATGCAGATGGCCAAGAGACACGTGAAAAGATGCTCAGCATCACTAATCATTAGAGAAATGCAAATCAAAACTACAGTGAGGTACCACCTCACACTGGTCAGAATGGCCATCATCAAAAAATCTACAAACAAGAAGTGCTGGAGAGGTTGTGGAGAAAAGTGAACCCTCTTGCACTGTTGGTCGGAATGTAAATTGATACAGCCACTATGGAGAACAGTATGGAGGTTCCTTACAAATCTAAAAATCTAAAAAAGTACCATATGACCCAGCAATCGCACTCCTGGGCATATAACCAGAGAAAACCATAATTCCAAAAGAGTCATGCACCCCAGTGTTCACTGCAACACTATTTACAATAGCCAGGACATGGAAGCAACCTAAATGCTCATCAACAGAGGAATGGATAAAGAAGATGTGGCACATATATACGGTGGAATATTACAACAAACATTCTTGAGCACAGTATGTGCCAGGCACTGAGGATACAAAGTCAAATAGAACATCAGACCTACCCTGGGAACTCACAGACTTAGTGTGAAATAAAAATAATAAATCAGTGGTTGCATTTCTGTGTGATAGGTGTTAGGTCATTATACTTGTGGTAACTGAGAGAAGGGTCATCTGGCCTCTTTTCCTTTTTGACATAGTTATTAAATCTCCTTTGTAAAAATATCAAAGAACCCCTAGTACAGGTAACATATGAAATTCCTGTCAACTCATAACAGTTATTCTCAAGTTTGTTTAACAGGTCCTCTGGGGACACCATACAGAGGAGCGTTGATAGAGAACAGGAATGTGAAAATGTCACGGGCCCTGGGTAGGGGGGCTAGGGAGAATTGTCCAGGGAAAGGGTATATCGAAGATATCCTGAGCGTAGGAAGACTGCAGAAGCATATGCTGGAAGTATTTGAAAGTCCACTTGGTTACTTTGGCCCTTGCTCTCATGTAAAGCTTGCATGGGGGCACTTACTGTTGAAAGAGCAAGGAGTACAGATCTTGCCTGTGCCCACAGCACAAGAGCTGTTTACGCAGTGCAGTCAGATTTCTTGCCCGTGACCTTTCCTAGAAGTTATATTAGGGACTTCTTTAGATCAGCGTGCAGCTAGTGGCTCATCAGTCTGTGCGGTGGGCTATGGTGATATTAAAGCCTGTAGGTCACCTGCCATGTTCTATCAAAAGAAAGGAGCCCATTGCATCATCAATATTTCTCATGCATTAAAGCAATTCTTGTAGCTGGTACCACTAGAGAGTCTAAAGCATCTAAAGAACCTGGATGCAGAAGCTGGGAGAAGGCTTTAAATATCTAGGCCTAGTGATATTAACAAAGAAAAGGGTTGATGCAAACATTGCATTGAGAATTCTCTTCAGTCCATAGTTGGAAGCACATAAATTACACGGCCTTCTGATTTGTGAATGGGAAATTCAGAGTGGACACATTTCGTGATGTGCAGCAACTGTAACTTTCAAGGCCATAAAGGAACCCTATGAACAGAATCTTGACAATTTTCTAGCACAGAGGAAGGACACATAAACAGCCACCAATAAAAGAAAACTGATACTCTTTATCTAATAAGTAAATATACAAAAGCCCTTCTGGTTTACCTTTAAAAGATAGACTTGGTTGGTTAATCAGGCCAAATATATTTTCTGAATGCGGCTAAAATGAGCTTTGGCAAAGCTCCAAAGAGACTTTATTTTCTATGGAAGTGGTGCCCAAAAAAGAAAGCTTTAGAAGCTAATTAAAGAGCCAAAGGGAGAGAGAGTCCTTCACATTGTCCACTCTCCAGATTCTCAGAGGTTCTAATCCTTCAAGCAGGCCACGGCCAGCATGGTCTCAGGCCATGAACAGCTTTAAACACCAGAACAAAAAATGGACACGGAAGCAGAATGGACCGGAAGTGTGTACCAAGGAGGAATTAGTGGTTGGTGTTTTTGGCAAAGACCTTCATCTACAAGTGTGCATTCCTTTCCTTGAGACTCATGTTTTTTCAATAGTTTTTAAGTCTAAATTTAAATGGTGCAGAAAACAACCATGTAAAAGAAATGCATGGAACCTAATCCTAGTGTCTAAAGCTATTGCCAGCTCTTTGTTCGTTTGGTTGGTTGGTTTAACATTGATCTGATATATTTGATATTTGATTTTACTCAAAAATTCATTTGCATGTGAATTTTGAATGGTAGCCATAATGATAATCAAGTCCGCTATTTATTGCTTGCCAAGCACGCACACAGCACCGTACAAAACATGTGATTACATTTCATTCTTCACAACATCCTACAAAGTATTATTATCCTCATTTAACCATAGAGAAAACTGAGGTTATAGGAAGTTTTAAAATATACTACAGTTAGACTGCTGGCAAGGACAGAATCGCAAACAAGTCTGTCAAATTCTGAAGTCTAGACTCTTCAGACTGTATCATCCTGTCTTTGTGGCAGAGAATGTGCTTAATGTTTTTATGCATGCAGTTGCCTTGAGTACTTGATAAAGTCTGTGGAGTAGACACTAATATGTCCATGAAACAGAGGTAAATAGAAGTTTTGCAAAATGCCACAACACACCCTGCTACTTAACAGCACAAATTGTATTGGAAGTCAAGTTGGTGTTATTCCAGAGTCCATACTCAATTTAATAGCCTGTGTATCTCTCAAAAATAAATATTAAACTGAGTTAAGCTATTCTTGTGAGTTTTTCAGGTATGACAAGCTTGAAGAATAATACATTATCTGGTTAGGTGTTCCTTTTCCCTTTTTTTTTTCCCTCTGGAAGACTTATCTGTGTATATTTCTGAAGAGAGAGAACAAGTATTTTATTCTGCCCATATTCACCATCCCTGGTTTACTTGTACTTTGCATTTGGGTCTTCTCTCTGTGTAACGGCCATATCATGTCACAATCCTGTCCCTCCAAATAGGGCACAGTGACTGATATTTCTGTAGATACCAGTCAGCCTCTTTCTCTAGCCACTTCTGTTATCACCCAATGGGCTCTTGAATAAAGTGACCATGGGAGCAGTGATGCACGTTATGCGTGAGCTCAGCAACATGGGCTTCCACACAGCAGGGCTGACCTGACTAAGGCTGCTGGCTGCTGAGTGACGAATCTGCCAGCAGCAGAGGTCAACACTGAGTCCTTGATACGGCACCATTCCTTGTGGGTGATTAGGCAGCTTGCTGGTGGCAGGTTGATTACATTGGACCACTTCCGTTATGGGAGGGGCAGTGTTTTTGTTCTCTTCGAAATAAACACTTACTCTGGATATAGATTTGACTACCCTGTACACAGTGCTTCTGCCAAACTAGCATCCACGGATTTAGAAAATGCCTTATCCGTCACTGTGGTTTTCAACACAGCATTGACCCTGCTCAGGGAATTCACTTCACAGCAAATGAAGTGCAGCGCTGGGCCGTGCTTATGGTATTTATTGGTCCTACCAGGTTCCTCGCCATCCTGAAGCAACTCCTTTGATGGAATAGTGGGATAGCCCTTTAAAGTGCCAGCTAGGTGGCAGCACCTTGCCGGGCTGGGCAAGGTTCTCCAGAAGACTGTGTATGTTCTAAATTTGCATCTAATATTTGGTACTTTTCCACTCATAACCAGGATTCATGGGGTTGCGAATCAAGGAGTGGAAATGGGAGTGACACCACTTACCATGACTCTACAGAGGTCATAGTTCCAACAAGAGGAATGGTTCACCAGGAAAAAGGCAGAGGATTTACAGGTGGATGGTAGCAGCTGTGCTTGCTATTGAGGGGGGAAATATGTTTATTTTGTTGAGCCTTGAAATACAAGGACTCTTTTCATAGGCAAATTAAGAAAATGAAGGCCAATATACCACCTGATACACATCGTTTGCTTTGAATTTTCAACAAGAGATAATGAATTTGTATTAGTTGGAGTTCTCCAGAAAAATTGAAATAAAATGTATTCATATATGTGTGTGTGCGTGTGTATGTGTGTGTGTGTATACACACATGTACACCTACTATAACATCTATATAACATATATAACAGTTATATAATATATATAAAACACATGTACAATATAAAGATATGTAACATCTATATTTTTTATACACACACACACACAGACAGAGAGAGACAGAGATTAAAGAATTGGCTCACATGATTATGTGGGCTGGCAAGTCTGAAATTTGCAGGGCAGGCTACCAGGCTAAAATTCCAGAAGGAGTGTTACAGTCTTGAGTCTGAAGGCAGTCTGGTGGCAGAGTTCTTTCCTCTTTGGGAAACTTGGGTCTCTGTTCTTTGGACTTTCAACTAACTGGATGAGACCTCTCCATATTATGGAAAATAACGTGCTTTACTCCAATTCTATTGATTTAAATGTTAATCACAGCAACTTCTAGACTGGCATTTGACCAAAGAACTGGACACCAAAGCCCAGCCAAGTTGACACATATCATTAACCATCACAGCACAATCACAATGTATTTTATATCCCTTTAAAAGATATGAACACTGAGACTCAAATCAGTCAAATAGCTGTCCCCAAATCATATAATTTATAAATGAATCAGGATTCAAATCGTTTTCTGTCTGATTAAAATCCTATAATTCCACCCCAGATGGGCTATAGTTTCTTTATGTTGACTGCTCTTATATAATTAATATCTTAAATGATAAATTTGTCAACATTTTAATAACTATGGAACACCTAACTCTGCTAACTCTGCTTTGTGCCATCACAGTATCAGGATCCTTACCTCCGTAGCAGACACCATTCATGTCTCCCTGATGAAGGCTGGTATTAATATCAAATGTCACAATGTATAGATGGATAATGAACGTGAACGTACTTGATAAAGGGTTAATATCCAAAATATATAATGAGCTTCTACACCTCAAAAGCAAAAAATAACCTGGTTAGAAAATGGACAAAGGAACTGAATAGATATTTCTCCAAAGAAGAAATTGTTGGGAATGTAAATTACTTCAACCACTGTGGGAAACAGTTTGGTGATTCCTCAAGAAATTAAACATAGACCACCATATGATTCAGGATTCCTACTTTTGGGTACATATCTAAAAGAATTCCTATCACGAGCTCAGAGAGATATCTGTACTCCCATGTTTATTGTTTGTTGTGGCATTATTCACAATAAAGTATGAAAAAAAAACAACTTTCTTTGTCAATGGATGAATGGATGAAGAAAATGTCGTGTGTGTGTGTGGGTGTGTGTGTGTGTGTGTGTGTGTGTGTGTGTATACATATAAAATGAATGCATCATATATGTACAGCTATCTGGATGTCATTCATACCTCAATGAAGTGGTTTAAAAACAAACAAACAAAAATAGCTGTGGGTTGAGAGGTAGAGAGTGGATAAGTGAATGAGCTGTATGGACCATAGTAGACCCAAGGAAGTTGGAAAATAAAAAACGGTAGTGCTTTGGTTTAACATTTTTGAAAGGAAAATGTTTCTTTTATTCCCTGTGTAATTTTTTTTATTTCAGCAGCACAAGATATTATACATGAAAATATTAAGAATTAGATGTTCAAAGATATGTTTAGTTATTTTTTAGAATCGTGCTACCACTTAAGAAAATATTTATATGTACACATATATCTTTCAAAACTTTTAAACTAGCTTATGGTTTTTCACAGTATCATACTTTTAGTATATTTATAACTTAGCTATTTTCTTAAAGGCAATTTTTATTTTTCATGTAAATGTAAACTTTGTTTTGTTTGTTTATCTTCACACTTTGATATGTTGTCTGAGTTCCATGTGCTCTAAGACAACATTTATATATATATTGGATTGCACCCTTGGCTTTACTTTTGACTTATAAATTATTCACCAAAATTTCTTTTCTAGGTTGGTCTTTGAAGGTGCTATCCTGTGAATAAGTAAGTTGAAATTCTGTGGTAGAAGGAATGATTTTCTTTCTCAGGCATGTGATATAGAAAACTTTAAAGGTGCAGTTTTATCCTTTCAGAATGTGCTCTGACCCCATGATATGTGGCATAGAATTATGAAGGCACAAATGTTATGCTAACATCTCTCCTTAAAAGTTGCTCTACTTTGTTTTACTTTTTCACATTATATACAATAAAAAGTCAGTCATCTTTCAGATAAAATTAAAGTTTTGTAATCAAAAGAACAAATAGTTATTAGTTTTCAAATATCCTATATACATATTTTTAGTCAACTTTCTTTTGAGTACAATTAATAAAAAATCAATCAATGCATATGTATGTGTGTGTGCACATGTGCAGAAAAGAATCACTATGAAGTTTAAGAATTAGGAGTATCACTAGCAAGCTAGATTTTCAAGTTGAATCTTTCCATTTTATTAATTTCTTCTTGCGATTATTTGTGGACTACCCATTATAGCTTCTGTGGCCCTAGGTTTCGTTTTTAAACTTGAGATATGCTCACATTGCCTGAGTACCACTAAAAAGTGCTTTGGACAGTATTTGTTGAGTATGTAGTAGCTTATGAAAATACCTTTATGTTAAATATAGGCAACATTAAAATATGAGTTATTAATGGGATAGAGATAGTACATAGTTCTTTCAAATTTACCTTTCTTCAAATAGCAAGCTAGTTTAAATTCCTCATTTTAACAGGTTCATGTGTTTCAGTGTACTTAATTACTTGGCAACAAATCATAATCATAACAAAAATCATAACAAAAATCACCCCTAAGCTTGTGAATATATACATTGTAAAATAGACTAGATTGGTCAACAAACTGTTTGCAGCAATGCTTTTGAGGATATGAATGAAATAATGTAGCTTTTGTTAAAGGGGTCAAAGGTTGGCATCTGTTAGGCACAAATTATTGATAATTAGCAGGAGTGAATGAGTTACCAGAGATGCACATCAGGAGGTTGCAGTGGTCACAGCCAATCTTAAGATCGGTCGCACCCTCAAGATCATGACTCCCCAGCACACAGGCATGACTCTCTGTTAGTGTGACTTGACAGAGCACAAAGATTCCAGAAGGAGTCACAGAGGACTTGAGTTTAACTTGAAGAAGTATGGACACCAAGGGAGCTGTTTCAGGAACCTGCAGGGTGTATGCTAAGTTTGTCTTTTGCCTCAGGTAGTCACCAATTATGTATGCTATAAATGCAAGCTCGTCTCTCTGCTAGGGGATGAGGTTAAAGAGCTCCAGGAGCATCTCTCTATTCACTGAGGTTTTTAAGAGGCTAAAAAATGAAACGGTATCAAGAAAGACTAAGAGAAATCATGCAAGAATAAAACCAGAAAGAAAAAAATGCCAAGGAAGAGATAGTACCAATAAAAATAGTATGTGACAGAATGAAAAATTCACGGAAGAAAATAGGAAAAGAAAGTGTGCATCTCTGTTTACAAGCCATAAATAGTGAAATGAGGATATTATTATTATTAGAATTCCATGTTTCATATGCTAATAAGGATACTGGTAAAGACAAACAAATGCACAGGATCCTTTTTGCTAACTGATATGTTCACCCATTCGTTCATTCAACCACTCATTTATTCTATTAATTCAAGTATCACCAAGTTTTATTGGTACCTCCTTGCTGAGGAACGTGGAGTTTGATTTGTAGATATGACAAGATAAATGGCATGCTTTTTAATTGTAGAGAATACCTGAAACATGAGAGAGACAGCCAAGACTCACTGAACTGCCGACTTTTAACACTTTCTCCTGGCCCGAAGCATTTCTCTAGTGGTTTTTATGATCCTGTGCAGTAAAATGCTGGAAGTCAGATACATTAAGTGCTTTACTCTCTTATTTTTAGTCTAAGTAATGATTTTGGAAGAGAAAATAGGATAGAGGAATTGAATATTTGTGGGGTTAAAAATGTTTGTACCATGAATTTTAACAGCAAAGAAGCTTACTCTTGATAAAAAAAAGAAGAGAGAGAGAGAGAGAGCGAGAAAACGAGGTGGGCAGAAGAATCAAATGATAAACCATCATTTTAAGAAAAATGGAAGAAATATATGAAAATACATTTCTGAAATTAGATATTATAGATGAAATCAGGTATACCAAATGGAATAGAAGCGATTCTGGTTTTACACAATGATTTTTAGAAAAGTGTAATAGGAATAGTGCTAATAATAGTACTTGTGAACTTATGAGTAGTTTGTACATGTACACATGTGATATTAATTTAAATAGGACGTGTAATGCGTTCTAATATAACAAAGTGAAAATAATTTTACAGGTATAGGTCTGAAGATTAGTATAGAGCAATGGGGGGAAATAACTTGTTTAAAAGAATCTCATAGGGAAAAATACCCAAGGAGGTAGCAATTTATATGTAGGGATTATTGAACAAGGGGTTAAAATCGAGTGGCTATTAGTTGCTTTAGTCAAAGTAAACAAGTAATTTTGTTATGGAAACAAAACCTTAGAGACCATTCAATTAAAAAAAATAGTTTTCTAACTTTGATTATAAAATGTGTGAATGTTGTATTTGAAACACTTGTCTCCAGGCACCTACAAAATGTCTCACCCCAATGAATGTTAACATACAATAAATCATATATTTCTATGTGTATTGATGAATCAATGCATAGAATTTAATTTGAATCACAAATAAAGTTGGTGATTTGGACATAACTAGTAACTTGAGTTTCTGAGAGATCTCAGTACTGTTGGCCTTTTTTCACAAATCGAATATTATACATAACAATATATGTTCCAAGAAGTATCATATTTGTTGAGAAATGATGGTTGAAAATATATGAGTAGTCTCTGGTATCAAAGAGCTGCAAACCAAGAACCTGCTAGGATAATCTCTATGATATGGAAAGAGTGAATTGTTATGTGAGCACACGGCAATTACAGCTTCCTAGGCAAATGGGAATCATAGAAGGCATGGGGCGTGCAGGCAAATGGGAATCATAGAAGGCATGTGGTCCAGCCGAGGGGTGGAACTGGGGCTGGAGCCTAGCTGGTGCTCTCTGGTTAACCCACTCGCCTTAGAAGGGGCAGTATCAGCTCAGAAGACGGGGTAGCTCTTGTCATTTCCTGCCCAGAGGGTGTGTTTTTCTGTTTTAAATCATACAAAAGCACTATGAATGCTAGATTTGGCCCCAAAATTATATATCTAAAATTTTTCTTTATCTACATCCATAACTCTCCATTTTATAAAAATAAAAAAGATTGGCTTGCTTAAAGAAGTTGTTAAAAATTTTCATGAGTATATAAAATTGTATAAAGAAGGCAAAGTCCCAAGTGTGCTACACCTATTGAAAAACACTAAGGCACTAAACACAAAAAGTACGTTCTCAAATATGCAATACTAAGCAGAAAAGGGAAACAAATGATATTTCGTGGTGTGGGAATAATATTTTTATGTTAACAGATGATAAAAAAGTAGAAATTCTCAACATCTCAATTTCTCCTTTTTTATAGTAGTAGGCTTTGGAAACTACAGACTAACAGATTTAACGTTGATTCCAAGGAAAACCATAGAAATATGTGTAGCATTGGGCTAGAGAGTGGGACTCTATAGTTAGGCACAAGTGGATTTGATCTCTGGCTTCATGATTTAATAGTTAATGTGTCTTTGTGAAAATTACCTATGTTTGCTAACCTTGGTTTACCTCGTATGCAAAATGGGTGAAATAATAGTTTCTACCTAATGAGGTTGTTCAGAAGACAAAAAGGACAACTACCAGGATATTGCTTAAAGTATAATTAGCACTCAAACTATGACTTTGTTAGTAATAATATTAACACATAAAATATTTACAAATGGTTAGGGGAAAAAGGTAATCAGAAATTCCTAACAGTTAGTATGAGGTCAGTAAAAATAAGTCATTCTAAATTGAACTTATTTTCTATCTTTGATAAGGTTGCTAAATTGATAGATTAAAATGAGGCCATACACATGGTACATGTTGGTTTCACAAAGACATTCGACAGGGCCTTGTATAGCACAGAAATTTAGGTGTGTATGTATACACAGAAAATAAAAGTGTGTTACTTATGTGGAAGTTAAGAGTATTTGTGGATGACAAAACAAAGTACAGTAAAGTTGCTTTGATGACCAAAGTTAGCACAGAATAATTTTTTTTTTTTCTGTGCTGTGTTGAAAAGTACTTTCATCATGTTTCAGGTAGTATTTTAAATCACCAACTTGAACTTAGAAAGAAATGCCATGCTAGTCAAAACGTAAAATGATTAAAGGTTAGAAACTATGGCTAATGCAACAGGAAAGAAATGAGATTTTAATGTAACTCAGAAATGAAAATAGAGCAAAACAAAATACAACTTGTTGTAGCTGTAAGTATGAAATACTGTATTTGGGTGAAAAAAAGAAACTGATTATACCAGAGTCCCTTTAAGAATGGCAGTTTATACAGACAAAAAGTACTTTGGAGTTTTTGGTTTACTACACATTCAGTATGATTTAACAGTATGATGTGATTCTAAAATAACTTGCATAATCAGAGATAACATGAATGAAATCATAGCATTTTACAATATTTTATTATGTAAGACTCTATCCCAGGAACCCCCTTTGTTAACTGATAAAGCAAGTGGAACACTTGGTACAATGTCTGACATAGAGTAGGCACTTGATAAACATTAATTTCCTTCAATTAGTTTGTAGTTTGACAATGTAAAATGTCAAATGTTTGACATTGTAAAATGATCTCTAACCGTGGTTCTTAAGGGAAGGTGATTCAGTATTTCCCAGGGCATTTCAGCATTTTTGGAAGGGTGGGGAAATTGGAAAGGAGATTAGATCTGCCATGTTTGTATAATTATCAGGAGAAGATATGGATTAAAAATGTAAAGAATTGTGTTTTTAAGGAGCAGTACTGGGATCATTTGCTAGCATTTGGAGGGGAGCACATTTTAATAATACACATGCATTTTTAACATGCCCTACTGTTAATGTGTAATATGGTGCCATAAAAATAGGGAGTATCATGTACTTGAACCTGTCCAGCTTCAAGGCTGGTTGGCCGGTTGTTGTGATTTTCATGATAGGAATGATGTAATTAGTGGGCCTGAGGTTGTCAAATTGTCATAAATGGCCTCCAATGGCCTTCCCATTTCAAACATATCTGGAGAAAAAAACCTTGCTAAGACAAATAGGTATTTGGGAGCCCTTTGTGTGTGATTTGTGAGTACAATAATAATTATACCTAACCCCATACTCTACAAAAAATAATAGGACTAATAGATGAGGATTATTGCACTCTATATTCAAATAAGGAATCTAAAGCACCATGAGAATGCTACCTGCTGTAGTTAATACACCCAGAAATGAGGAAGCTGAGACAGTGGGTCACTATGACTCAAAGCCTCTGAGATTTCCAGAGATCAGACAAAGTTTCCCACCAGCGTATCTATCATCGTTGTTAGCAGAACATAAGCTTTTTATTATAGTGCTTATAATTCATGCACCATTAGCCATGGTCATCATTAAAAGCACTTATTTTTGTTCTCTCAACAGTAGAGTCCCAAAGGGTGCTGGAGAGTTCCCTTCATCCTCCCCTGCCTCTTAGGGACCTTATTAGGGTCATATTTGCAGTGCTTTTCTAGAAACTGAAAAAAACACATTTCATATTTTAAGTAAATTACCTGTTGTAGAACTTAATGTTTTTTATATTTAAATACTTCCCAAGGCAAAATAATTTCATGCTGTAAAGCCATTTAAAAGCTTAATTATAAGGATAGTTATGCTTTATTTTCCTGAAATTTCTTTTATTAAAATATATATATAATACTTGTTGCTAAGTGAGAATTACCAGTTATAAATATTCAGATTGGTCACAACTGAATAATGAAAATTAGAAAAAATTTACATAAGTAGAAAATGAGGCAGGAGTTGTAAATATATTAATTTACTATTGTCCTTATAGTGTTGTAAACAAAACATCATTGAAAAAATTAGAAAGGACAGTGACTTTAGTTTCCTTGCACATGTGATATTAAGCCAGCATGAATTCTGCTCCTGCCAAAACAAATAGGAATGTGAGGTGAAAGTTGTATAATAAAAAATAAAATGATATTGGAGTGCCTCAATAACTATTGATTTTTATTGTCTTTTCTTTTATGATCTTTTTTCTTTTTGATCTAACTTCCAGGAGGAATCTTCAACTTTATTTTCTAACTCTTAAAAAAATAATATGATATGAATTATATAATATGATATAAACATTAAATATAATAAGTATAATTAACAATATAAAATATATAATATAATATAATAGCTGGGCTCAAACAAAAGGAATTAAATAGGTGGTGAGATAAACTACAAACTCCCTCTTTCATAATGCCAGGTCCCTAAAAGAGCTGCTTCTCAGGAAAAGAATTACTAACAGTAAATTTATCTACTGACTTACAGGGGTTACAAGTAAGCTCATCTCTCTACCTGGGACTCTCAGTTGAGAAAGGAAATGTTATTTGTGAGAAAGAAAAACCCCAAGACTTTATATCACACGGATGTGGAGTCCAGTTTATAATATCCAAGTGAGGAATGAGTCTTCAAGTTCACAAATTAATGTAAAATTTTTCCCCAAAATAGAAAAAGAGCTATATGGAGAAGGAAAAATACACTTGCTGTTTGGGGCTATGTCTACAGCTCAGTAAGCAAAGTTATCCTCAGAAAAGAGGCACTGAGATATTAAGTAGAATGCATTTCAAAGTAATAAAGATGTCAACATATAAGAAAATAAACAAGAAACAATAGAATAAGAATATTTTCTGAATTTCAGAAGGGGAGAATAAAAGAATGAAAGAATTTTTGATAGTCAAAATAATGTGGTTGATAATTTTCCAGGATAGATAAAATTTTGAACCCTCTCAATAGATAAACTCAACAAGCGGAAGACTATGAAATTATATCTTCAAAATACTGAAAAAGTATAATTGCGATCCTAGAATACTATACCCAGCTAAATCATCATTCAAGAGGGAGACTGGAAAATAATACCGTGTATGTGAAGGTCGGGGGCCAAAGACTGAAAATGTACATTTTATTGAAGCCCATTTGAAGGAAACAAACAACAAATATATACTCTCAGTCTTTGCTTTTGTTTTTCCTATAATATACCTTTAGTAAGAAGGAAAGTGGAAATCTGAATTCAAAAGGAAACGTTGAGATTTAAGAAGCAATTTTGAGCAAATGCTTGTATGCATGTTGATTAAGCTAAATAAACATTGACTGAGAATTAATGACTAATATAATGTCTAAATTGGAGAAGAGGATAAAAATACAGTAAAACTAGAACATTGGGTAGTAAAATCATAAATCATAAATCGTACAGAAATATATAGTTATAGTAATTTTTTGTACACTTCTTAAAGAGGGCAATTTTTAAAAATTAAACTTAAAATTTGTTAACTTGATGTATGTTTTACAATTTAAAATTAACTTAAAATATCTACAAGAAATTAAACTTAGCGGAAGAAGAAATACAATTTTAAAATATATGCTAGAAAAAAAAGACAGGATAAAAGCAAGGGCAATATGAAAATTAAGAAAACACAAAACTGCATCAGTAATCATAAGGGATACAAATTGGTTTACTTATTTTGAAAGACTGAGATTTTATTAGTATAAAATTAAAAACAAAATCTACTTATATATATATATATTTTAAACATCTTTATTGGACTATAATTGTGTTAGTTTCTGCTGTATAACAAAGTGAATCAGCTACACGTATAAATATATTCCCATTTATTATGGTTTTCTCAGGGTATATGCCCAGTAGTGGGATTTCTGGGTCATATGGTAGCTCTATTTTTAGTTTTTTAAGGAACCTCCATACTGTTCTCCATAGTGGCTGTATCAATTTACATTCCCACCAACAGTGCAAGAGGGCTCCCTTTTCTTTTATAGCAAATATACATTTGTCGTTGTAACTCAGAAAAGCTGAACTTAAAAGGATAGAAAAATTAGTCTGTGAAAACACTATTCTAAGTAAAAATACTATATTAATATCAGACAAGAGAAAATTTAATGCAAAACATATTATTATAGAGTTATATTCTCCAATTATGTAAAGCAAACATTGGCAGAATATTTTAAATGGACAGATCCCTACAGTGGGATAGTTTAACACACATAGGTCAAATAGAACAAGCATAATTTAAAATTTGAAAATACTAGAAATAAGCTTTATTTGGTAAACATATATAAATCCTTATAACTCAAAAGAGACAATAAGCCTTCATTCTAAGTGAAATAGAATTGGTCCTGTATACGTCACAAAGCCAAATCTGAAAAAATACGAATGAATCAATACCTTACTGACCAGATATTGAGGCCAAACAAGTATAATTAGTACTCAGTAACAAAAACAAGCCTCATTTAAAAATACAAACCTTAGAAATTTAAAAATACAGTTGACCTTTATTATTCCTAGAGTCCATATTTGCAAATTAGCCTGGCTGCTGAAATGTATTTGCAGCCACCAAACCAATACTTGCCATGCTGCCTACCTGCTGTGCGTGTTGCTATCAGATCAAGCAAGGGTAACGCCGCTTTCCCGTTTTAGCTCTCAAATTGGCAAGAAGTGTCCTTTTCATAGTCTATTTAGTGCCACATTTTTTTGCATTGTTTTTTTTGGTGTTGTTGGTGGTGGTCTCACTGATTAAAATGCTCCCCAAACATGGTTCTCACTGCTATCTAACATTCCTATGCGCAAGACAGCTGTGATGTGCCTTATAGAGGAAATATGTGTGTTAGATAAGCTTCTTTCAGGCATGATTAAGAGTGGTGTTAGCCATGAGTTCGACATTAATGAGTTAACATGTACACATATGTATGTATATAATATGTGGGTGTGTCTATATGTGAATAAAAAGGTGTTTTTAAATAAAACACACATAAAACAAGGTTATGATGATCAGGTCATGAAAATGTGAACAGAGGCTCATAGGAATCCAATTTTGTATTTCCCCTAAGGGCAATAATTTAGTATTTCCTAATTCAGTGTTCATAGCAAAGTTATAGAACATAACTTTTGCAAATGAAGAGAATCAACTGTACATTTTCAAATAATTAGAAGCCCAAAGAAATAATTTTATTTGGAATCATGGAATATTTGAGACTGTTTGGAAACAATGAAAACATCAATAGCCGTGCTTTTATTTCTGTACACAGTACTTCAGTCATATTTTTCCTGAAGTCATTGATTTAGTCTTGTAACTTAGTGGACTTAATTGTTTTCCTAAAATAAAAGTATGTCCTTGCTATTACACAGTTCATAAAATCATTAATTTGGTTAATGTCTTCCCAACACCAGAAATTTAGGATGCAAATTTATTTTTGCATTACTTTTGTCATAATTTCTCTTGAATTTTCCTGGTAGTTGTCATATTAGACAGTTTCAGTTTAAGCACTAAAAATAGATTATATTAAAAGCTAAGTAAGAGTGATAACAGTGAAAATGTAGTAGATCAATATCCCATTGATAGTCAGAATCAATCACTCCAAGCATCACAAGAACTCCCTTCCTTGCCTATTGCGTCAGAGGCATGAGGAATCTAAAGGGGCCAGGCAGCAGCCTTAACTTCCACTTCAGTGGAATTATAGTTACTTCTCCTGGTAGAAGCAGTCCTTCCTTTGGACCTAAGACCTTAAGGCCAGCAAAGCATAATAAGGTCACGGGAACAGGGAGTAAAAATTTTACTAGTGGGTCACTAGGGGTGATAGTGAGTAGCGTCACTCCCATTTCAATCTCTGGATTCCTAGACCCATGAATCCTGGCTATGGAAACCAGAGCATCATATGTGGGATACTGATTCCAAGCACACGCAACCTTCTGCAAAATCTTGCCCCAGTCCTTCAAGGTATTGCCACCCAGCTGGCACTGTAACTGAGTCTTCAAAAGGCCATTCCAACCTTCTATCAAGTCAGCTGCTTCAGGGTGCTGGGGAACATGATAAGACCAGTGAATTCCATTAGCACGGGCCCATTGATATACTTCTTTTGCTGTGAGGTGAGTTCCTTGATCAGAAGCAATGCTGTGTGGAATGGCACGATGGTTAGAAAGTCAGTCTGTAAGTTCACAGGTGGTAGTTTTGGCAGAAGCATTGCCTTCAGGGAAGGCAAATTTGTAATTCAGTGGTGTCTGTTCCATTAAGAACAAAACACTGCCTCTTCCACAGTGGAAGTGGTCCAGTGTAGTCAACTTACTACCAGAGAGCCGGCTGATCACCCTGGGGAACGGTGCCGTGTTAAGGACCCCCTGTTCTTCCCACTGGGAAGATTTCTCACCGCCACAGTCCTTCAGGGTTGCGGTAGAAAGGATCTGTAGTGCTGAAGCTGCACTTTCAGGTGGCACCTGTCTATTACTGAGAACCATGTGTGAATCAAACCTAAATCACCCCTTCGTGTGTCAGCCGATTACAGTGAACTCCCCATGAGGTCATAGGTACAGACTGGGAGAGGGAAGGAAGTGGAGCAGGTAGGGCAGTGAGGTTGTATGGCTGGTCTTGCCGGCTGACAGTAAACTGCTTCTGGGGGTCTTAACTAATAGGTATTGAGACAAAATATATTTGCCAGATCAATAGCCTCATATCAGGTACCGGAGAACGTTTGAATTTTCTCAGGCAATGAAACCACATTTGGTGCAGCTGCCGCAGCTGGGGTCACCATCTGGTTAAGGTTATGATAATCCCATGTCATTCTCCAAGATCCGTCCGGTTTCTGCGTAGTCCCGATAAGAAAGTTAAATGGGGATGTGGTGACAATCACCACACCTGCATCCTTCAAGGCCTTGCTGGTGGCACTAATTCCTGCAGTCCCTTCAGGAATGCTCTGTTTCTTTTTGTTTACTATTTCCTAGGTGGAGACAGTTCTAATAAATTCCACTTGGACTTTCCTTCCCACCATAATAGCCCCCGTTCTACAAGTCAGGGAATTGATGTAGGATTCTGTCAGGTGCAGAGTATATTCGTTCTAATTATACATTTCAGAACTGGGAAAATAACCACAGGATGGGTTCATGGAGCAGCTGGTTCCACTGTGAGATGGACTTGAGCTAAAACTCCATCCATCACTTGACCCCCATAAGCCCCTCTCTGGTGCAGCACAGTGTGGTTCTGAGTCCCTTGGAATCAGTGTCCATTCCGAGCGTATCCAGCAGTCCCCACATGGTCAGTTACTCTGGTAAGAGGTTATGGGTCCCTTTGCGGGGAAGGCTGATACATTAACAGTATACATTTTGGGCAGTGTACAGGAGTCTTCTCCTAAAGATCCCCGGCCTTCCCTTCATTCAAGGGATCTGGGTCATTTCTGGATACTGGCTCATTTCTGGATACTGATCGAGGGAGTGTGACTCACTGTTTTTATGATTCAAATTACACCTTTTTGCTCACTTGATTTCGAGCTTTTTTGCTAAATTCTTTTAAGAGTTTAGTAGGCTTCTTATTATTTCACCTCTAGGAACACTGTAATCAACTAGCCAACGCCATAGGTCTGCATGAGTCAGACCGTTCTGATTGCCGCTTTGACTCTGCTGCCCATTATGTAACCATGCCCCCCTTGCCTTTGGCTGTTGTGTGCTGCCACTTGACTCCTGCCACCCCAGGTTCCAATTTCTCCTACTGCGTGTAGGTTTCCCAGTTCAGTGACTGCAGTTCCCACTCTAAGGTCTGAATTACAGAGAAGAGCGATCACAGCACTCTTCAAGGATACTGGGGTTCCCATCACAAATTCATTTCTCACAATACTGGTGAGAGGTATGTCTTCTGCACCTCCCTGATGTATATGAGTATATCTTAAGTGACAGATACACGCTAAAATTTTCTAAAATCCCTAAGCCTTTGAATCTCTTCCTCTACATTAAACCAAGGCAGGTCCAACATTTCCGGCACATTCACTGTGGGCCACTTATTGGTCCATCTTTCAACCAACCAAGCTGTTAGAGCCCTCTGTAACTCCCCAAGCTACAATATGAAATGCAGAATCTCTGCTTAGCAAGACCATATCAGAAACTGCAGCGTGATCCAACCTTACGTCCCTTGGACCATTAACATATACCCTTAGTATCCATTTCCACATATACTCCTCAGATATCTGTCTGTATAAATTAGAAAACTCAAATAGTTTTTTGGAGTGTAGTGTGCTCCCGTCCCCAGTGGGTCATCCCTGGTACCTCCCCTTTAGGGGCTTGCTAGAATTTGAGTTTCATTATAGGTCTACAAGCAAAGAGAGGTAGTGAGGATGGATCCTGAAGGCAACCAGGCTTGTTTTGCATGACAGCTGCCTCAGGGGAGGCCTTCTTTATTTCTTCACGCAATGCAAGGCAATCCTTCAGATAGGTAGAGAGGCTTCTGCTACTGAGGATGAGGAGGTCACATCTTCCAGGGTTGCAGAGGCTGCTTGCATTGGGCATGGGGGGGCCTCCTTCGCTGGCAAATAGGACTCATTAGAACTTAGGGTCTCAGTATCCCCAGCTTCATCACATCCCTATTCCTCCAACTTACAGGATCCTATTCTTTCCCAGTCAGTGCCCTCACTTTAACAGTAGTCATCCTACAAGGCTGGGAGTTCAGCCTGCATTGTAATTCAGCCGGGATAAAATTCTGAATTTGATTTTCAGCAGTCTCAGCCCTGAGGCTACAGGAGATCAAGGTCTCCTGCAGCACAGACGCAGAAGCTTTCAGCACCTGCGCTGGGAATTTGAATCCCTGAGCTCATCCTTCTCCGTTGCCATTTTGTCCAGCAACAGTAGTAGCAGCCAGACAACCGGATGGTATTCATTACATTTCCAAAAATGTTCCAAAGTATATAGACAGTCACCCCGCTCCAAGGGGCAGGCGCGGTATTGTCGGCACAGAGCATTAACAGGGAGGTTTTAACTGTGAACAAAGTCTGTCTATCTATCTATGTATATAAGTAGTTGATTAGGGGTAGGCCATGGGGCTGTTGTACATATCTCTACTGCAGGGTCATGTTCTGTCAGTGCTCTCTTTACCACTGGAAATAGTCATTAGCATATTTAAATCTAATCAGATTAGAGGGCCAACTCAGAGAACTCACCCCTAAATTTCTGTTTCTCCAGAACTATTTGTGATACCAAAATTTATCTGTATTAGTCTGGGTTTTCCAGAGAACAGAACCAGAAAGAAAGAGACAGAGAGAGAGACAGAGAGAGACAGAGAGAGAGAGAGATTTACTGTAAAGAATTGGTGCATGCAACCATGGAGTCTGGTAAGTCTAAGATCTGTAGTTAGTCAGCAAGCAGGAGACCCAGGAGAGACTATTGTGTAGCTCCACTGAGTCCAAAGGTCTGAGAACCAGGAGAGCCTGTGATGTAAGTTCCAGGCAGAGTCTAAGTCAGAAGACCGATGCCCCAACTTGAAGACAGTCAGATAGATGTTAGCATCCCAGTCTTTCTTATTCAGCCTTTTATTCTATTCAGGCCTAAAACAGATTAGATGAAGCCCACCTACATTGGGGAGGACAACGTGCTTTGCTCAGTCTACTGATAACATGTTAATCTCATACAGAAAACCTCACACAGACACATCCAGAAATAGTGTTTAACCAAACATGTGGCATCCTGTGGTCCAGTCATGTTGACACATAAAATTAACCTTCATGACATGCAGTAATCAAATTATCAAAAGCCAAAAAGCCAAAGAGAAATTTTCAAAAGCAGCAAGAGTACCGTGATTCATAACTTACATCTTTAGAATCCAGGGAGGCCAGAGTCAGAGGCATATCATAACCAACGTATGAAAGAAATTAAAAGTCATCCAAAAATTCTATACCTGGCAAAACTACCACATTCCTGAATGAAGAAAAGCCGAGAGAATTCATTGTAAGCAGAGCTGCTCCACAAGAAGCTGTGAAGGGAGTACTACTAGAGAAGGACACTGGCTAGTAACTCAGATCTTTGTGGAAAAAAAGGAGCACTAATTAAAACAACTACATAGATAAATATAAGACACTATAAATGATTTGGTAAATCTCTTTTTAACTCATGTGATTTAAAAGACAAATTCATAAAGCAACAATTATATATCTGTATTGGTGGGCATATAATGTATAAAGATGTAATTTGTGTGGAAAAAAAATAACATACAAAAAACCGCAATGGAAAGGGAATAGAACCAAGATATATAGAAACAAATTTTCTTGTATACTATTGAAATTAACTTGGTATTAACTGAAGTATTGATAGATTGCTATAAGTTAAGATGTTAATTTTGATCTCCAGGGCAACCACAGGTAATATTTATTTTCCTTCTTTCATGAGTTATTCCTTTCATATACAATAATAATAAAAGACAGAATGAACACACACACACACACACACACACACACACACACACACAGTGAGAGAATGTAAAAATGTGCCAAATAAGCTTTATATATATATATATATATATTTGCTGTATACTATTTTTATATGTGTTAATTCTAAAATTAGTTGTAAAGTAACTGAAGAACTTAAAGAGTCCAGGATTGCATAAGCATACAGGTACTACTGAAATATTCAGATTTTCATGCAAAAATGACTGAATTACACCTTTATGTTACATATCTAAAATTAATTTATCTCACTTTAAGTACTTTAAGCCAGTTTTCTCATGCCTCATTATTTTACTGATTTTAGTAAAAATCCATTACGGTTGAATATAGGAGGGTGATTATAATTTTAGTAAAATAAATTGTTGGATGTAGTAGAGGTTTCTCAATATGAAGACACATAGAACATTGTCATTTTCTCTGAATGTTTACATAGTCATATGCATAACATTGTCCTCTGAAATTTCACTGTGACTATATATTGAGGAAAATAGCATACAAAATATATAAACAGTCCTAATCCCAAATCCTACTACTATCTGTGGTAATAAAAACAGTCTGTTCAGTAAGCCTAGTTAGGTGTATGGGGTTGTGCATATAACCTTGAGCTCTTCATACTCACTTATTTTCCTTGCTCTTCTCAGCATCTGAAACAAAAGATAACGGAATAAGCTCAGTAGTCAATAATTATTCATTTAATAAATTAAGGTGATCAAAATGTGTATTTAACATTTCATAAATATAATCAATTTTATTTTCAATATTTTGAAATTATATTCTCTTAAAATATTTTAAATATCATTTTCTTAAAATAGTACATCAACTTTTTTTTAGTGAATACTTAGCCAAAAGCTATAATGGACAAATACAGTCGTCTGTCTTACATTTTTAAGGTTGATTTTATTTCTTTATTTGTTCATTTTCAGTTTTAGTGAATTGAGCATGGGAAAGAAAGAGCATACTCTTAAATCTCCTGAGATATATTTTGAATATATTCTGGAAGGACCATGGTATCTTTGTATTAATAGAAAAGATTCCATCTTCAAATCTATTCAGTATGCTTTTTAAGAAATAGAAAAAAAAATACAAATGATTAAATGTGAGCCAAAATTGAATAAACATTAAAAATTGTTTGCCTTAATCTGACATTAATTAAAATTTTCTGTCCACAAATCTGTTATATTACATATTGTTGTAATTTTGTTAGTCATTTTAACAATTTTCCTTGTATGCCATATTTTTTTCTAACTTTTTTTTGTGTGTAGTATTTTAGTCAAAATTAAACTTTAAGTTTTCATTATCTTTTTGATAGACAACTCATAATACAAGATTTGAAATACAGACTGGACTGACGCAAATACATTGGCTCATCACAGTAAACTTAGATGAATATTAAGCAGCTAGTCCATACATGCATGAGGGAGATTTAGCGCAATGCTGAAAGGCAAGGTCTTTGACAATTTGCAGTAGCCTCGCTGATACCAGTCATATACCACAAATCAAGATCCAAAAAGGAAAATGGATGTTAAGGGATCAACTGAGGGATTATTAGTCTTCTGAATCATTTTTTGGGAGCTTGGAGGGATTTAGTGAGTAAAAAGCAATCAGCTCTCTCTGAAGCACATCATGGAATGACTTTTTTTGGAGTACCTCCTTGTTTTACTTATTTTTTCTGTGATCACAGTTTATTTAAATGAGTTCTCTCTTCCTACAGTGCTGATAAAAGATTGCCCATGCACTTCAGCAGAGCATTAAAAGAAAATCCACCTTTGTATTTAATTAAATAAGATATATCACATACCTACGAAGAGAGAGGAGAAAGAAGCCTGGATTCTTCAGTAACACACATTTTTCAGTGCACGCAGTATCATCATAATTAGCAATAAGAAAATTGCAGTTTAAGAGAATGATTTGTGATTATAGTTTGTGGCATTTGTATTAGAATTTAATGAATACAATTTTTACAGGGTATTGTAAAAGTGAAGACATTTATAACCAAGAAGTTACACGAGAAGATGTACGGAAGTAGGATATTTTAAAGGATGTGTAAGAACGAAGTGCAGATTATTCTGACTAAAACATAGGGCAGAAGTAGATTAGAGTGAGGAACAGAGGGCTTTGACTGTCTGCCTAAGGAAATTCACAGGAAATGCAGACTCCCTGAAATAGATGGGCAAGTATCAAAGGGACACTCTTAAATTGAATGTTTAAAAAAAAAACTTAGCATAAAAAATATGCTAAGTAACATAAGCTTTTTAAATAGGTACGTTTTAGGTGATGACCATCAATGTCCTAGAGAATATAGGAAACAAGACTGGGGCCAACACTTTCCTATGGAATGAGGGGAAAGATGCTAGGAAGGTGGTGGTGATAATGTTTAGGTGAGGAAATTAAATGAGCATTTCAAGGACAGAGTTTGAGGATCACACACATCGTAAGTGGAAGACCAGAAGCTCATCCCTTATGTCTCTGGTTCCAACAATAAGGCTCCTTTCCTTGGTGATAGAGAAAAGGAACTTGTGAGTGACCCAGCCTGAGTGGGTTCTGAATCTAAAAGTGATTATTTTCTATGTTGAACCAATAATACACATTTTATAATACATTTAAAAAATTTTTATCTAACTATTTGAAGTAGATCACTGAGGTTAAGACTATGTAGTTATTGGACAAATAGATTTGTAATATATTTTTCTCTTGTCTTTTGAGAGAAAAAACAATTTCTGAAGATGATAGTAACCCCCCCATGTTTTTTTCTGTTGTTATTCATAACAATATTATAATTACCTCTTTATACTTCACCCCTTCTTCCTTTCCATAATGATATTAGTGACCCAAACAATCGATATTAATACTACATTCAATTCATTAGTATTCAGCTTCATATTTCAGTAATTATTTTAAAAAGTAATTTCTAGAAATTTGCCAGCTACTGGATAATCATGATTAAGCCACTTCTCAAAACTTATTTTCAGGGACTTCCCTGGTGGTCCAGTGGTTAAGACTCTGTGCTTCCACTGCAGGGGGCCCGGGTTTAATCCCTGGTCAGGGAACTAAGATCCAGCATGCTGCACGGCCAAAAAAAAAAAAAAAAATTGTTTTCAGTGTTAAAATAAGTTCATAATGCCTCATTAAAAACGACTCCTAGAAAAGTGGTTTTTATGCTATAGTTGGAAGCAGCATCACCTGGAAGGAATGCTAGGTGTGCCCTCTAGGGTTTTTTGATTCAGTCTTGCCTGGTTAGGGCTCAAGAATTTGCATTTCTAACAAGTTTTCAAGTTAATGCTAATGTTGCGGATCCACATTGAAGATTACTGTCTTAAAGGACCACTGTTCATATATTTGGAGTCAGTACATTCAAAAACCAATTTAAGGACTTATCCTTTTTAACCTGGGGTCCATTTTCAGCTTCTCGACTGGGACTCAATAAACATAGTTGGTGCTTACACAACGCCTTTCAGCTGTTAACAGAACCACTCTAATGTATTTGGATGGCTTTGTGACAGCTAACAATTTGATTGAACTGTTTGAATAGACCTTTGGGTTAAGTGGACAGCCTGCGTAACAGATCAAGGTCACAACCTTTTCTGGTGAGAGCCTCCTTTCCAACAAGATTCAAATACAACCAGCAGCCAAAATTCTCATTTCTTTGTAAAACTTCACTAGCCAATCTTTATTGCAGGGATAAGCTTTTAGTTCCAAATTGCAATTTTCAAGCTGTCAAAGGAGAAGTACACTTTGCTGGCATTTGGGGACTGTAGTAAAATAGACTGTGCTCTTTGCTGCTTGTCTGCTGCATTGACAACACCCTGGCTTTTGTGTTTGTAAAATGATGGTATAAATGACTAGCCCAAGGGGGAAAAAAAAGTCAAAACACATTTAACATCTACTAAAGGTCAGGATATATGAGAGCCACTGGGGATACATGATATGATCAGGATCTTCTCAGAGTTTATCACTTATGCCAATAGCATTACCTCTTTGATTTATATCCAGGATTACCATCTATGTTGATAGCACAGCTTGGACATAATAGTTTTCATTCTCTTTTGGAAATATATATCAAAATTCCAGAAACCTTAAAATCTGATGGACTTACAACCTCAAAACCTCAAATGTTTAATCCTACGAGACTCTGTCATTCTTTGTTTTCATTGATATCATATTAGAAGTTAAGCAGAAAGAAAAAAACCCCCACATTTTTTAGTGCTGCGCCTATTTAATGTAGTCCCTATACGGGTTTTATCTGACTTGAAGATGGAGTAAATAGCTTCATTTAAGCTTAAAGACGGCATTTAGCTTGTTTTCATAAATTTGGAGTTCAGAACAACAGGTTCGGTTAGAGGTCTGTAAGTCTTCCATGACGAATGACCATTGCATGTATGAATAAACTAAGCCACAACACTGCAGCGAGCCTGTCTGGTGTTTTACTACACCAACACTCCCCTGATTGGTTGTCAGTTTTAGGACAGTAAGGTCAACTAGGTGAATAGTAGCGTTGTCCTGATATTGGCTGTGTCTCAAGATTTGGTTTTCCTTGGATGAGCTCTCCTTTCAAAAGGCTTCCTCAAGTTTTCTGGATGCTTCCTCAAGAACAAAAGAGTTGCTGCTTTCCTGGATCCGGGGATCATGAAGAATAACAGCTGGAAACTTTCCTGCTCAGTGTTTACACAAGCCTAGAGGTAGCAGTGGAAGAGGCTTAGGAGGGAGCCTGCACAGTCATGGCACCCCTGCCAGGCTCATAATTAGGAGTGAAGAACCCTCCCACCCCTGTACCTCCAACATGTATGCCCTCCCACTATCCTTCTAGAATCCTCTAAGTGTAATTTTTTCCAGTTTATCTCAAGCACAACAGGTACTCCGCACTCTCAGTTCACCCCTCATGACCTGGCAACCACAGAAAGAGAACAGTGACCAATTAAAATTTTAAAAAGGCGGTAAAACTAATAGGTTTTAGGAGAAAGATGGGAAGGTCACTTTTGGACGTGTTATTAAGGATCAGAGTGGAGATTTACAGGAGGCAGTTGTGTACATGTGATTGGAATGTGAGAGAGAAGTCCCAGGTGGAAATATGAATTTGGAAATTGACAAGATATAGATGGTATTTTATGCCGTGGGATAGGATGAAGGCACTAAGTGGGTGAGAGTAAAAGGATAAGGGAAGAGCAAAGTTTGAGCCCAGGACACTTCATATATTAGAGAAAGAACCAGCAAGAGAATTTGAGAGGGAGGCTAGAAGGCTGGGATACAGGTGTCTCTGTATCTGCACTTGACTGTTACAGTCTATTCTCAACAGAATCACAGGGATCCTTGTAAAAGGTAGCTCCGATCCAGGTCCTTCTGTGCTCCCACACAAATAATTCTAGCCATGTGGAACCCTTTCTTTAATCCTCTTTCCTTGACTAATTTTGTAGAAATATCACATTTCGTAAGCACATGTTGACTCCTTCAAATTCAATATGGTAGATCCACTATGTTCCCTATCAACAACTCTCTGATGTCTAGTGTAACAACCGTCAAAAAAATAAATAAGATTTGTGGGTCGGATCTTGCTCGGAGCAAACCTTTACTGGTTTCTCTGGCTCTTTGCTTTATTTTCATGATATTCAAAATAAATATCCTTTCTTTCTAATTTGTGCAAGATTGCAAAGGCATTTTATTTAACATTTTGTAAATTTCATCTTCTTCCCCTTTTAGAAAACCAAAACTCTATCAATGCTTTAAAATGCAATGTAAAACATTTCCTAACCCATATACCTATGTGGTGTCACCTGGTTGCATAAACTGAAAATGCATTAAGCTGTAAACTTGTGATTAGTTTACTATTAGACATGTATGGTATACTTCAACAGTTAACTAACTATTCTTAATATTAATCAAAAAGTCCCATTTAATAATGAATGTTTCAAGTGACTAATTGTTTATTATTTATTTAAAAGGTGCTAATTTCCTGATAGCAGTGTTGCAAATCTGAAATAGTTTGTCAGGCTTACATCATAGCTGAAAGCCTCTTCTGTTATTTAAAAAGGGAGGTAGCTATTAATGCTTCTCTTAAAGACAGCTTAGTCTTACATTATGGCATATATTAATACCATTCTCCATTTACAATTTAACATCAAACCTAAAATTACATAAATAATAGTTCTGATAGAGCATTTAAGCTACAGTAGACAGTAGGTACGTATGTATATGTTTATGCAGATAAAGCAGCAAGTTACCTGCTACTTTGACATTACAAGAATATTGTTAGGCAGACACCAGTTAAAAATGAAACAAAATAAAACTCCTTTGCTAGTTGCTTTCCCATGGGTTGCAACATGCTGAAAATGTACTGGCTTCATTCTGTGTACATTCTTTGTCTGTGCTTTTTATTTCCAATTTTCTTACTCCTCTTGACCTAGTTGACAAATACCTTCTTTTCACTTCAGAATAAGCTATTAGCTGATTTTAAAAAAATAACTTTTCTAGGGCTTCCCTGGTGGCGCAGTGGTTGGGAGTCCGCCTGCCGATGCAGGGGACACGGGTTCGTGCCCCGGTCTGGGAAGATCCCACGTGCCACGGAGCGGCTGGGCCCGTGGGCCATGGCCGCTGAGCCTGCGCGTCCGGAGCCTGTGCTCCGCAGTGGGAGAGGCCACAGCAGTGAGAGGCCCGCGTACCAACAAAAAAAAAAAAAAAAAATAACTTTTCTGTATTACAGGGTTAGGCAAAATTTTATGCAAGATTAATTATAGTTATTATCATCAAATATCGCATCTAACAAGTCCCAGAGCTGGCTCTCTGAATTTCGTGAGTGTTTCAGTCTTTTTTTGTGATTCATCATGTATTCCATTTCTTTTTAAAAATATGATACCATCCTTATTGTTTTACTGTGTCTGGGTTTGGTAGGGTGGAGAATTTATTTTTGAAGTTAAAAGTTGTAATGATAGAAATCGAGAACATTTTCTACCTAAAACAAACGTCTCCAAAGGTAACTACGATATAACTGTGTATATGCGATATAATGTTCTGTCCCAAACAAGAGCAACGTGAAGGCACTTCTCTACAGGAGGCATTTTTCTAGGCAGAGCCTTGCATGTCAGTGCAAATCAGGTCAAGTTCCCACCATAGTAGGAATTAACCTGCAGGAACCTCGCAGGCACAAGGACATTGCAGACCAGTCCAGCGTGTGCGTATGCGTGCACTGCATTTCTGTATATTACCTCAAGTGGAGGGAAAACTGTTTCCTCTTCCACACCTCTGTAAGTCCGTGAATCAGCTGGGTTCTAGTAGCAATGATGAAAACATTTTTCTTTTCTTCAGAGTGAATGTAAGTCTTTTTAAAAAATATTTTCTTGAGGTAACTGTAAGTAATATCCTGGAAGATTCATTATAAGTCGACTTTCCACACATACTGTTCTGTCATTTTTTCTTTAGAATTTTTCTTAGACAACACTGTAAATATTCATATGTCATAAATACATAGCAGTACAGTACAAAGACTGTAGTTACAGGGTTTTCTATGTTTGTAGAAGGAGAGATTATTATTAGAGGATGGGTCGTGGGAGAAATGAGGGTAAAACAAACAAACAAAAGTCCCCTATTGGATGTTTGTTGGATCATTCATCGCCTTAGCACAAGGACACACAAATGTGCTTAGTGCATCTGGATGAGTCAAAACATGTTTATTAATTTTCTATTGATGCTGTAACATATTACCCCAAACTTAGTGACTTAACACAGCTTTATTAGCTTACATTTCGGGAGGTCAGCAATGCAAAATGGGTTTCACTGGGCTAAAATCAAGATGTCAGCCAGGCTGCGTTCCATCTGGAGGCTCTAGAGGAGAATTTATTTCCTTTTGCCTTTTCCAGCTTCTAGAGGCTGTGGCCTCATTCCTTGCCTTGTGGATCCTTTCCATCTTCAAAGGAAGCAGTGGCCAGTCATGTCTTTCTCATACCACAGTACTCTTAATCTCACTCTTCCTCCTCTGTCTTCCACATTTAAAGGGACCTTATGATTACATTAGGTCCACTCAGATGATCCAGAGTAATTTCCACCTCTTAAGGTCCAGTTATTCACAAATTTATTCCATCTGCAAACTTAATCCCCCCTTGCCACGTAAAATAACGTATTCACAGGTTGCTGGAATTAGGACATTGACATCTTTCGGGAGCCATTATTCTACCTATTCTATCATTTCAGTAAAATTAGTGTCCTCTAAAATAGTCCTATCTATATATTAATTTCTGTGGTACCCATTTTAAGTTTAATAGTGTCAAGATTTTGGCTTAGACTTAGTCAGGCTGTGTGTGGATACATGTTTCATCTTCTTATCCTCCAGAACCAAAAATTCTCTTTGTGCTTTGGGAAAACTAAACTCCTGTAAGTAAACACTGGAAACTCACTAACAGACAACAGATGCTTGGGAGACTCTTCAATGTTCTAGTTCCATTTTCTGAGAAGCCATCAGGAGTCTCACATCAAAGAGCTTGGACATTAATCCCCTTTCTCCAGCTCCTGTTTCATCCCGCATTCCCATTGAAATCACCATTATTGAATGTCAGTTTGATCAAGCTATGTCTCATCCTAGTGTTGACCCTAGAATTTGCATAGATAACACAACTTTCAAACTTTCTGCCACACCCCTAAATTCCAGTCTACTATGCTATCTGTATTTCTTGAACATGTCATGTTTTTTTTGAAGTTTTCTTTGATTTTGCAATTTTTAGGCCTGTTTCAGAGCTTACTGTTTTCCTGTGAAGCACACTGGTGGTGCTTAATAAAAGAATAAAATTTTGAAAGAACCACTTTACTCATTTATTTTTATAAAAGAGGAAGTCAGATCTTTATGACTTTGCAAGTGTATTTAAACCCACTTTAATAATCAATAAAAACATGAAAATGTGAGCATCTTGGATGCTATTGGTCACCAACATGGTCAGAGCGCAAGTCTTTGAAAAAAGATAACGCTACCTGCTTCTTCCAGGATAAATAAGATTTTCACTAGAGTTTTACAGGTATGCAAATATACTATGTACTACTGTATTTCACACTAAGATTCTTACTAAAGGCTATAGACCCCTAAAAAATGTTCTCAAATGAAAACCCTTCTTGCTTGTATTTCCCCTCTTTATCCTATGGTGGTAGTGGTCAGTCACCATTCTGAGACAGCATTGTTCAGATTGCTACTTAATGGAGAGCACTGAAATACATGATTGCAGCAATTATTCTTTCCATAATTTCACTGGGTCTTTTTCCTGAACAAAGTCTTTTGATCTAGAACTTTTGCTCTTACAATGATTCTGTGTATTTGCCTCAAGTTATATTCAAAAAGTCACATCAGACCATTTGGAGGGCTTAAGTAATATATATATATATAGTCTCTTCTAACTTATGCTTTAAGTTTGACTTTTATGAACAGCAGAACTTAACAATTTACTTGTTTTGCCATAAAAGAAAAAAAAGGCAACTGGAAAACAAACTTAACCAAATATTGGCTGAAATCATTATATCCTCTGAATCATTACTAAGCACCAATGGAATGGTGAAAGAGTCACAATTTGTTTATTGGGTTAAATGTTGGGCTTCATTTAATATACTTAGTATTGACACTCCTGGTATTAGTGTCAATCTGGGGGCTACGTAACTTAATTTTTTTTTTTTTTTTGCGGTATGCGGGCCTCTCACTGCCGTGGCCTCTCCCGTTGCGGAGCACAGGCTCCGGACGCGCAGGCTCAGTGGCCATGGCTCACGGGCCCAGCCGCTCCGCGGCATGTGGGATCTTCCCGCACCGGGACACGAACCCCCGTCCCCTGCATCGGCAGGCGGACTCTCAACCACTGCGCCACTAGGAAAGCCCCCTGTAACTTAATTTTTATGTTTCTTATTAAGGGATCTCCTACAAATTGTATATTTGGGACCGAATCTTTTTACTGACTAACAGAAGGATACCAAGGCATGATTAATGATACATACCTTCTCCAGAGATTTTCTCTGGATCACAGCTCCTTTGGCCAGTTGTGTTTAATTTCCTGCCCAAAGTTGGATTATGGAATTAGCATTTTGAAAACAAACTTGTCTTTCTCAGGTAGGCTACTAACAAAATTGCTGGATGTGAGGTAGCCTTATTGATGTCTGTCCACACCAAGTGCTATATTGGGACTGTTTATTTCCTTCCTTCGGCTCTGAGTGACAGTTGAGGTTACCGAAGAAATGCACACTCATGATCACCATGTGAAAAAGGAACTTTCCCCCAGAGGTTGATAAGAATCTGTTTTTCAATTTATATGTGTCATCATGACAATTACAGTGTAAACCGTTTCCTTTCCTGGTTGCAGGACTCGAGGGATAGACATGTCAGAAATCAATATAGAACAGAGAGTTATTGTCATCAATAATCCCCACGGAGAAATATCTTTAAGAGCCACACCAACCTGGCTCCCTCTTTGCGCAGAGCGTCCCCTGTGTGCCTGTGACTTTTCCTTCTAGGATTTTATTACTGCTTTCGTCTTTCTTACAATGTTACTCACAAATCATTATGCCTCTAGCCTGAAGCTCTTCTCCTTTATACAATTTACACCAGTAGAGTGGTTTTATAATCATTTTTAGAACAATTTGTGTTATTAATTTCATTAGGAGATATAAAGATGATACTTACATTAACAACCAACTCTTGATTTTAGTATTTTTTAAAGCAAAAGTGAAAAATTTCTTGAAAATTCAGTTATTGTGTGTGACAAAGCAAATGAGTATTCGGCATTAATTTTCATACGGTATAGATAGGTTCAAACATTCAAAAACTTATTTTATGAAAATATATCCAAATTAAACTGGAATAGTATCACACATAACTGGATATCATAAAATTGTGAGATAAACTAGGAAAATGTACTCTTGTAGGTACTTGGGGAGGAGAGATACACTAATACTACACCATACTCCTTCAGTATGTTCTTTTTCTTTTTTTGAAAGTTAAAATAAAACTATATTTAGAAAGGCTGAAATGATTGTATGCTAATTTGAACAGGTAAGTTTTACAAGGAATGACTTGAAAATCCTCTTTTTGACAAAACATCCTCTAAGAGCTGGATTCCATTATATGCGCCTTGTTCTTTCTCCAGACCTGGACAAGGATACATAACTGATTTTTCACAAAGTGATTCTTTCTTCCTTTCCTGTGTTTGGAGGTCCTTGTGCTGTCTCAGACAGTTCCTCTGAAACAAACTTGCCTCCCATCCTCCAGCTAGCCCCAGTGGGTTCACCCAGGCTCTGGGACTAGGATGGGAGGTAAGATGTGTGACTGTTTCTTCACTGGGTTTTAACATACATTCTTAACATTTAGTTATAAGCTAGTATATGTTACTATGCACATGCGTATATATGCACACACATACATGTATATGCACATTAAAGTTTCATCTGCAAATGTTTTCTCCCATTCTGAGGGTTGTCTTTTGGTCTTGATTATGGTTTCCTTTGCTGTGCAAAAGCTTTGAAGTTTCATTAGGTCCCATTTGTTTATTTTTGTTTTTATTTCCATTACTCTAGGAGGTGGGTCAGAAAGGATCTTGCTGTGATTTATGTCATAGAGTGTTCTGCCTATGTTTTCCTCTAAGAGTTTGATAGTTTCTGGCCTTACATTTAGGTCTTTAATCCATTTTGAGCTTATTTTTGTGTATGGTGTTAGGGAGTCATCTAATCTCATACTTTTACATGTACCTGTCCAGTTTTCCCAGCACCATTTATTGAAGAGGCTGTACTTTCTCCACTGTACATTCCTGCCACCTTTATCAAAGATAAGGTGTCCATATGTGCGTGGGTTTATCTCTGGGCTTTCTATCCTGTTCCATTGATCTATATTTCTGTTTCTGTGCCAGTACCATACTGTCTTGATTGCTGTAGCTTTGTAGTAAAGACTGAAGTCTGGGAGCCTGATTCCTCCAGCTCCGTTTTTCTTTCTCAAGTTCGCTTTGACTATTAGGGGTTTTTCGTGGTTCCATACAAATTGTGAATTTTTTTGTTCTAGTTCTGTGAAAAATGCCTGTGGTAGTTTGATAGGGATTGCATTGAATCCGTAGATTGCTTTAGGTAGTAGAGTCATTTTTGCAATGTTGATTCTTCCAGTCCACGAACATGGTATATCTCTCCATCTGTTTGTATCATCTTTAATTTCTTTCATCACTGTCATACTTTTCTGCATACAAGTCTTTTGTCTCCTTAGGTAGGTTTATTCCTAGGTATTCTATTCTTTTTGTTGCAGTGGTATATGGGAGTGTTCCCTTAATTTCTCTTTCAGATCTTTCATCATTAGTGTATAGGAATGCAAGAGATTTCTGTGCATTAATTTTGTATCCTGCTACTTTACCAAATTTATTGATTAGCTCTAGTAGTTTTCTGGTAGCGTCTTTAGGATTCTCTACGTAGAGTATCATGTAATCTACAAACAGTGACAGCTTTATATCTTCTTTCCGATTTGGATTCCTTTTATTTCTTTTTCTTCTCTGATTGTTGTGGCTTAAACTACCAAAACTATGTTGAATAATAGTGGTGACAGTGGGCAACCTTGTCTTTTTCCTGATCTTAGTGGAAATGGTTTCAGTTTTTCACTATTGAGGATGATGCTGGCTGTGGGTTTGTCATATATGGCCTTTATTATGTTGAGGAAAGTTCCCTCTTTGCCACTTTCTGGAGGGTTTTTATCATAAATCGGTGTTGATTTTTGTCCAAAGCTTTCTCTGCATCTATTGAGATGATCATATGGTTTTTCTTCAATTTGTTAATATGGTGTATCACATTGATTGATTTGTGTATATTGAAGAATCCTTTCATTCCTGGGATAAACCCCAGTTGATCATGGTTTATGATCCTTCAAATGTGCTGTTGGATTCTGTTTGCAAGTATTTTGTTGAGCAATTTTGCATCTATGTTCATCAGTGATATTGGCCTGTAGTTTTCTTTTTGTGTGACATCTTGTCTGCTTTGGGTATCAGGGTGATGGTGCCCTCGTAGAATGAGTTTGGGAGTGATCCTCCCTCTGCTATATTTTGGAAGAGTTTGAGAAGGATAAGTGTTAGCTCTTCTCTAAATGTTTGATAGAATTTGCCTGTGAAGCCCTCTGGTCCTGGGCTTTTGTTTGTTGGAAGATTTTTAATCACAGTTTCAATTTCAGTGCTTGTGATTGCTCTGTTCATATTTTCTATTTCTTCCTATTTCAGTCTCGGAAGGTTGTGCTTTTCTAAGAAATTGTCCATTTCTTCCAGGTTGTCCATGTTATTGGCATATAGTTGCTTGTAGTAATCTCTCATGATCCTTTGTATTTCTGCAGTGTCAGTTGTTACTTCTTTTCCATTTCTAATTCTGTTGAGTGTTCTCCCTTTTTTTCTTGATGAGTCTGGCTAATAGTTTATCAAATTTGTTTATCTTCTCAAAGAACCAGCTTTTAGTTTTATTGATCTTTGCTATCGTTTCCTTCATTCCTGTTTCATTCATTTTTGATCTGATATTTATGATTTCTTTCCTTCTGCTAACTTAGGGGGTTTTCATTCTTCTTTCTCTAATTGCTTTAGATGTAAGGTTAGGTTGTTTATTTGAGATCTTTCTTGTTTCTTCAGGTAGGGTTGTATTGCTATAAACTTCCCTCTTAGAACTGCTTTTGCTGCAACCCATAGGTTTTGGGTCATCGTGTTTTCATTTTCATTTGTTTCCAGGTATTTTTTGATTTCCTCTTTGATTTCTGCAGGGACGTCTTGGTTATTTAGTAGTGTATTGTTTAACCTGCATGTGTTTATATTTTTAACAGTTTTTTTTCCCTGTAATTGACATCTAGTCTCATAATGCTGTGGTCAGAAAAGATATTTGATACAATTTCAATTTTCTTAAATTTACCAAGGCTTGATTTGTGACCCAAGATATGATCTATCCTGGAGAATGTTCCATGAGCACTTGAGAAGAAAGTGTATTCTGTTGTTTTTGGATGGAATGACCTATAAATATCAATTAAATCCATGTTGTTTAATGTGTCATTTAAAGCTTATGTTTCCTTATTTTTTTTGGTTTTGTTGATCTGTCCATTGGTGAAAGTTGGGTTTTCAAGTCCCCTGCTATGACTGTTACTGTCGATTTCCCGTTCTATGGCTGTGAGCATTTTCCTTATGTATTGAGGTGTTCCTATGTTGGGTGCCTAAATATTTACAATTGTTATATCTTCTACTTAGCTTGATCCCTTGATCATTACGTAGTGTCCATCTGTGTCTTTTCTAATAGTCTTTATTTTAAAGTCTATTTTGTCTGTTATGAGAATTGCTACTCCAGCTCTCTTTTGATTTCTGTTTGCATAGAATATCTTTTTCTGTCACCTCACTTTCAGTCTGTATGTGTCGCTAGGTCTGAAGTGGATCTCTTGTAGACAACATATATATGGGTCTTGTTTTTGTATCCATTCAGCCAGTCTGTGTCTTTTGGTTGGAGTTTTTAATCCATTTACATTTAAGGTAATTATCAATATGTATATTCCTATTTACCATATTCTTAATTGTTTTGGGTTTGTTTTTGTAGGTCTTTTCCTTCTCTTGTGTTTCCTGCCTAGAGAAGTTCCTTTAGCATTTGTTGTAAAGCTGGTTTGGTAGTGCTGAAATCTCTTAGCTTTTGCTTGTCTGTAAAGGTTTTAATTTCTCCATTGAATCTGAATGAGATCCTTGCTGGGTAGAGTAATGTTGGTTGTAGGTTTTTCCCTTTCATCACTTTGAATATGTCCTACCACTCCCTTCTGGCTTGCAGAGTTTCTGCTCAAAGTTCAGCTGTTAACCTTGTGTGTTATTGGTTGATTTTCCCTTGCTGCTTTTAGTATTTTTTCTTTGTATTTAATTTTTGATAGTTTGATTAATATGTGTCTTGGCATGTTTCTCCTTGGATTTATCCTGTATGGGACATTCTCTGCTTCTTGGACTTGATTGACGATTTCCTTTCCCATGTTAGGGAAGTTTTCAACTCTAATCTCTTCAAATATTTTCTCAGTCCCTTTCTTTTTCTGTTCTTCTTCTGGGACCCCTATAATTCAAATGTTGGTGTGTTTCATGTTGTCCCAGAGGTCTCTGAGACTGTCCCCAATTCTTTTCATTCTTTTTTCTTTACTCTGCTGTGTAGTAGTTATTTCCATTATTTTTTCTTCCAGAGCTCTTATCTGTTCTTCTGCCTCAGTTATTCTGCTATTTATTCCTTTTAGAGAATTTTAAATTTCATTTATTGTATTGCTCATCATTGTTTGTTTGCCCTTTAGTTCTTCTAGATCTTTGTTAAACTTTTCTTATATTTTCTCCATTCTATTTCCATGATTTTGTATTATCTTTACTATCATTATTCTGAATTCTTTTTCAGGTAGACTGTCTATTTCCTCTTCATTTGTTTGTTCTGTTGGGTTTTTACCCTGCTCCTTCATCTGCTGTGTATTTCTCTGTCTTCTCATTTTGCTTAACTTACTGTGTTTGGGGTCTCCTTTCTGCAAGCTCCAGGTTTGTAGTTCCCGTTGTTTTTGGTGTCTGCCCCCTGTGGGTAAGGTTGGTTTAGTGGTTTGTGTAGGCTTCCTGGTGGAGGGGACTGGTGCCTGTGTTCTGCTGAATGAGGCTGGATCTTGTCTTTTTCTTGGGCAGGACTGCATCCGGTGGTGTGTTTTGGGCTGTGTGTGAACTTAGTATGTTTTTAGGCAGCCTCTCTGGTAAAGGATGGAATTGTTTTCCCATCTTGCTAGCAGTTTGGCGTGGGGTGTCCAGCACTGCAGCTTGCTGGTCCTGGAGTGGAGCTAGGTCTTAGCGTTGAGAGGATGTCTGGGAGAGCTTTCACAAATTGATGTTATGTGGGGCTGGGAGGTCTCTGGTGGTCCAGTATCCTGAACTTGACTCTCCCACCTCAGAGGCTCAGGCATGACAGCCGGCTGGAACACCAAGACCCTGTCAGCCACATGGCTCAGATGAAAAAGGAGAATAAAAAAGAAAGAAAACAATAAAATAAAGTTATTAAAATTAAAAACTATTATTTAAAAAAAGTAATAAAAAGAAGAGAGCAACTAAACCAATAAACAAATCCACCAATGATAACAAGTGCTAAAAACTAAACTACAATAAACATAAAAATCAGAAGCTTGTCAGTGGCATACAGCAAACCCCAAGTCTACAGTCGCTCCCAAAGTCCCCTTCCTCAATTTGTGATGATTCGTTGTCTATTCAGGTATTCCACAGATGCAGGGTATATCAAGTTGATTGTGGATATTTAATC
>NW_020173204.1:2797067-2825313 GCF_003031525.2 Neophocaena asiaeorientalis asiaeorientalis | reverse complement strand
GGGGGTGTGGATAGTGACCTGTGTTCGCACACAGGCTTCTTGGTGGCGGCAGCAGCAGCCTTAGCGTCTCATGCACTTTTCTGGGGTCCACGCTGTTAGCCGTGGCTCAGGCCCGTCTCTGGAGCTCCTTTAAGCGGCGCTCTGAATCTCCTCTCCTCGCGCACCAGAAAACAAAGAGGCAAGAAAAAATCTCTTGCCTCTTCGTCAGGTCCAGACCTTTTCCCAGACTCCCTCCCGGCCAGCCGTGGCGCACTAACCCCCTGCAGGCTGTGTTCACGCCGCCAACCGCAGTCCTCTCCCTGCGCTCCGACCAAAACCCAAGCCTCAGCTCCCAGCCCCGCCCACCCCCGGCGGGTGAGCAGACAAGCCTCTCGGGCTGTTGAGTGCCGGTCGGTGCCAATCCTCTGTGCAGGAATCTCTCCGCTTTGCCCTCCGCACCCCTGTGGCTGTGCTCTCCTCCATCACCGAAGGAGAGCAGAAGCGGAAGCTTCCCCCTCCATCACCCGCAGTCTCTGCCCACGAAGGGGCTTCTAGTGTGTGGAAACCTTTCCCTTCATGGCTCCCTCCCACTGGTGCATGTCCCATGCCTATTCTTTTGTCTGTTTTTTCTTTTGTCCTACCCAGGTATGTGGGGATTTTCTTGCCTCTTGGCAAGTCTGAGGATTTCTGCCAGAGTTCCGTGGGTGTTTTAAAGACGTTGTTCCACATGTAGATGTATTTTTGATGTATTTGTGGGGAGGAAGGTGATCTCTACGTCTAACTCCTCTGCCATCTTGAAGGTCCTTTCTAACCTTTTTAAATGGTAGCTTTCATAAGAGCAGGGTATTACCTTAAAATGTTGTTTTTCCAGGTCTATTAATTAAAATTTTTATAATTAATCCTTTTAAATAATTAGATTATAATTTTTAAAATTAGGTAAATACTCTAAATTGTCCATCTTTCCTAGAAGGATTATTCTCAGTTCTCTCTCTTTAGTTATTTTTATTCTTACCAAGTAGCACAACTTCCTTCCACAGGTTCATGAAGGGACTTTTACATCTCCTCTTGGATACATGGTTCATACTCTGCAGGAATGATCCCTGTGTGTCCTTGATTGCAGAGAACACCCGGCTCTGTTTTGTATTCATTTGTTTTACACTAAATATGTTTTGTTCTTCCAACCTCATCATTTCCAGAGGGAAGCAAAAAGTTCAGTTCGGGAAATCCTATGGCAGGTCAGTCTAAAGATTATGCTGCAAACAAGCAAACACACTAACAAGAAGACTTAGTACTCAATAGGACGTTGAAATTCTCCTTCACAGCACGGCAGCCAGTGATACAAATTGAGTTTCACCCCATGGAACTGAAAAGTAGCTACTCGCAGAAAGTTGAATTTCAGCATTAAGGTAGGGGTTGTCATGGTAGTTACAATAGGGGACCCTCTTGGCACTTTGCTCTTGTATCATGAGGCTTTGAGTCTTCATTCATCTGGACTCTGTTTCAAATACTTTAAGAAGTCACATAATTATATGTAGCTAAATATACATCTGAGATTTATTGAAAGTACAAGAGAAGAGGATAGTTAGTTATCTAGGAAGCATCAAGCTCTCCGAAGAAATCTTTGCAATTAGAGATGGATCTGATAATATGATGATTTTGTAATTTCATTGACAGGGTATATTACTCTAGTTTCTTTGCTCTGCCACAGACTTGGTTAGTTTATTTCTCTAGTGCTGAATATGAAAATATATCCTGTAAGAAATATTTTCTCTTTGGAAGAATAGCTATTAATTCAAATCAAAACATCTGGATAAATGTAGAATAGCAAAAATACAAGATAAACAAACAAAAAATGTGAAAAAGGAAGATTAGCCTAAGACAATAGTGGAAACCTTTGGGGGAGGGATTTTAATAAATACCTTGCACAAGCAAAATTTTGAAAAATGATTTCTGATCTCTTACCCTTTGTTGACAGAAAATAAACAGACTATAGAGAACCCATTAACTTCTTTTTATGTTTTCCCTGATAAAACAGACCTGCTTGGGAAATAGAGTATGATGATTGGGAAAGCATGTGAAAATTCTTGTTACCTTTAAATGAATTCTCACTGTACACATGCCAGATTCTGGTTTAGCAGCCTAAAAACAGATTAGCCCTATAATGTCCATTAAAGGTAAAATTCCAATATAATGAAAACAGGGCATGTCTAAAACAGAGGTACTCATATTTCCTTGGTCCATGGTGCCCTCTTAATGTTTTAGTAATTTTTCAAAGCATCCCTAAGCCAAAATAAATGCTTAACAATTCTCATTACTAGGTAGTTAAGTACAAAAACTTAACAGTAGTTGTTTGTGGGTATCCAAAGATGTAATCATTTCCCTCAAAAATTAAAAATAATGCATAGCTTTCCTTGAATACGGTGTAGCACACCAGGGTCCCAGTATGAGAATCATTAAAGTAATTTTGTTCATGAATCTTTATTTAAAATGTGTTTGAAAATAAATTAGATTTTAAAATTTGTTATATCAACTTTATATTTGTAGAGTAGTTCTTAAAAGTCAGTTTTCTTTACTTCTCAGCAGCAGGGCCAAAAGATGGAGGTAATTTTCACCTCCCTTCACTTCTTTCAGGTATTACCATTCATTTAAATGTACGTTATCTAGTAATTCATACATGCCTCAAATATTTCATTCCCATAGAGCGTGAGTTTTCTTAAACACTTCTCCTGGATTCATAGAGTTCAGATGGACTTTCCACAATTTGAGCTTTATCAAAGAAGGGGCTCATTGAAGGATCCATAGAATTAAACAAAAATTTTGCTTTACTGCAGAGGACACTTAAATGTTTATGACACAGGCAGTGGGAAATAATCTGCACATAGCCATTGGAATTGCTAAGCACTTAATCTAACAACATATACTTTACCTTTAGCCTCAGCACAACCTCACCACCAATATTTCATTCGTTTTAAAAATTTGGACGAAGCTGAGATCTATGCCAATGTCAACATCATAAACTGAAGCCTGTGGAGGTAGATTGTACAATAGCTAATGTCATCACTGCCAAAGTAGTACTAATGTTTGTGTCCTTACATCCTGCATGTATTTACCACGATATTAAAAGGTTGTGAAACTGCTGGAGAGGATTGTGGATAAATACAGATATGCTCACATAGTGCCAAGGATATTGTTGACAGTTACTGAACTTTCATTGTTTAAAATAAGACATGAGTGAAATGTTGATAGAGATATTGAGACAAATTAGACAACTAGACAAATATATGTATAGATAAATAGATTATGGTAGAGCATATTATACTTTTCAGAGCAAAATGTATGAAGAAATGTATAGGTAATGACACATGAGAGTGATTTGTCAAATCCCAACCCTGCCTGTTACTAGCTATGTGATTTTGAGCAACTTAACCTACCTGCCTCAATATATCCTTCTGTGTAAAGTGGAGCTAGTAATATACTTAACTTTTAAAATTATTACAAAGATTAAATCAGTAAATACACATAAATAATGTAACTTAGTGCCTGGCAGCTAGTAAGTGATACAGAAGAATTAGTTATCACCATCATTATTTAAATTGTTTTTTAAAAACTATTATAAAGTGTAAATTATCATGTACAAATACCAAAAATGTATACTAGAAGAAGTACACTTAACCCTAATTTTAGAAAATAAATCAAATAATAGGTGTAATCATTTCTATTTAGTGTATATAAAATTTTAAAGATCTCATATTTTATTTTGCATGTTGACACTTTGAGTAAGATTTGTGTGCCATTGAATGATGTTTGACTACAAGTGATGTTTTTGCCCTAAAGAGGCAAGTGTTCAGTGACAGACCGTAGCATTTAATTCATTCAAAATCTGTTGTAAATTTAGTTCATTTGAAATCTATTGTAAATTAGACTTAAATCCCATTCCCAAAAATGTGTACCTGCTTTTCAAAATAACAAGTGTAAGAGATGATGGAAGATTAGCAGAATATGAATAAATGTTTTAACTAATTATATAAGCAACAAAATTTCATAAACCCAATAATCAAAAAATAAATTTTCTAGAATTAGTGATATTTACTGACCTTTCTGAGCATCTACTTTGTGTCAGAAACTCTTTTAAGTTATGTGTATCAACTTAATCTTCAGAAAAACCACATAAGTACTGTCACTGAACCAATTACAGGTAAGGAAACAGATATTTAGATTTAGTTGTAGGTCTGAGATTTGTATCAGGATTGTCCAGAGTTTTTTTTTTTTTTTTTCCCCTTAATCACAGTACTATAATACAAAGGTAAACGACAAGAAGTCTCTCTCTTTCCTGCAGTATATATGATATATTGAACCTGACTTTGTCTTAGTAATGGCTAAGAACTTGCACTGAAAAGTTTGCTTTCTTTTAATTTATGTTTTTAAAAATGAATGTAGAAAAAACATGGTTATCTTTTCTGTATTCTAACAAAGGTAATTGAATGTGTGAATTTTAGAATATTCTTCACTTTGTTCTGTTTTTGATACGTATTACAATAATTTTGAAGAGTATAAAAAGTTTTAAAAACAGTTTATTTAGAAACAGTTGGCTTACAATATACTGCACATATTTAAGGTCACAGATTTGATGTTTTGGCAAATGTATATATCCTTGAAACCATCACACCAATCAGGATAATGAAAATACGCTTCACTTTCTCCCCAGCTCTCCTGTTCTTATACAAACATTAATATGCTTTCTCTGACTAAAAATTAGATGGCATTTTCTAGACTTTATGGCCAAGGTTGTGGTCTGTCTTGGTATATTGCTCCATGTGAGCTTGAGAAGAATGTGTGTTCTGCTTCTGTTGGATGAAATCTGTAGACATTGATTATATCCGGTTGATGGATGAGGTTTTGAAATTGATTATGTCCTTACTGATTTTCTGCCGGCTGGATCTGTTCATTTCTGATAGGGGGTTGTTGAAGTTTCCAACATTGATAGTGAATTCATCTATTTCTCCTTGCAGTTGTATTAGTTTTGATTCATGAAGTTTGATGCTCTCTTGTTAAGCACATATGTGTTAAGCATTGCTTTGTCTTATGGAGAATTGAATCCTTTATCATGATATAATTTCCTTCTTTATCCCTGATAACTTTCCTTTCTTTGAAGTCTGTGCTGCCTAAAATTAACATGGCCACTCTTACTTTCTTTTTGTTTGTTTGTTTTTGTTTTTGTTTTTGCGGTACGCGGGCTTCTCACCGTTGTGGTCTCTCGCGTTGCGGAGCACAGGCTCCGGACGCGCAGGCTCAGCAGCCATGGCCCACGGGCCCAGCCGCTCCGCGGCATGTGGGATCCTCCCGGACCCGGGCACGAATCCGTGTCCCCTGCATCGGCAGGCGGACTCTCAACCACTGCGCCACCAGGGAAGCCCTTACTTTCTTTTGATTAGTGTTCAGATGGTGTATTTTTCTCCTTCCACTTACTGTTAATCTATATGTGTCTTCATATTTAAGAAGGGTTTCTTGTAGACATCATACAGTTGGGTCATGGTTTTTTATCCATTCTGACAATCTGTCTTTTAATTGGAGCATTTAGACCATTGATGTTCAAAGGGATTATTTATGTAGTTGGTCTGATACCTACCATATACACCACTGCTTTCTATATGTTGCCCTTGTTCTTTGTTCTCATCTTTGTCTTCCTCTCTTTCTGTCTTTTGTGATTTCAGTTGAGCGTTTTATAGGATTAAATTTTCCATCCTTTCTTAGCATATTGATTATACTTCTTTTTTAAACTTAGTTTAGGGTTGCCCTAGAGTTTGCAGTATACAGTTGAGTCTTGAACAACACAGATTTGAACTGCATGGGTCCACTTATATGTGGACTTTTTTCAGTGAATACTCACTACAATACTACACCATGCATGGTTGTTTGAATTCACCAGCGAGAAGCCCTGAATATAGAGAGCCAATTGTAAAGTTATGTGGGGATTTTTGAGTACATGGAGGGTTGGTGCACCTAACTCCCAAGTTGTTTAAAGATCAACTGTGTATTTGAAACTAATCAAGTCCACTTTCAAATAACACTATATCACTTCTCAGGTTGTGTATCTTATAATAACAAAATGATCCTGATTCCTCCCTCCTAGTCAATATATCATTGCTGTCATTCATTTCACTTCAGTATAAGTATAGATGGTCATATATGCATATACATAAGATATATGCATCTATACATACGTATAAATACATATACAAATACATGGTTAGCATTATTATTTTGAACAAACTGCTGTCTGTTAAATCAATTAAGAATAAGAGAACTAAAAGTTCTTACTTTACTTTTGCTTATCCCTTCTTTGATGCTCTTCCTTTCTTTATGTAGGCCTGAGATTCTGACTTGTATCATTTTCCTTATCACTTAAGAACTTTTAAAACTTCTTGCAAAGAAGTTTAGCTGGCAACAAATTCCCTCAATTTTCATGTATATAACAGTCTTTATTTCTCCTTAACTTTTAAAAGATAGTTTTGCAGAGTATAGAATTCTAGTAGGGTTTCTTTTTTCTTCTTCTTCTTCTTAATACTTTAAATATTTCACTCCACTCTCTTCTTGCTTACATGGTTTCTGAGGAGAAGTCAGATTTAATTCTTATCTTTGTTCCTCTATAGATAAGGTATTTTTTCTCCTCTGGCTTCTTTCAGGATTTATTCTTTATCTTTGATTTTGTGCAATTTGAAAATCACATGGCTAGGTGTGGTTTTCCTTGGCATTTATCCTGCTTGGTGTTTGCTGAGCTTCCTGGATCTTTGGTTTGGTGTCTGATATTAATTTGGGGGAAATTTTCAGTCATTTGTTTCAAGTATTTCTTCCATTACTTTTTCTCTTTCTTCTCCTGATATTCTCATTACTTGTATGTTACACCTTTTATAGTTGTCCCAGAGTATTGGATATTGTTTTGGGTATTTTTGTTTGTTTGTTTGTTTTTAGTTTTTGTTCCCTTGCTTTTCAGTTTTCCAAGTTTCTATTAATATATCCTCAAGCTCAGAGATTCTTTCCTCATCTGTATCCATCTACTAGTAAGCCCTCAAAGACGGTCTTCATTTCTTTCGCAGTGTTTTTGATTTTTAGCATTTGTTTTTGATTCTTTCTTAAGATTTCCAACTCTCTGCTTACATTGCCCATGTATTCTTCCATGTTGTCTACTTTATCCAATAGAGCCCATACCATATTAATGACAGTTGTTTTAAATTCTCAGTCTGATCATTGCAACATGTTTCTGATGCTTGCTCTATCTCTTCATATTGTTTTGTTTGTTTTGCCTTTTAGTATGCCTTGTAATGTTTTCTTGATAGCTGGACATGATTTACTGGATAAAGGGAACAGCTGTAAATAGGCCTTTAGTAATGTGGTGAGGCATGGGATGAGGGGAAGCATTCTTATAGTCCTGTGATTAGGTCCCAATCATTTACTGAGCCTATGTCTCTGGACTGTGAACTTCACAAGAGCATCTAAGTTTTTTTCTACCTCCTTAATTGTGACAGGATGCTCCAGGGGTGGGCTGGAGTTGCTTATTTCCCTTCTCCCATATGGAAGGCTGAAACTGACTTGAGTTGGATATCTCCCTTTCTTCAGGTCACTTAGGCTCTGATAATACCCGAGCAGGTTAGGCTCTGGTTAAACAGTTGGTCCTCAGGGCATGTCTTGTTAAGAACAGAGTGCTCTGGTGTACTTCAAAATGACTCTTTCCCCCTTCCCCTGCCAGAAGCATGAGGGGATTTTTTTTTTTCCCTCTGCATTTACTGTGGAAACTTGGTTAAACTCCTGGAGATAAAATTATTGTGGGCCCTACCATGAATGCATTCCACTTGAACTTTTAACTCTTATATTTGTCCATACTGAGCCTCCAGCAATTTGCCATTTACAGTTCAGATTTTTCTAGCCTGGCCCTCGTTGCTGTGGTGGTTTCCACTCATGAGTCTCTGTTCTGGTAAGCCTTGACACCCTACATCTGCTTGTCTCTCCAGCCATGGGGGCATTGGTTTATCCTGTGTCCTCCCGTCTCTCATCAATCCAAGAAGAGTTAATTTTTCTGTCTGTTCAGCTTTTTACCTGTTGTTAGGACAGAATGACAACTTCCAAGCTCCTTACACGTGGAACTAGAAGTCAGAAGTCACTTTCTCTGAGTTTATATAAATGAAATCATACATTATATGTTCTTGGTTGGATTCTTCCAATGCAGCATAGCTATTTTGATATTCATTCATGTTGTTGGTATATGATTCATTTGTTTTATTTCTGAATAGTATCCCATTGTATAGATATATGACTTTTGTTTATGAATTCTCCTGTTTGGCGTTTGCTGTTTCCAGGTTATGAATATTCACAGAAAGCACTTTGTATACATGTCCTTTCATTTATTTGGGGAAAATACCTGAAATGTTACTGACTGCATCTCATGGGAAGTGTATTTTTAACCTTTTTATAAACTACCAAATGGTTTTCCAAAGTACTCGTACCATTTTACATATGTCCGAATTCTATCAAAGTTCCAATTCCTCCATATCCTCCCCAATAGTTATTATTACTAATCTGTTTAATTTTAGTAATTCAAATAAGTATGTAGTTATTCCTTATTTTTTTAAATTAGTATTTCTCTTATGAGTAATGATGTTGAACATCATTTTATGTACTTATCTGTCATATGTATATCTTCTTTGTGGAAGGGTCTTTTCAAATCTTTTGTCCATTTTTTTTTTCAATTCATTGGGCCAAATTTTTATTGGGATGCTTCTTTTCAGTTTTGAGAAGTCATTTACAGATTATGTCTTCAAGTCTTTTATTAGACACCACTTTTGCAAATATTTCTCCCAAGTATGTGACTAATCTTTTCTTTCTCTTAACAATGGTTTTGCAAAGAACAAAAGTTTTTAATTTTGATGAAATTTAATTTATTAATTTGCTTTTTCCTGAATCATGATTTTGGTGTTATATATAAAAAATATTTACAAAACCAAGATTACAAAGGCTTTATCTTATGTTTTGTCATAGAATTTCAGAATTTTAGGCCTTTTGTTCTACCATATATTTTTAGGCCTTATCTTTTGTTCTACAATACAATATAACATGAGGCATGGATCAACATGATTTTATTTTTTTGCCTATGGATATTCAATTGTTACAGTAATATTTGTTGAAAATAATGTCCTGTCTTTATTGAACTGTCTTTTCACTTTTGTCAAAAACTTCTATCTATGTACTATCTATTCTGCTCCATTAACATGTTTGTATATATTTTTGCCAATAACTCAGTATTTTGCTCACTACAGATTTAGCCCTTCAACACTTTTTTTTTCAAAATTATTTTGGCTATTCTAGGAAATTTCCATTTCCATATGAACTTTAGAAGAACTTGTCAATTTCTAAAATAAACTGTTGGTATTTTGACTGAGATTTTGTTGAATCTGTATATCAACTTGAGGATAACTTTGCATCTATATTCATGAGGAATATTGGTCTGTAGTTTCCTTTTATGATTTTACTTACTTTTGCTCCATGGTATCCCTGACCACAAAGAATGAATTGAAAAGTATTCCCTCCTCTCCAGTTTACTGGAAAGTTTGAGTAGTTATTTTTTTCTTAAATATTTGGAAGAATTCATCTTTTTTTTTAATCCATTTTATACACATCAGTGTATACATGTCAATCCCAATCTCCCAATTCATCACACCACCGCCCCTACCCTCCCGCGGCTTTCCCCCCTTGGTGTCCACACGTTTGTTCTCTACATCTGTGTCTCTATTTCTGCCATGCAAACCGGTTCATCAGTACCATTTTTCTAGGTTCCATATATGCGCTAATATACAATATTTGTTTTTCTCCTTTTGACATACTTCACTCTGTATGACAGTCTCTAGATCCATCCACATCTCTACAAATGACCGAGTTTCATTCCTTTTAATGGCTGAGTAATATCCCATTGTATACATGTACCACAACTTCTTTATCCATTCATCTGTCAATGGGCATTTATGTTGCTTCCATGACTTGGTTGTTGTAAATAGAGCTGCAGTGAACATTGGAGCACATGTGTATCTTGGAATTATGGTTTTCTCTGGGTATATGCCCAGTAGTGGAATTGCTGGGTTATATGGTAGTTTTATTTCTAGTTCTTTAAAGAACCTCTGTACTGTTCTCCATAGTGGCTGTATCAATTTACATCCCCACCAGCAGTGCAAGAGGGTTCCCTTTTCTCCACACCCTCTCCAGCATTTGTTGTTTGTAGATTTTCTGATGATGCCCATTATAATTGGTGTGAGGTGATACCTCATTGTAGTTTTGATTTGCATTTCTCTAATAATTAGTGATGATGAGCAGCTTTTCATGTGCTTCTTGGCCATCTGTATGTCTTCTTTGGAGAAATATCTAGGTCTTCTGCCCATTTTTGGATTGGGTTGTTTGTTTTTTAATATTGAGCTGTTTATATATTTTGGAGATTAATCCTTTGTCTGATGATTCATTTGCAAATATTTTCTCCTATTCTGTGGATTGCCTTTTCATATTGTTTATGGTTTCCTTTGCTGTGCATAACTTTTAAGTTTCATTAGGTCCCATTAGCTTATTTTTGTTTTTATTTCCGTTACTCTAGGAGGTGGATCAAAAAAATCTTGCTGTGATTTATGCGTGGGTTTGTCTCTGGGCTTTCTATCCTGTTCCATTGATCTGTATTTCTGTTTTTGTGCCAGTACCATATTGTCTTGATTACTGTAGCTGTGTAGTACAGTCGGAAGTCAGGGAGTCTGATTCCTCCAGGTCCATTTTTTTCCTTCAACACTGCTTTGGCTATTTGCGGTCTTTTCTGTATCCATACAAACTTTAAGATGATTTGTTCTAGTTCCGTAAAAAATGCCATTGGTAATTTGATAGGGATTGCATTGAATCTGTAGATTGCTTTGGGTAGTATAGTCATTTTCACAATATTGATTCTTCCAATCCAAAAACATGGTATATCTCTCCATCTGTTGGTATCATCTTTAATTTCTTTCATCAGTGTCTTATAGTTTTCTGCATACAGGACTTTTGTCTCCCTAGGTAGGTTTATTCCTAGGTATTTTATTCTTCTTGTTGCAATGGTAAATGAGAGTGTTTTCTTAATTTCTCCTTCAGATTGTTCACCATTAGTGTATAGGAATGCAAGAGATTTCTGTGCATTAATTTTGTATCCTGCAACTTTACCAAATTCATTGATTAGCTCTAGTAGTTTTCTGGTGGCATCTTTAGGATTCTCTATGTATAGTATCATGTCGCTTGCAAACAGTGACAGTTTTACTTCTTCTTTTCCAGTTTGTATTCTTTTATTTCTTTGTCTTCTCTGATTGCCGTGGCTAGGACTTCCAAAACTATGTTGAATAATAGTGGTGAGAGTGGACATCCTTGTGTTGTTCCTGATCTTAGAGGAAATGCTTTCATTTTTTCACCATTGAGAATGATGTTTGCTGTGGGTTTGTCGTATATGACCTTTATTATGTTGAAGTAGGTTCCCTCTATGCCCACTTTCTGGAGAGTTTTTATCATAAATAGGTGTTGAATTTTGTCAAAAACTATTTCTGCATCTGTTGAGATGATCATATGGTTTTTCTCCTTCAATTTGTTGATATGGTGTATCACATTGATTTGCGTATATTGAAGAATCCTTGCATCTCTAGGATAAATCCCACTTGGTCATGGTGTATCATCCTTTTAATGTGTTGTTAGATTCTGTTTGCTAGTTTTTTGTTGAGGATTTTTACATCTATATTCATCAGTGATGTTGGTCTGTAATTTTCTTTTCTTGCAGTATCTTTCTCTGGTTTTGGTATCAGGGTGATGGTGGCCTCATAGAACGAGTTTGGGAGTTTTCCTTCTGCAATTTTTTGGAAGACTTTTTCCTTCCTCTGCAATTTTTTGGAAGACTTTGAGAAGGATGGGCGTTAGCTCTTCTCTAAATGTTTGATAGAATTCACCTGTGAAGCCCTCTGGTCCTTGACTTTTGTTTGTTGAAAGATTTTTAATCACAGTTTCAATTTCATTACTTGTGATTGGTCTGTTCATATTTTCTATTTCTTCCTGGTTCAGTCTTGGAAGGTTATACCTTTCTAAGGATTTGTCCATTTCTTCAATTTTGTCCATTTTATTGGCATAGAGTTGCTTGTAATAGTCTCTTAGGAGCTTTGTATTTCTGTGGTGTCTGTTGTAACTTCTCCTTTTTCATTTCTAATTTTATTGATTTGAGTTCTGTCCCTCTTTTTTTTGATGAGTCTGGCTAATGGTTTATCAATTTTGTTTATCTTCTCAAAGAACCAGCTTTTAGTTTTATTGATGTTTGCTATCCTTTCCTTCATTTCTTTTTCATTTATTTCTGATCTGATTTTTATGATTTCTTTCCTTCTGCTAACTTTGGGTTTTGTTTGTTTTTGTTTCTCTAGTTCCTTTAGGTGTACTGTTAGATTGTTTATTTGGGATTTTTCTTGTGTCCTGAGGTAGGCTTGTATAGCTATAAACTTCCCTCTTAGAACTGCTTTTGCTGCATCCATAGGTTTTGGATCATTGTGTTTTCATTGTCATTTGTCTCTAGGTATTTCTTGATTTCTTCAGTGATCTCTTGGTTGTTTAGTAACGTATTGTTTAGCCTCCATGTGTTTGTGTTTTTTATGGGTTTTTCTTTGTAATTGATTTCTAATCTCATAGCGTTGTGGTCAGAAAAGATGCTTGATATGATTTCAATATTCTTAAATTTACTGATGCTTGATTTGTGACCCAAGACATGATCTGTCCTGGAGAATGTTCCATGCTCATTTGAGAAGAAAGTGTAATCTGCTGTTTTTGGATCGAATGTCCTATAAATATCAATTAAATCTATCTGGTCTATTGTGTCATTTAAAGCTTGTGTTTCCTTATTAATTTTCTGTTTGGATGATCTGTCCATGGTGTAGTGAGGTGTTAAAGCCCCCCACTATTGTGTTACTGTCGATTTCCTGTTTTATAGCTGTTAGCTGTTGCCTTATGTATTGAGGTGCTCCTATGTTGGGTGCATATAGATTTATAATTGTTATATCTTCTTCCTGGATTGATCCCTTGATCATTATGTAATGTCCTTCCTTGTTTCTTGTAACATTCTTTACTTTACAGTCTGTTTTACCTGATACGAGTATTGCTACTCCAGCTTTCTTTTGATTTCCATTTGCATGGAATATCGTTTTCCATCCCCTCACTTTCAGTCTGTATGTGTTGCTAGGTCTGAAGTGGGTATTTTGTAGACAGCATATATATGGGTCTTGTTTTTGTATCCATTCTCCAAGCCTGTGTGATTTGGTTGGAGCATTTAATCCATTCACGTTTAAGGTAATATCGATATTTATGTTCCTATGACCATTTTCTTAATTGTTTTGGGTTTGTTTTTGTAGGTCCTTTTCTCCTCTTGTGTTTCCCACTTAGAGAAGTTCCTTTAGCATTTGTTGTAGAGCTGCTTTGGTGGTGCTGAATTCTCTTAGCTTTTGCTTGTCTGTAAAGCTTTTGATTTCTGAATGAGATCCTTGCCAGGTAGAGTAAGCTTGGTTGTAGGTTCTTCCCTTTCATCACTTTAAGTATATCATGCCACTCCCTTCTGGCTTGTAGAATTTCTGCTGAGAAATCAGCTGTTAACATGGGAGTTCCCTTGTATGTTATGTATCATTTTTCCCTTGCTGCTTTTAATAATTTTTCTTTGTCTTTAATTTTTGCCAATTTGATTACTATGTGTCTCGGCATGTTTCTCTTTGAGTTTATCCTGTATGGGACTCTCTCTGCTTCCTGGACTTGGGTGGCTGTTTCCTTTCCCATGTTAGGGAAGTTTTCATCTATAATCTCTTCAAATATTTTTTTGGGTCCTTTCTCTCTCTGTTGTCTTTCTGGAACCCCTATAATGCAAATGGTGTTGCTTTTAATGTTGTCCCAGAGGTCTCTTAAGCTGTCTTCATTTCTTTTCATTTGTTTTTCTTTATTTTGTTCCACAGCAGTGAATTCCACCATTCTGTCTTCCAGGTCACTTATCTGTTCTTCTGCCTCAGTTATTCTCCTATTGATTCCTTCTAGTGTATTTTTCATTTCAGTTATTGTATTGTTCATCTCTGTTTGTTTAGTCTTTAATTCTTGTAGAACTTTGTTAAACATTTCTTGCAACTTCTTTATCTTTGACTTCACTCTTTTTCTGAGGTCTTGGATCATCTTCACTATCATTATTCCGAATTCTTTTTCTGGAAGATTGCCTATCTCCACTTCATTTAGTTGTTTTTCCAGGTTTTTATCTTGTTCCTTCATCTGGTACATAACCCTCTTCATGTTCATCTTGTCTATCTTTCTGTGAATGTGTTTTTTGTTCCACAGGCTGCAGGATTGTAGTTCTTCTTGCTTCTGCTGTCTGTAGTCTGGTGGATGAGGCTATCTAAGAGGCTTGTGTAAGTTTCCTGATGGGAGGGACTGGTGGTGGGTAGAGCTGGGTGTTGCTGTGGTGGGTAGAGCTCAGTAAAACTTTAATCTGCTTGTCTGCTGTTGGGTGGGGCTGGGTTCCCTCCCTGTTGTTTGTTTGGCCTGAGGCAACCCAACACTGGAGCCTACTTGGGCTCTTTGGTGGGGCTCATAGCAGACTCTGGGAAGGCTCACACCAAGGAGTACTTCCCAGAACTTCTGCTGCCAGTGTCCTTGTCCCTTGGTGAACCACAGCTGTCCCCCACCTCTGCAGGAGACCCTCCAAGACTAGCAGGTAGTTCTGGTTCAGTCTCCCCTGGGGTCACTGCTCCTTCCCCTGGGTCCCGATGCGCACACGACTTGGAGTCTCTGCTTCCCCCAGTCCCGCTGAAGTGCTGCAATCAAATCCCTCTAGCCTTCATAGTCTGGTTTTCTAAGAATTCCTCCTCCCATTGCCAGACCCCAGGTTGGGACGCCTGACGTGTGTCTCAGTACCTTCTCTCCAGTGGGTGGACTTCTGTGGTATAAGTGTTCTCCAGTTTGTGAGTCACCCACCAGCACTTATGGGATTTGATTTTACTGTGATAGCACCCCTCCTACCATCTTATTTCGGCTTCTCCTTTGTCTTTGCATGTGGGGTATCTTTTTTGTGGGTTCCAGTGTCTTCCTGTTGATGATTGTTCAGCAGTTAGTTGTGATTCTGGTGTTCTCGAAAGAGGGAGTGAGAGCACATCCTTCTACTCCACCATCTTGAACCAATCCTCCAGAATTCACCTTTGAAACCATCTACCACTGCAGTTTTCTTTGTGAAGAGGTTTCTAACTATAGATTCAATGCCTTTAATAGACAGAGGGCTATTCAGGTTATCTATTCTTTTAAGTGTAATTTGGTGTATTTGTCTTTTCAGTGAATTTGTTTATATCTTTGAAGTTGTGAAATTTAAATGAATAAGTTATCTGTACTACTATTTTATCATCCTTTTTAATATCTGTATTGTTGTGCTATGTGTCTCATTTCTGATATTGGTGATTTCTGACTATTGTAATTTTTCCCTATCAGTGTAGAGTTTTATTCATTTTATTGATTTTCCTTAAAAGCATGTAAATTGAGATCATTGATTTTGCACCTTTCTTTCTATTCTTTCTATTATAGATGGTTAGTACTATATTTTTTTTCAGTACTGCTGTAGCTGCATCTCACATATTCCAACATTTTGGTTTTCATTTTCGTTAAATTCTGACTTTCTAATTTCCCTGTTTACTTCTTTTCCTATTTATATCTGTTTAGTTTCCACGCATTTGGGAGTTTTCCAGATCTCTTTCTGTTAATTGATTTTCAATTTAATCCCATGAGGTCAAAGAACATACTTTGCATGACGAATCATTGTAAATATATAGAAATTTATTTTGTCACCCACAGTATGGTTTCTCTTGGTAATAGCTCTGTGTGCACTTGTAAAGAACCTGTAATCTACTCTTGTTAATTTGAGTGTTCTACCAGTGTTAATTAGGTCAAATTAAGTAGTGCTGTTCAAGTCTATCATAACAGTGATGATCTTCTCTTTGCTCCACCAGTTTTATAGAAAGTTAAGTTAAAATCTCCAACTGTAATTGTGAATTTATCTTTTCCCCCTTGCAATTTTAGCAGATTTTGCTTCCTGTGTTTTGATGCTCTGTTATTAGGTGCATAGATGTTTAGCACAGTCATGTCCTCTTGAATAATTGACCAGTTTATCATTATAGAATGAGATTCTATATTCCTTAATATTCTTGGTCCTGAAATGTATATGTCTGTATTGATAAATCAATATTATTGCAATAAGAGACAAATCAGAATATTCCTCTGCTTCTGTAGGAACCATTTTTTTTTTTTTTTTTTTTTTTTTTTTCTCTTTCTCACAAATGAAGTTTGGAGGCATTAGGACATTGGAAAAAAGATTAATTGCAACCCTCACAGATGTAATAGGAAATTGTATGAGACTTTTTGACATGTATGAGGCTGAGACATGGAATTAGACCTTGTAATGACCAGAGGGCTGAAATGAAAGTCACTGCAACACTGGAATTAGTTATAATACAAAAATGTGGATGCAGTAAAATATTCAACAGCAACAACAAAATCCTCTCTTTCTACATGTTTCATTAATTAAAAAAAAGAAATTAAATACTTACTTGCTGCTCACATTTTCCATATTCAGGTGCATATATGTATTTATTTAAAAATTAACCTTATATTTTCCAAAGATTCTTTTTTAAAAAGGTCTTTTGCTTTACCATGATAGAGTCAATGCAAGTAAGGACAATCTATTTTTCTTATTTCCTTGAAATCTGAAAAGTATTTGATTCTGTGTTTAATGACAGTACCTGCCTAATGTTAGCTTTAATATGAAGAAGAACCCTGGTCTGGGGATAAGAATACTTTCATTGTAATTTTGGCTACGCTGTTAACTAGACCACTACTATGTGATTGTGGAAGGTCACTCAACCCCTCCAGGTATGATTTTTCTATAGATAAAATTAAGTTATGAGCTAGGTGATTTTTAAGGTCTCTTCTCATTTAAGCTTCTATAATTACCTGGTTGTTTGACCCAAAGCATCATTTTTTCTTTTTTTTACGTAATGGTGTGTCTGTAAAAATTGAGGAACATACTAAATGCAAGGTAAAATTGAAATGTTTGATTTATTTATAACTCTACGAGGAAAAAAATACCGTGTAAAAGACATTCTCTTCATATAAAAAGCTAAGTTTAATCAATGCTTGACAATATACTTCAGTGTCTATAACTGGATTGTTGACTGAATATAACTAATTCTTCTCTATTCAATCTGTACTCCAGGATGAAGGGAAGTAAGTGTAGGTATAATATTGATGGGTTTTGTAAAATTTTTTGTCTGGAAAATTCTCCCTCAGATGTTTCACTGTATCAATATCTGAAGCAGGAAGACTTGGAATGCTTAACCATGGAAACCTCACGTGTAAATATCTAAATCACTAGTCCACAAAAATGTGCAATGTGTGTGTCCTGTTTACATTTATAACAAATTTGTATGTTAGCTTATAAACTTAGGACATGATGCTCTTACTAATATTCTTAAAGTAAATAGCAACATGGTTTGTTTGTTTGGGGGGAAAGTTTTTTTTTTTCTTTTATTATAGTGGTTTAAAAAAGCATAGCATTAAATTTACCATCTTAATCATTTTTAAGTGTACAATTTAGTGGTGTTAAGTATATTCACATGGTTGTGCAACAGATCTATTGAACTTCAACATGGTTCTTTTATCAACAAATAGATAACTAATTGTACACTTTTTTTTTAAAAAGCAAAACTTTCCAGACAGATTACATATATAGTCCCCATATAATATTTCATATTAGAACACATAAATACATTTCAAAATCAAGTTGTAGAGCTTAGCTCATGTGTCTGTGTAGTTCTCTCTTTGGCTAGGTATGCAGTTTCATTCTATCTATTTCAGGCAGATAGAGAAAATGTTATTAGGGCAGATACTACAGCCACATGTGCTGAAGTGGATGGAGGTCACAGCCAAAGGTGTGGAAGGAGCAGGTCTACTTCAGAAACATTGTAGGTAGAAAGGGTTGGCCAAGGACTCTTTAGAAATGTAGTAAATAGAAGGAGGAGCAAGGTGCGTGCGTGCGTGCGTGTGTGTGTGTGTGTGTGTGTATGTATATATATATATATTTTTTTCTTTGTGTTGAATGAAAGATTTTTTCTCTGGTAGTCAACTTAAGGCAGTCATTCCTACCTACAAATGAAACATTCTGACCTCAGGGAGCATCATCTATTTCCTAGTTGATGCTGCAAAAGTAAAAGTGAATTAGAGACAGGTGACCTGCTAGTGAATAATAAGTTTACCACTAGCTCTGTGATTCTTGATAATTCACTTAATCATAATTTGCTTCAGTTTCTTTAATGGAAAAAAAAAAGTAGTTCCTTTTAAGAGATTTGTAGTTATATTAAATGAATTGAGGCATAAGTACTATATACTAATATACACCTTGTTTCCTCTTGCTTTCTGTCTTCTTACCTGTCTCTGATCATTCAGTATCTGTCTGTGATCTATACCCTTACATTTGACTGAATCTTACTGGGAGTATGTGCTCACTCTGAATAAAGTGTGATGAAGTCAGGAGGGAGAAGAAGAACCCAAATCTCATGGGAGATAACACATCCCGCCTTAGGGCTCGTGTCATTCTCTGTGACACCGTCCATCTTTGTGTTGGGCTAAAAATTCACAACACTGGGATACTGACGTTTTTATCTTATTTAAAATGCATAGAGACATTCAGAAAGTTTCAGTTCTGAAAATTTATTCCTATACAGGTCCTTTTCTAAAACACTAAATCTTTTGCCAAGTGCATGACACGTCAACCAAGAAAAAAATTCTCTATGTAAAAGTCTTGTCTTTTGAGATTGATTTTGAAATTCATAACGAGTGGACATTCATAGTTCAGTTTTGAAATAATATTTTATAGTTCTAAATGACACAACTCTTTCCCCCTAGGACTTCAAAACCTGTTTTTAAGAATTGCCCGTGAATCTTTGGAAAAATTTTGTCTTGTAAGAAGCAAATATTATTATATTTATTTTCTCCCTGTGTAGAAGCAAAGGTTAAAGAGGGTTGTCTGAGGGCATTTCATAGATGATAGAAATTGGGAATAAAGTTCCTGACTTTTGATGTACTGTTCCAATGTACTATGCCATCTTTACAAATGACCCACAAGCTTAATACCACTAAAAAATGTTTCAAAACTTTATGAAACTTTAGATTCATTGTCTTATTAGTTGTTCTTTAGACAAATTTCCCTGCTGTTTATAAAGCTTTTGGGAACACATTTTTAAAATCATTTCAGAAATACAAACAAACATTATACCTTCTTTCAGGGGATTCTTGAATAGAGTAATGAATTTGCACTGAGGACACAAAACTTGATTTCTTTGTTAGCTTAATGATTTTCTATTTTTGTTGAAGTTGTTGGCATCACATTTTTTTTTACACTCACTCGAAGTAGATAATAAAGGTTAACTATATTTTTTATCTCTTAGTAATGAAATGTAATCATGTTTATAATGTGCTAAATATAAAAAATGCCTATTGAGCATTTTCCCATCAACCTACAGGATACTAATTACTGAATAAACTTCGTTATTTATTACTGCTTAAATTCTGAATTTACCCTTTAAAACTAATTGTTTTATTTTGAAAACTTTTAAAGAAATGGTTAGATACCTATGGATAAAATTGTTTTATATTAATCTCCAGTTATATATATGAAGTATATTTGTATGTTTGTTTCATTGCCTACTATCATATCATATGAATTGTCTCTTTCAAATAATTTGTTATGCTATGTATGAACTTTGTTCAATGAACAAATAACAGCTTGAAATAGTAATTTTAACAGAACATCATAGATTTGCAGTGAGACAGTCAGTAATATATTAGATCTCAATGACCACTTAAGATATTTTATTTAATGGTTATAAATGCTAAAGGTATTAAAACATGCAGTCATTTTCATTTTTTAAGTATGTCGTATTTCTGTCATGCCTTTCTGTGTTACTTCTGTGCACCAATTAAGAAGATACTACAGATCTTTTCATATCAAAGTTCAAAGGGCATCAAAATGCAGTCAGTTGCAGCTTTGAATTAATTATTGCTATTTTTGTAAAGCATAAAAAACCTGTGTCAAATTCTGTAACCTTGATCTTACAATCAGTGCCATATCATCTTGCATTAAAGTACCAGATGTTGTCAATTTGCAGTTTACACATTTAAATAATATACTAATCTAAAATAGGCCTTCATTAGAATTATAAAGAAAATGTGATTTCTTAGCTTACCACTACTGAATGATAAAAAGGGACAAGGGATGGACAAGTTATCACAAATGTTATCACAGCATTTTAATTTAAATTTGTTATTAACATATTCCTAGATTTCATGGCTAAAATATTTGAGGACCATCATTTACATTTATACTAATTTTCCTATAAGAGAGCTCCCCAAATATGGAAATGACAAAAATGAAGCTTCTTATAAGAAAAATAAAATATTTCCCAAGTTGTCAAACTAAAAGCAAAGGGACAACACCTTGCATACTCAGTAACATCCTAACAGCATTTTAATGTCTGCCCAAGTGCTTTCTTCCTGTGATGGATCTCTCTGTGTTCACTAAGACCAAAATGAAGAGCAAACCAATAAGCAAGCTACATTTGCAATCAAAAAGTAGAAGTAAGGTACCTTGGGGAAAGAATTGGGTTTATTGAACTTAAAAAATGCCACTCTGAGCCAGGATGTGTCACTTTCAAATTTCAGCATGGATTTTAATTATTAATATTGGTAACCTTTATTTTCATGTTAATTTCAGGCTGAGTCAGTTTTGAAAATAAAATATAGGAAGTCCACCACGTCTGTTTCCATGCCAGTCTTTCCCAACCATGCACACGTAATTATGGTTCTCCCAATCCCAACACACACACACACACACACACACACACACACACAGTCATGTGTATATACCTATACCTATACTTCTCCCTATATACCTTTGTCTATATCTATACCATCTATATCTATATCTGTCTGTGTATATAAATTTCTATGCCAACACACAGACTACTACTTGGCTATTCAAATCTCAGAAGGAGTGGAGCTTATTTGACACATTTTGTTGACCTGCTATCTTTTCCCATGTCAAAGCAACACAAGGCTCAATGGTGTGAGGCCAAGTGGTTTGAAGAAGAAATTTAGTATTCTTTAGTTCACGGGAATTATATTGTACAAATTTCTGTTATTGGATTGGTTTTCTGCGGAGGGCTGGGGCCCTGTGGTTGTCATAAACTTCTTGGGCTGTGGCATCTAACCAGAAGGAGGCCTCCTTTGAAAACAGCTTCTTTTAGTTGGCTGCACTGCAGAACTGTGTCACCTTGCCAACCATTCCTCTGCAGATTTCACAAGCACCTTATACTGGCCTGAAAGGTATCTATTGTCCATACCTTGAAAGCATGGTGAGTGAGAAATCTGGAGCAGTTGCATGTCATTGCTAACAAAGAGTAAAGTTTCCAATGATAGCAGAAGGATTTCAGTGACCTTCTTAGCATTGTTTCCTATTTTGTTGTGAGGACACTGTACAGTGTAAAGTTCTGTTAGGATGGATGCGATGGTCTGACAATGTTCCATTTCCCCAAGAATATAGGACCATAAAATTTAAGTGAGTGACAAACCTACTCAGCTTTATTAAACAGTAATTTCACAAAATGTACCCCCTGCCTTTCTTTTGAAGAGACCCAGGATTCAAGCCCTATTCTTTTTTTTATTTTCATTCTAAAATGGTCCTAGGTGTGAAATTCTAAAATGCCATCCACTTTTTAGTGTCTGGATTTGCTAATCTGTAGAAGGAAGTAACTAATATGCTGCTAGGTTGTCTGCAGAGTTTCTTCCTAAATATTTGGAGCCCTAAATGATTGCTTTGGGGAGATTCAGGAATGTCACGGTTATTACCATCTAGAAAAGAAAAAGGAAAATGCTGACTGGCTATGATACTGAATAACTGGATTGCCGGAAAGCTGGCGTTACTTTACCTGTAACAACTGGAAAAAAGAGTTCATCTGTCTGAGAAAAATAGTTGTGCAGGTTATGTAATAAAGAGGTATCTTTTCAAACTTTAATTATGAAATTTGGAATTCAAATTAAGAACTATTTTTTAATGTATGGCAATTTCAATCCTTTTCTTCCATAACTCTAAAAATATTCTAGCTTTACTGTGTTACTGCTCTAACTTTGTCTTTACCTATTTGTGTAGAAATCTGGTTTGCTTATTAACTTGTAAAAAAACAAAACAAAACTATTGCTCTGAATTAAATGGAAATTGTTCATTCAAGAGGTATAGAATAACATGTACACAGCTATTGGAAAATACATTTAAGAGTAAGTATTACTGTACATAAAGAGCCTTTTTTCTAAAATAAGAAAAATGAGGCTAAATGCAAAGACTAAAAACAATCAAGATATGCTGAGCATTTTCTTTGAATATGATCCTAAAAGAATACTCCTGAGTACAGAAAAGTATACACAAATTAAATCTGTGACAAATCTCAAACTAAGCTTATTAATTAAAGCAGACCTGATCTCATAAAAATATTTTCAAAAGTTTGGATCAAACATAGAGAAAATGGGAAGGATAAAGTAATAATGAAAAAGTACAGAGCTGGCCAAGATGTGAAGCTGAAATTTACAGTAATTTTCTTTGTTTATTTGGTGATTACTGTTCTGTCTCCATTTAAGCTGCCTCCTTCTCACATTTTTAGAATGAAGATTCATTTCTAATGAATCTACATCTACTGCTAGATTCAAATCCACCTGTTAAGGCTCAGTGCTTCTGAGACTTCATATTTTTATTGATACCTAATTCATTCACATTTATCAGCACTAAGACAGCTTTGCAATGCAGTTGTTTTATTGCTTGCTTGAATGACAGAAAGAAAGAGCAATGGTTCAGAGCATATAGGCCTTGGAGTCCTTCCCCTCTAGACTACTACCAAAATATATTCATATCCTGTTGACCTGGTATTTAAAATTCTACTTCTTTCCCTTTTAATTAACTCTCAGTGTTTATTAAGCATATAATATGTGTAAGTACTTTTCCACAGCACAGATTAGCACATTTTGCAGGAAATAAATTCCTTCCTCCATTAGAAGAGCTAGAGCTGACAGTTCTATTTTTGGTGGGAAGAGAGAAGAACTATGCTTGAGGAGTTAACTCTTATTTGTCATATATTATGCTGGTGTCCTGGGTGATTGACACATACCATGGTATCGTATAATCATGTACAAATAAAAAGTGATCAATTGTATTGGTCAAATTGGATATGTATTTTTCCACTCAAAGAACATTACATACTTGAGGCTTAAGTAGCATCTCCTCATGCACCAAAACACACACAGAGGCACACCACAAAAAATGGTGAGTAACGTTTTTCTTTGCCTTGAGTGCATCGATAATTCATAAGATTTACAGGCTTCGTTAAACTCTTTTAGCACTTTAGGAAGGTACGTGTACTCTTTTGGATGGTGATGAAAGAAATTTGCATAGGCGAAACAAACAAGCAAACAAACAAAAACACCTAATGTATTATTACAGCCTAAGTGCAGTCTTATCCCCTTCTCTGCTTTGTATTGCTTCAGTGACTCTATGACCAGCTGACATACTATATATTTTATGTTTGCTTGTTTGTTTGTTTGTTTTTTGTCTCTCTTTTCAAAGTAGAATGTGAGCTCCAAGAAGGCAGGGGATTCTGTCTGTTTTGTTCATTACAATATCTCCAGTGCCTATGAGAGTTACTAGCACAGAATAGACGCTTAGTACAAACTTTTTGGGTGTATGAATAAGCAAATGCTTCATGTACAGTTTTTACTTGTATTTGGATACTGTAGGTAATGCCATGAACTACTATCAATTAATGACATATGGTAGTTAGTGCCATCAGAATTTAATTATGTAAAACCATCAGCTGTTGTTTGTGATATAAAGATATGTAAACAGAAGTCCCTTTCAGAAGGAACTATCACAGCTTATCAAGATAACACACAATTATATGACAGGAAATGACTTTGGTTAAATATGGATTGTAAAGAACAAATGAGAAAATGGAATTCAAAAGGGATGGGCAGACTTGTAAGATCTAGAACACCAATTCTAATTCCTACTAACTTGTTTCTTTTTTGAGATTTTATTTTTATTATTTTTTTTGTCTTCAAATGAATATTGCTTGTTTGTTTATAGGACTTTATATTACCCATGGGAGCATATTCAACACAGAAGCAAATCCCATATGTTTCTTCTACTGATTCATTCTTGCAAGAAATGATGCTGTGAGAACATCATTTCTAGCTCGGTCAACCCTCTTTCACGCTCCCTCTTGCTTTGTGAACCAATAGCTTCCTGTCCCAATCCCCTGCTACTTTCACACCAAGTAATAGTGGATTTGTGTATGATTCCTATATTGTTTTTTGGAAACAGTCTGCAGGTACAAATTGCTAGAAAATCTCCATTTCCTTTTGGGGAATTTGCTTCTAACTTGGAATCCTTTCATTGTATTTAGCTGCTGGTGGATGAAGCAATAAATAAAATTAAGAGGCAATCACAGCATTATCAAGATGTAATTAAAAATAGGATACATGCGATCCCAGATTTGGGGTCTGATGGTGAGGCATTGTAGTGTGTTGGGAACACTAAAAATGGGATAACCTAATAGAATTGGAGTTACACTGGGCATCAGGTCTCAGTAAGGTAATAGACAATTCCATCTTGTCAGTATTGTTCTTTGTTTCCATTTGTTAATGTCTTACAAGGGTTAGGAGTAGCTGGGTGCTATTACACATTTTCTTTGTTCTTAGAAATGTTTAAAATGTATATAATGTGGAAAAGTGCTGTGTTTCAAGTTTTAGTTTAAATACTACCCAATTTTTTTTCCTCCTTACTAACTAAATCAACTCATTCAAACAATTTTCAAGCAACTACAGCAGGCCAGGCACTAATTAGGTACTAAATTCTATCTAGATGGCATGAAATGGAGAAAATAAAATAAAATATAGTATGTGCTCATATGAAAATGACACAGGATGTTGGTAGCAGAATTACTGCGGTACTACTCTAGATTTGGAGATCATGTAAGAAAAAGCCCTTTTGGGGGTTGGAGGGGGGCATATATGGCAAGACCTGGATGACAAGGATGAGCCAGACTTCTGATGCCTTCTAGACAGAGTATCCTAAGGAAGGAATGAGCTCATACACATTGGACAATGGAAGGAAGGCAGATACGGTTATAGAATGGTGAGGATGGTGGTCAGAAGTGAGAGCAGAAAAAGATTGTTCGTAGGGAGAGGCAAGGTATGGGTTGTATAGAGCCTTGTGGTCTCTTGTTTTTTAAGTTCAAGCCTGGAGAATTTTACAGTCCCTTCTTGCTATAAGTCTAAGACGGCATGACCACAGTCGAAATCCTTAGGATTTATCTAGTGTTAATGTGCTCTATTTTAGTTAAGAGAATTGTTCTAAAGAATTTTCTCTGATAGCAAGAGCCATAGGGACCCCAAATCAGAAAGAGACTTTAAATTTCTGACATATGGGTGCTCATGAGATCACAGAATCAACCAACAAAAACAAAAATGAAAAACCCCCTCCTACAGAATTAAGTAAACTATCACAAATTCAGGTAGGTTCCACTGGTCTTGTCTGATAATACTCCAAAAGATATTTTGCAATGAGGAGAGAAGCTTAGGGGAGAGATAGATCATAGATAGATAGATAGATGTTAGATAACACACGTGGATATATTTGATACATTTGTTGAGTTCATTGAACTGGGAATTGAGACATAAGATATATACAAGACTGGTCTCTCTCTTGGCTGTATTACCTTGGATATTCTAGGAAGGCCAAAACTATTGGAGGGCTTAGAGAATTTTACGCTCGTTAGGCCAATTTACCTGATCTCTAAAATAATGGGTGAGATAGCTATATCAGTCTTTTTTTTTTTTTGCGGTACGTGGGCCTCTCACTGTTGTGGCCTCTCCCATTGCGGAGCATAGGCTCCAGGCGCAGGCTCAGCGGCCATGGCTCACGGGCCTAGCCACTCTGAGGCATGTGGGATCTTCCCGGACTAGGGCATGAACCCGTGTGCCCTGCATCAGCAGGCAGACTCCCAACCACAGCGCCACCAGGGAAGCCCTGATATATCAGTCTTAATTGAATATATTGCCTAGTTGAATTAAAAGAAAAAAAAAAAAGACTCTTCTATATAATAGAATGCAGTCATTTCCCTACAACTGAATCGGAGGTTTCATAATCTAGATGTGTAACTTTACAATTCTTTCTTAAAATGTTAATTTCTCGTTTTGTACATTGTCCTGACTGAAAGTTTTTCACTGTGCTCCTAACACATCAGCTGGTTTCCGAAAATTCTCCTAAAATTCTCAATGTTCTGATAGTAATCTACATCCAGTCTACCATTTTGAAAACAAAAAAAAATGTTAAATAAAATAAATCTGAGAAGTTTCAGGAAACTTCAGACCAACAAGGTAAAAGAACAATAGGAGTAGGTAAAGAAAGATGGATGATAAGTGAAGTCTGCCATACTGATCCAGAGAGTGGATGGTAAATGAAGTCTGCCATACTGATCCAGAGAGTGGATGGTAAATGAAGTCTGCCATACTGATCCAGAGAGTGGATGGTAAATGAAGTCTGCCGTACTGATCCAGAGAGTGGATGGTAAATGAAGTCTGCCGTACTGATCCAGAGAGTGGATGGTAAATGAAGTCTGCTATATTGATCCAGAGAGTGGATGGTAAATGAAGTCTGCCATACTGATCCAGAGAGTTCACTTTGGACTCAACGCCGAATTGCAGATGGGAATAAAATTAAACGATCCCTGTAAAAAATACTAGCATGGCAATGAGCATATAGTAAGGTACCAAAAACTGATATTTATTGGGTTTTTAGCATTCAGACCTTTATCATGCCTTGAGTGTAACATGTATAAACATTGTAATGTGAACTTCAATTAATAAATTATGTAAAAGGAGATAACAAAATATTTATGCTTAACCATTTCCACATTGTTCACTGTTATCTAGAATACATTGTTACAAGAATCTAAAGTCCTAATTCAAGTATTTTGGGTTTTTTTGAGATATAGATCTCATTCTGTATAAATTTATATTTTAAGTTCATATTAAGCCTTTCCTGTTTTTGTTTACAAATGTATGTTACTTTAGGTATAAATTTACATATAAATAGAAACAAAAATAAAACTTCTCTGAAAGAGAAATCTCCAGCTATAATTTAATGTTTATCTCCTTGTATTGTATTTAAGCCTAGACAAATTAAAATGGACAATTCTTCCTTAATAGGATGTTATAAAACCTCTTAAAAGGATTCATGACAAAAGCTTAGCTAATTCATTTGTATTTGACCAAATGAAACATATTTGGAGTATATTTCTGCTCTGTTCTTTTTAAATTATGAGTTTCAACCTTGTAGTATAAAGTGTATTTTAAGATATATATTATATTTTGTGATATACATATGGTGATTTTAGCTGTCCTTTAAACACAACATCTAGAAAAAAGGAACATGTGGGAGAGGAGCTTCAAGATGGCGGAAGAGTAAGACGTGGAGATCACCTTTCTCCCCACAGATACATCAGAAATACATCTACACGTGGAACAACTCCTACAGAAAAACCTACTGAACACTGGCAGAAGACCTCAGACCTCCCAAAAGGCAAGAAACTCCCCATGTACCTGGGTATATGTGGGATCTTCCTGGACCGGGGCATGAACCCATGTCCCCTGCATCGGCAGGCGGACTCTCAACCACTGCACCACCAGGGAAGCCCCACAATAAATGAAATTTGAAATTCTCTAGAAGGGATCAATAGCAGAATAACTGAGATAGGAGAACGGATAAGTGAACTGGAAGATAAAGTAGTGGAAATGACTACTGCACAGCAGAATAAAGAAAAAAGAATGAAAAGAATTGAGGACAGTCTCAGAGACCTCTGGGACAACATTAAATGCACCAACATTCGAATTATAGGGGTCCCAGAAGAAGCGGAGGAAAAGAAAGGGACTGAGAATATATTTGAAGAGATTATAGTTGAAAACTTCCCTAATATGAGAAAGGAAATACTCAAGTCCAGGAAGCACAGAGAGTTCCATACAGGATAAATCCAAGGAGAAACACACCAAGACACATATTAATCAAACTATCAAAAATTAAATACAA
>NW_020173204.1:2795961-2796721 GCF_003031525.2 Neophocaena asiaeorientalis asiaeorientalis | reverse complement strand
TGATGGAGAAATTAAAACCTTTACAGACAAGCAAAAACTGAGAGAGCTCAGCACCACCAAACCAGCTTTACAACAAATGATAAAGGAACTTCTCTATGCAAGAAACACAAGAGAAGGAAAAATCCTACAATTAAGAAAATGGTAATAGGAACATACATATCAGTAATTACCTTAAATGTAAATGGATTAAATGTAAGATGGCGGAAGAGTAAGACGTGGAGATCACCTTTCTCCCCACAGATACATCAGAAATACATCTACACGTGGAACAACTCCTACAGAAAAACCTACTGAACACTGGCAGAAGACCTCAGACCTCCCAAAAGGCAAGAAACTCCCCATGTACCTGGGTAGGGCAAAAGAAAAAAGAATAAACAGAGACAAACGAATAGGGACGGGACCTGCACCAGAAGGAAGAAAGGTTTCCACACACTAGGAAGCCCCTTCGCAGGCGGAGACTGCGGGTGGCGGCGGGGGAAGCTTCGGAGCCGCGGAGGAGAGCGCAGCCACCGGGGTGCAGAGGGCAAAGCGGGGAGATTCCCGCACAGAGGATCGGACCAGAACTCACCAGCCCGAGAGGCTTGTCTGCTCCCCCGCCGGGTCGGGCGGGGCTGGAAGCTGAGGCTTGGGCTTCGGTCAGAGCACAGGAAGAGGACTGAGGTTGGCGGCATGAACACAGCCTGCAGGGGGTTAGTGCACCATGGCTAGCCGGGAGGGAGTCCAGGAAAAACTCTGGAGCTGCCGAAGAGGTAAGAGACCA
>NW_020173204.1:2774352-2795794 GCF_003031525.2 Neophocaena asiaeorientalis asiaeorientalis | reverse complement strand
GATCACTGAAGAAATCAAAGAGGAAATCAACAAATACCTAGAAACAAATGACAATGAAAACACAACGACCCAAAACCTATGGGATGCAGCAAAAGCTATTCTAAGAGGGAAGTTTATAGCAATACAATTCTACCTTTAAGAAACAAGAAACATCTCAAATAAACAACCTGACCTTACACCTACAGCAATTAGAGAAAGCAGAAAAAAATTACCCCAAAGTTAGCAGAAGGAAAGAAATCATAAAGATCAGATCAAAAATAAATGAAACAGGAATGAAGGAAATGATAGCAAAGATCAATAAAATTAAAAGCTGGTTCTTTGGGAAGATAAACAAAATTGATAAACCGGTAGCCAGGCTCATCAAGAAAAAAGGAGAACACTCAAATCAATAGATTTCAAAATGAAAAAGGGGAAGTAACAACTGACACTGCAGAAATACAAAGGATCATGAGAGATTACTACAAGCAACTCTATGCCAATAAAATGGACAACCTGGAAGAAATGGACAATTTCTTAGAAAAGCACAACCTTCCAAGTCTGAAATAGGAAGAAATAGAAAATATGAACAGACCAATCACAAGCACTGAAATTGAAACTGTGATTAAAAATCTTCCAACAAACAAAAGCCCAGGACCAGATGGCTTCACAGACGAATTCTATCAAACATTTAGAGAAGAGCTAACACTTATCCTTCTCAAACTCTTCCAAAATATAGCAGAGGGAGGATCACTCCCAAACTCATTTTACAAGGCCACTATCACCCTGATACCAAAAGCAGACAAGATGTCACAAAAAAAGAAAACTACAGACCAATATCACTGATGAACATAGATGCAAAATTGCTCAATAAAATACTTGCAAACAGAATCCAACAGCACACTTAAAGGATCATAAACCATGATCAAGTATGGTTTATCCCAGTAATGCAAGGATTCTTCAATATACGCAAATCAATGTGATACACCATATTAACAAATTGAAGGAGAAAAACCATATGATCATCTCAATAGATGCAGAGAAAGCTTTTGACAAAATTCAACACCAATTTATAATAAAAACGCTCCAGAAACTGGGCATAGAGGGAACTTTCCTCAACATAATAAAGGCCATATATGACAAATCGACAGCCAGCATCGTCCTCAATAGTGAAAAACTGAAACCATTTCCACTAAGATCAGAAACAAGACAAGGTTGCCCACTCTCACCACTATTATTCAACATAGTTTTGGAAGTTTTAGCCATAGCAATCAGAGAAGAAAAAGAAATAAAGGAATCCCAATCTGAAAAGAAGAAGTAAAGCTGTCACTCTTTGCAGATGACATGACACTATACATAGAGAATCCTAAAGATGCCAGCAGAGCACTACTAGAGCTAATCAATGAATTTGGTAAAGTAGCAGGATACAAAATTTATGCACAGAAATTTCTAGCATTACTATACACTAATGATGAAAAATCTGAAAGTGAAATTAAGAAAACACTGCCATTTACCATTGCAACAAAAAGAATAAAATATCTAGGAATAAACCTACTAAGGAGACAAAAGACCTGTATGCAGAAAATTATAAGACACTGATGAAAGAAATTAAAGATGATACAAATCGATGGAGAGAAATATTATGTTCTTGGATTGGAAGAATCAACATTATGGAAATTACTACCCAAAGCAATCTACAGATTCAATGCAATCCGTGTCAAACTACCACAGGCATTTTTCACAGAACTAGAACAAAAAATTTCACAATTTGTATGGAAACACAAAGATCCCGAATAGCCAAAGCAATCTTGACAAAGAAAAACGGAGTTGGAGGAATCAGACTCCCTGACTTCAGACTATACTACAAAGCTACAGTAATCAATACAGTATGGTACTGGCACAGAAACAGAAATATAGATCAATGGAACAGGATTGAAAGCCCAGAGATAAACCCATGCACGTATGGTCACCTTATCTTTGATAAAGGAGGCAAGAATATACAGTGGAGAAGACAGTCTCTTCAATAAGTGGTGCTGGGAAAACTGGACAGCTACATGTAAAAGTATGAAATTAGATCATTCCCTAACACCATACAGAAAAATAAACTCAAAATGGATTAAAGACCTAAATGTAATGCCATACACTATCAAAGTCTTAGAGGAAAACATAGGCAGAACACTCTATGATTTAAATCTCAGCAAGATCCTTTTTGATCCATCTCCTAGAGAAATGGAAATAAAAAGAAAAATAAACAATTGGGACCTAATGAAACTTAAAAGCTTTTGCACAGTGAAGGAAACCGTAAACAAGATGAAAAGACAACCCTCAGAATGGGAGAAAATATTTGCAAACAAAGCAACTGACAAAGGATTAATCTCCAAAATTAACAAGCAGCTCATGCAGCTCCATATCAAGAAAACAAACAACCCAATCCATAAATGGACAGAAGACCTAAATAGACATTTCTCCAAAGAAGATATACAGATTGCCAACAAACACATGAAAGAATGCTCAACGTCATTAATCATTAGAGAAATGCAAATCAAAACTACAATGATATATCATCTCACACCAGTCAGAATGGCCATCACCAAAAAATCTAGAAACAATAAATGCTGGAGAGGGTGTAGAGTAAAGGGAACCCTCTTGCACTGTTGGTGGGAATGTAAATTGATACAGCCATTATGGAGAACAGTATGCAGTTTACTTAAAATACTAAAAATAGAACTACCATAGGACCCAGCAATCCCACTACTGGGCCTATACCCTTTGAAAACCATAATTCAAAATGAGTCATGTACCAAAATGTTCATTGCAGCTCTATTTACCATAGCCAGAAAATAGAACCAAACTAAGTGTCCATCAACAGATGAATGGATAAGGAAGATGTGGTACGTATATACAATGGAATATTACTCAGCCATAAAAAGAAACAAAATTGAGTTATCTGTAGTGACGTGGGTGGACCTAGAGTCTGTCATACAGAGTGAAGTAAGTCAGAAAGAAAAAAACAAATACCATACGCTAACACATATATATGGAATCTAAGGGGGAAAAAATGGTCATGAAGAACCTATGGGCAAGTCAGGAATAAAGACAGAGACCTACTAGAGAATGAACTTGAGGATATGAGGATGGGGAAGGGTAAGCTGTGACAAAGTGAGAGAGTGGCATGGACATACATACACTACCAAACTTAAAATAGATAGCTAGTGAGAAGCAGCCGCATAGCACAAGGAGATCAGCTCGGTGCTTTGTGACCACCTAGAGGGGTGGGATAGGGAGGGTGGGAGGGAGGGAGGTGCAAGAAGCAAGAGATATGGGAACATATGTATATATATATAACTGATTCAGTTTGTTATAAAGCAGAAACTAACACACCATTGTAAAGCAGTTATACTCCAATAAAGATGTTAAATAATTTATGTGGGATTTTGTTCTTCTGTTAATAAATTCTTATATGCCAGTATAGGTATATTTAATTTTTTATAATTATTCTCTTGTATAAGTGAAGACATTTTCACTATAGGAGAGAAATATATTTCAAACTGAAAAGCATACAAGCCCAGACCTCTTTTTTGCTCTATTGGTATAATAATTTAACAGAAACTGGGAAAAGAAAAGAAAACTAGTAGGAGAGACGAGAATAAGCATCTCTGAGAGATTCGTGCATGCTTTTACACCGAGATTCCTTCTGCATCGATAAAGAATAACTGATTCCACTTTTGTTATGTCATATCTGTCTGCCTGTGTTAAATGTGTTCCATCCCGAATTAACAGTGCTTCAATTTCTGCCTCGAGTTATAGTTGAAAGAAAAACATTTGGTTGCCAGAATGAACTGGGTTTAGTTCCTGACGTTTGAACCTTTGACTCGTGTGATTTGGTCTAAATCATGTATTCCTTTTCAGCCTACTTTCCTTATGAGTAAATTTATAGGTGATAAGATTACCACATGGATGAGAAACTGAAGGACTGTCTGGCACATGTCCATGTGCAATCAAACTTGCATTCTTTTTGGTCCTTTTTTCTTCCTTCTCTCCTTAGTTATTCCCAAGGCTATTTTCTACCCTTGGAGCCCAACACTGGGTTAACAATGCACCCAGACATTAATGTTTTCCTTCTCATGCCTGATCATATTCTCATATTCCCAGTTTTGAAATGTAAAACCACTATCCAGCCAACCTAAGTAAGGACCAAGAGTCCTCCCTGATGCGATTTGACTCCACCCACAGCTCTCCATTTTTCATGAGTCACTACATTCTGTCAATTCTACATTTTGAATATCTTTCAAATCTCTCTTACCATCTAGATTACCCCCAGAGAAGTTTAGAATCTCAGTATTTTTTTGTCTTACTTCAACATATTTGGCCTCCATGCACTCTATTGGGCCATCTCACTTTGAATTGCTCCTCTGTCAGCAAAGTTATTTTTTAAAGTACAATGTTGACTATCAAGTTAAAATTATCAGTTTCCCTCATGCTACATTTAAAAATCCAAGCTACTTAGCATGGTATGAAAAGCCTTTTTTTTGCATTAAGCATAATATCATATCCATATTACCTCATACTATTTATTCATTTTAAAATGATTAAAAGCTGTTTCCCAGTGTCACAATAATCTCTCACATATCTGCTACCTTTAGGGACATGATGCTCTATTTCACCTGACATACAACTCCTTGACGTCCTGCAACCCTGCCAACTGCTCCTTCTGGCTCAGTTTCTTCTATCCCATGAGATTTAGTTCAGGTAACAGTCATCCCAGGACTTGACTGAGTCCCTCCCCTTCCCTTCACCCATCTACCCCTAGATGAGATGCCATTTGCATGTGTGTATCATTGCAATGATAGACTTTGCTGTACTTGTTTGTAAACCAGCCTATTTTCATATCAATATACTTTTTGATAATAAGTATGTTGAATTCATTTTTGTATTATTAGAGCCTGTAAGATTTTAAAACTAGTCATTCTCAATAGGTCTCAAATTCTTAGTTTGGGATGAGTGGTGATATGCTGTTACTGATGTTGGCAGTTTTATACACATGCCACCATTTACACTAAGACTCTGAATAGTGTTTGGTTAGATGGCAGGAAATTAAAGATGCATGTTTGCTATAGAAATAACACTGCAGTTGTCACCCTACTTTTGTTGAATGATAGTAGAATTGGCCAATCCTGCGCTAATTTGCAAATAGCCTTTGTGCTATATCACTCCTGAGAATGTGCTCAAAAAAAGGTTTGGGGCATCCCTTACAAGACATGCTAGTTCAGCTAGACATGAAGAAAGCCTCCAGTTAGTATGACGTGTCAAACACAGGAGCCAACTGTGAAGTAGGATCACATTTTGTGAGTTGGAGGAGATCTTAGCGATTATCCATTTCAGTACCCATGTTTTGTGGATTAGAACCTTGAAGTTCAGAGAAGACAAAGTCTCTGTTTCAGGAGACGTAGAGTTTCAGCCACAGCCTCTACACAAAGGTGCAGTCGTTGGCTCCTTGTCGTTGCTGCTTTCTTGTTGATAGTTTCCATATACAGGGATAAGAAATAATATTAGAACAAAAGTTATTTATAGAAAAAATCTCAACTGGTAGCTATTTTTCAATGAACAGAAGATGAAATGTTAGAAAATTTTCAAAACTCCCCTAAATATTACCATGGCCACTTCTATTCTTACAGAACATCTGAAGAGGAAGTAGACAGAGAATACCTGTATTAAAAGAGGAAGTTATGTAGAAAATTTGGAAACAGGATTTTTTTTTTCTAAGAAAGATTGTAGCAATATTTCTTCTTCTCTATGTTCTAAGTAAAAGCAAAGACTGATTACGATTCAAAGAGAGGTAAATCTGCAGATAATGTTTATTTTAGCTTAAACACTCTTTGAGAACATCAAAGGTATATTTAACCCCCCTAGAATTTATCTAATTATAAATTAGAGCAAAAAAAAATAGTTGAGATCATGTCTTCTCACATTTTTATGGGGAAAAATTTTACTGGTTGTTTTTATTATTATCTTAATTGAATGATTCTCGAGGATTCCTTCATATCCCAATAAAGGAAATAATCAGTGAGATTAATCTATTTTTAGTCTAGAAAAATATATCAAATGGAAGAAAACCCATAGGTATTGCTATTTGGAGGGTTTATAGATTCAGTCAGTTTGTTACTTCTAGCACAATGATAACAAAATAACATTAATTTCTTGAACTCACTCTCTTCATATACCTCGCCTTGTGTCAGGTATAGAGGAGAAAAAAGTGCTACTTAATTAATAAAGACCTCATGAATGTTTCTTTTCAGTATTGTGTCTTCTCATAATTAAAAATCTTAAATATTTATCTAAGATTTATTCGTGTGCATACAGAATATTGTAAAACTAATAACAGTTAATAGTTGAAAAGATAAATAAAGTTTATTTTATTCAGTTTACATTAATTATGACATGTTCTTAATGCATTGATTATGTGTAAACTTATTTTGGCCTGTTGGGCTAAAGCATAAAGTAATATATTTATTCTCAGAAGAATAAAGTGAAGAATTATCAAAATACATAGGCAGAAATTGCAAAAATAACAGTTGTGCCACAAGAATACTAATCTGACCTTTCTGTTGAATAAAGACTAGCAGAAGATGGATGAAAGAAAGAGAAAAAGACAGAGACAGAGAGACCAGAAAAATAAATTAAAATGTCTTTATTTTTAGGCAATTTGTGTTACAAGTTATTGGAGTTACTAAAAATAGTAGTAAGCAGGTAGTTGAAAATGGGCATGTGGAGATAGAACCACTAGTTGGGTGTTAGGAATACAGAGTTAAGAGCCACATAGCCATCTGTAGGAGAGAAATAGAGAAATTATGAGGAAGAAAGTAATCACAGCAGTTTAATATTTGGAGGGAGGAAAGAACAAGAATAAAATGTTAAGACATTATAATGGAAGGGAAAAGTGAAGGAAGAAACGCCACCAAAGGAGATGAGAGCAGAGCAATCAGGGACTAAAAAGAGTCCGAGGACAGTAAAATAATATGAAGGTCAAAAGAGTAAGAGTTAATCAGCCTTCATATCTTGTTAAAGGATGTGCATATTCAATAAAAGTTTCCAAATTATTTTTTTTACATACATGTGTTACTTTGATCTCTTTAAATTATTTACAATTCCAAAAGGTACTGGAGGACTGTAAGCAAATTTGAGATTTTAACTATTTATAAGGATGGTTTTCAAGTCATATAAAGTTGCAAATACTAGAAACAAAATCAAACCAGTTTATATTGTAAGTACTAAAATTCAAATCAACTTGTCAAATCATATCACATTTAAATCAATGGTGGGTGCCCTTAGGTCAGCAAGGTTTCTGTAATGTTCACATAATTTCATTTTAACAACTCCAGCAGAAAGACACCTTCTTGCTTTTAACATTCACATATGAAATCTGCTGCAACAACTACCACAAACATTGTAACTCTAAAGAAGATATTTATTTTATCTTACTATTTGTAAGGCATACATTTTGGCAAGGATTGCCTGGGAAATCCTCTATTCCAATGGGTTTTAACAGAGGTTATTTGGTAGCATTCAGAAGACTGCTCACCTAGTCTGGATAATCCAAGATGGCTTCTGCTGTCTTTGTGGGGATGGGTAGAAGGCTTGGTTTAGGTGGGGCGCTGTCAGATGGGGTGCTTACATGTGGACAACCTATGTATTGGGGGGTTTCCTCACAGAAAGGTGGCCTTATGGTAGTTAACTTTCTTATATTTTCACTCACAGTTTCTGAAGGGAAATGAATAAGCTGTTAGTCCACTTAAAACCTACACCTGAAATTGGCCAGGCATCACCTCTGCCATTTTCTATTGGTCAAGCAAGTCATTAAGGCTAGAATTGAGTAGAACAAATATTAAATTCTACTTCTCAGTGGGGGAGTAGCAAAGTATTTGCAACTTCTTTAATCTACTATACATGGAAAAAATCCTGATTGACTCTGTTTCTGCTTCTGTTATAGCCTCACATATATAGGAAACAGGTGATTCACCAACAGATCTAAAAGAAAGGGGAAGGGGAAAAATGCCATGTAGAAAAAATAATAATTAATAAGCATCCTCCACAAATAGACAGCCTCAGATCATTACCTGACAGTCAATCCTCTCCTAAAGAAATTAGTAAATACATAGTAAGTTATTTGTTTATGGACTTTCTGAAAATATTAATATAGTAACTTCTTTTGCTTTTCTACTTCTACATATAATTATATGGTCTAAAATTGAACAAAGAAAATGAAATAAGGATTTTCACCTCTACTTTAATGGAAAAGACAAATGTGATTAATTTTAGGTATGCATTTGTCTGTTGTTTTGAGAAAGAGACAAAGTGTTCACTGACTTTTTGCAATAAAGCTTTTAAATTAAAGGCAATAGTGACATATTTGATTAGAAGTTCATGGATATACATGACTGACCAACCAATGAAAACTATTTCACAAAGACTAAGAATTAATGAGAAAGAAATGGAAATACAATAGTTATGAAGAAAGTGGCACTGTGGATTTGACATTTATAATGGATTAGCTGTTAATTTTTCCTCTTCTATATGTTGCTCTAATAAGATTTGTCAGACTACTGTACAGTCTATCTTTCTGCACATTTCTCTTACAAATGATGGATCACTGCATATTATAAGACAAATTTTCAAATAAAATGAAGAAGAGACTTGCTCCCAGCAATAGATGCATATGAAATAATGGCATTTGTATGATTATAACCATGACACCTATGCCCTACTTTTCCTTTTTTCAAAAATACTTATATAATCATGGATAGATTACCGGTTAAATTATATTAGATTTTTTTTCTGGTAGTTCATGTGTAAAGCAGATACTGTTTCTACTTCTTTCTCTAATTTTCTCACCTTCTCTTTTCTCTGCTTTTCTGCATCTTTATCATTCACTGACATGCCTCTCTTCCTCTCCCTCCCCTCATTCTTTCTTTCTGCCTCACCTATATCTCTGTGCCCCTTTCCTTCTCTGTTTCTGTATCACCCTCTCTGATTCTATTCCTCTGTTTCTCCCATTTATGTTGACAAAAGAGATCCTAACACATTTTATAAATAGAAGATACTCAGTCGATTCAATAGATCTTTATTGTCAATGTCCATGTAGAATGCAGTCCAAGAAGGACAAGCTTCGGTAGGTCTGCAGTTTATGAGGCTAAAGTCAAGTGGACCAGAGATACTGCAGGCTTTAAGTTTCAATACTTCAAGACCAATATATCTTTGGGAATAGGTATCAATCCCCTATTATCTCATTCTTTCTTTACCTCCCCAAATAAGCATGCAATCCTGACTACGTATTACAAAACATCACAATCTCTCTACTCACGAAATAACCCTTATCTACTACTTTGTAACAAACATATGGGCAAAAAGGTCAATTTTTCAACTAGTGTAAACACATTAAGTCTAAGTTTCTCTAAAAACTACTTGGACTTTAAATATTAACTCAAACTTGCTTTTTAGATCTGGACTTGGAACCCCAAAAGAACTATTTGTGCTTTGCTGTGGAAATTCACCAGGAAAACTCCTAAATTATAAAAACAAATATAAAAAATTTAATGTTATCAGCTGTGTATCTAAGATGTTAACACAATGTACTTTAAATAATATATGTATATAAAATATCCATTTTCTTATAACATACATAATATTTAAGGACACATATGAATAATATAAGATGTGTTTGTATGGATTCACATAAATTAAAATGAAAAAGAAGTTTTATATCAATCTTTAAATTTAGTCATACTATAAACTGAAATTATGGTTCTATTTTACAAAATTAAATCAGTTCTCATGATTTGTAAAGTTTATCATTGATAAACATGGTTACACATTAAATGACTCACTTAGAATAATCATTTCTTTAAAAAAGCTCATACTCACCAAATATATAACATTTAAAGAACTAAAGAAATAAAGAACGTTTACAGAACACAGAAAGAACAGAAAAGTTTTGAGGTGCATTACCCTGAGATAAAATAAAGTGGACAATGCATAGGTGATGATGTCAAGAAGAAGGACAAAGGAGTATAGGACCAGGTAAAATTTTTCCAACATATTTATTTGCTATTTGTGGATTTTGCAAAAGGAAAAAAAAAAATTTCTTCACAATGTTCATGTGGAAAACACACCTAAAGTTTAAAAGAAAGTTGTCTATTCTTGGTCCTAAAACCAAAAATTGCATTGAGGTATTTCAAAAAAACACCGTTAACTTTTAAAGGAGATGAAGTTCATGGTGCTACTTATTACACAATCCCTGGTATAGACATCAATAAAATCACCATTTAGAAGACACAATTCACACAGCACATCGAGTTCGTACATTCACAATTTGTGGCTCTCTCTTTGTCTGACTCTAGGTGTAGCGATAGTGAATTTAGAGTATTTTCTTTACATTTTGAAAGACAAAACTTTATTTTTTTCCCAGGAAAATGCACAAATGTCAACCTCAAGATATTTTGCAAACACGTTTAGCATGTTTCGGTTCCCTGAAGCCCAGTTTGAACACTCACGATTAAGAGCAGTAGGTACCTAATGAGTTTGATTACGAAGATCTATTGGGAGCATTTTTAAAAATACAGATTCATTGTCTGTCATCCAAGAAATGCAAAATCAGAATTGGGGAGGTTGGGGGTGAAGAGGGAGGCTATAATTTCTATTTTTAGAAAGTACCCAGGTAAATATCATGGTCAGTGAGAATCTGGAACTACTAAGGAAGAAAGAGACGGCATTCTCTATGCTATCTTCCATATATAAAATAGATTAGACCTAGACCAAAAGATTAAAAACTAGAAAACAAAAGGTAAAGCATGGAATCATTAATAAAGAAAATAGTAGATCACTTTTATTTGTTCGTCTCTTAATAGGTGCTGCATAATATGTTAATAATTTCTCAACTAGACGTATAGGACGGGTACTATTATTGCCATCATCCCCCAACGATTACATATGAGAAAACGACAGTTTAAAGGCACTTGCTCAACATCTCAGGGCAAGTAAGGCACAGAGTGTGATTCAACCCCAGGTAGTCTGACTCTAGAGCCTCCATGCTTAACCACTGAGCTGGACAATGATATCCATAAAAGGTTTCATTACAATTTGGAAGTAAATTACATTTTTGTGGTGGACCACGCTGCTTTGGAATGAAGATCATTATTGGAGCAAGGGTGCCCTTGCTATACTAAGATGAACCTGCATGTATTCGGTGACGGCAAGATTACTGGTAAAGCCAATTACATCTAAAGGTAAGTTTGAAGGTATTTTTAGGGGGAAACAGATAGACAGCTGGTTATCTTTGGATCTGTATGTGCATTTATTAGCCTGATTTCCGGAATCTTTCCAAATGAAGCCTGTGATATGCCCAGTTCTTTGCAAAAGCTCAGTTAGCGTGTAAGACTTCTTTTATTAGAAAATGAAAACTATGATTATATTTTATCAACAGTCAACTATGCTGTCAGGTTTTTTTTTAATCTTGATTCTCTATTGGATAAAGCAATTTACATCTACATTTATAGTGTTCTTAAGGTCACTAAACAGAAGAAGATCAGCAGAAAATGAAGTGACAAAGATATCTTTACGTATGTTTTTACAAAGGTCACTTAAAACAGAAATTTGTCAATTAATTTTCTTCAGGTACTCCATTTCTATTTCTTCCTGAAAAATAGTTAATATAGAATTTACATCCCCAATCATAGTAGGTAATATTGTCACATGGCAGCTTTTTGGAACCAGCGAACTACTCTGATTGTCAGGGTAATGGAGAAGGTCCATACATAAATTATTCAAAGGCTTGTATAATCAGTACAGCATTCAATTTAAACCCCAGAATGTGCAAATTAGGCAATTATTCATAAAAAATTATTAACATTTTAATTTTTCAGAGCTCAATGTGACATTTTGCATAGCTTTGCTTAAATATAGCATGGAACACTGTAATTAGAGCCATAGTTCCAGTTCCGTACTTAAGCATTATATATTTGGATGAATATTTATAAGTCTGTAAGTAATATTATGGAAATAAAAATAGTAATAAAGTTATTGATGATTCTGCAAATGTGAACATGTGTCTGATTAGTTGAACTTATCAGCTATAATCAAAGAGCTTCTTGACACCTGAACTTAATCACCTGTGAGGTTGTCCATTACTTGGCTCAATTTTTTTCACTTGGAGGGTAGAGTCCACAATAAGATATTATCCTAGCTGCCACACACACTATAGTCATACATCCTTGTATACAGTATATGCAGACATTCAATTCTAAAAAGAATAACTTTATTCACTTTAAAACATCAATATGTACTATTTTTCAGTGGTTTAGCAGAGAAATAATGAGGGGCTGAATTAGGTCAGTAATAGTGAAAATGGTGAGGTGGAGTTGTATTTGGGTGCTAGAAATAATTGATTGACTGATTTTTCTGCAAGAAGGATATATTAAGCATAGTAGCAGATCGTCTGCTTTATTGAACTAGGTAGATTATAATAAAACTGAACAACTTAGGGAATTTAAGAAGTGAGTGATTTGGGTTGTAAAAGTGTGATTCTTGCAGGAGATCAATGAACTTGATCTTGGACAAAGTACATTCAAGGTATCTTTGGGAATTTCCTGTAGGCACTGTTCCCTGCAGGCTGTTGGCACTGCCTTTGGGGCGCTATTGCATTATTAGGCACAGGCATCCAGTCATTTTAGCAGAGTGCTTGTGTGGCAGTGGATGGGATAGCGCATATAGAAAGTAGCACAATAAGAAAACAGTCATTACGGAAATCCTCGCAGAGACTCAGTGAATAAGGGTGAACACAGAAGAGCCTGTGTTGTAGAAGAAAAGGCAGTGTTTGAAGCAGGGAGAGAACCAGGAACAGGTATTATTATAAGGGAAGAATGTTTGTATTCGTTTTCTATTTAACAAATTACCACAAACTTGGTGGCTCCAAACAACACAAATTTATTACCTTACAATTCTATAGGTTAGAATTCCAAAATATGTCTCAAGGGCTAAAATCAAAGTGTCGGCAGGGCTGTGTTCCTTCCCAAAAGCTCTGGGGGGCGATCTCTGCCCTTGCCTCTTTCAGCTTCTAGAAGCCACCTGCATTCCTCGGCTTGTGCCTCCCTTTCTCCCCCTTGCAGCCCGGCAATGTTTCATCTGTCTAACCATTCTCCTGTAGTCTCACCTCCCTCTGTCCACAATTTGGAAAGATTCCTGACTTTTGAAGACCTGTGTGATTAGATTGGGTCTGCCCAGATAATCCAGAATGATCTCCTTATCTCAAGGTTTTTAACTTAACCACTTCTGCAAAGAACCTTTTTGCCACAAAAGCACATTCACAGGCTCTGGGTATTAGGATGTCTTTGGGAGGATGCTATTCTGCCTACTACAAGCTTCAAGAAGTGGGTTCGGATGTGCAGGTTTAAGACAGAGAGGTATTATGGGCAAGAGTAACAAACGTTGCAGAGAAGTCAAATATTGGAACTTTTCTGCTATTTTCCCATGTTTCCCAGATGCCATATTAATGCATTCTCCATCTCTTCCAACTATGAAGACAATTTAGTTAAGTACAGGGTTCAGGATATGTGCGTGAAGACAGGGGGCTGTGAGCATAGGAAGAGATAAAAACTAGAAGAGAATTCCCCAAAAATAGACCCTGCCAAGGTTTTTAAGGATATCTTTAAACACCAACATAACAAACAAAACAAATGTTTAAAAAGTTTAAAAATTAATTGATGTTTTAAATTCAGTCTGAAGTTCTAGAATCTGACCAGCTACTGGTCAGGCTGCCCTTAAATATCTGTGGGAACTCAGCTCAGTTGCTGTTTCAGCACTAGAGCTTCGCCTGGGGAAACAGGCACAGCCTTCATTGATGAAATGGGCTAAACATTCTTGAGGATTGGTGTTCACAAGTCCCAACAGGTTGCTCATAATGCAGACTCTAATACTGAACAACATAGGCACAGACACCATTTGATGGAAAGAGAATAATTATTCTTTCAAGAATTGACATGGTAAATACGTCAAGTTAAATGTTGAGTGACCAAACCCTGAAAATAATGTTCTTCAATCACGCTTTGAAAACTGTACATTATATTAACCATTCATTATTCTTTCACAGTTTATTTTTATTTCTTTTAATAAATACTACTGGGAGGAAAAACATATGAGATTCTTTAAGTAAGTACATGTCTTTCTTAAACCCAGTTCTGACTAAATAGACCATGAAAAATACACTAAAAAAGATGGAAAATGCCACAATTTGGGAAATAAAGTTCAACTTTGACAATTTCCTGAGTCTTCCATGGAATCATAAGATCGAGGAAGATGGTTAACTTTTGAGACAAAGGAGCCCAGAAATGAATCTCTGATCACCTATGTTTGTGCCATTTGATCTTAGCTAAGATAGTTACTAGACTTTAGTCTCTATTATTCATATATAAATGGATATAATAATATCAGTTTTGAAATAGAGATAAGAAATTAGAGGAAATACATGAAAGCACATGTGACCGTGTCTGCTGCAGAGCAGGCATTCAGAGACAGGAAGCAGTAATAGCAAGTACATACCTCCCAGAGTCTGCAAGGTACACTTGGGCTTAATTACCAGTTGATGAAATATGTTCAGTTTTATGTATATTATTGCTTATTCGCCTAAACATTGAAACAAAATGAAAAGGCAAGCTATGGGAGAAATGGGAGAAAATATTATCAAACCACATACCTGATAAAGAGTTAATATCCCAAATATATAAGGAGCTCATACAGTTCAACAGCAAAAACCAAACCAAACCAAAACAAGCAAACAAAAAATCAAATGATCCAGTTCAAAAATGGGCAAAGGACCTGAACAGATACTTCTCCAAGGAAGACATACAAATGGACCACTGGTACATAAAAAGGTGCCGCACATCATCCATCGTCAGGGGCGTTCAAATCAAATCCCTGATGAGCGACCGCCTCACACCTGTTAGAATGGCTGTTGTAGAAAAGGTGAGATAACAAGTCTGGCGAGCGTGCGGAGAAAAGGAAACCCTTGCGCACTGTTGGTGGGAATGGAAACTGGTACCGCTATTATGGAAAGCAGTATGGAGAGTACTCAACAAATTGAAAATAGAACTACCATATGATCCATCAGTACTACTACTGGATATACAACTGAAGGAAATGAAATCACTGTCTCGGGGAGATAGCTGCATTTTTATGTTCATTGCAGCATTATTTACAATAGCCAAGATATGGAAACAACCTAAGTGTCTGTCAGTGGATGAATGGATAAAGAAAATGTGGCATAAATACACAATGGAATAATATTCAGTCATTAAAGAAAAACAAAAGAAGGAAATCCTGCCATTTGTGACAGCATGGGTAGACCCTGAGGGTGTTATGCTAAGTGAGCTAAGTTAGACAAGAGAGACAAGCGCTGTATTATCTCACTTATAGGTGTAATCTAAAAAGCTGGACTCAGAAACAGAGATTAGAATGGTGACTGCCAGGGTTGGGGGCTTGAGTGTGGGGGGAATGGGTGAAGGTGGTCAAAGGATACAACCTTCCAGCTATAGGATGAATAAGTGCTAGGGATATGGTGTCTAGCTAGCATGGTGGCTCTGTTAAAAACAGCATCAATTGTGTATTTGGAAGTCACTAAAAGAGGAGATTTTAAAAGTTCTCATCACAAACACAAAAAAAGAAATTGAATTTATTCTATATGAGGTGGGAAACTTGAATCAAGGTGGGAGTAAAATAAAACCCTTTTAGTTTATAAATCTCATATATTAATTTACACTTTTTTTCTGGGATACCTACCATATATAAGCATATAGCATGTTTCAGTTGTACATGTATACTCCCAGGAAAATGTTTAAAACAATCTTTTATCTCAAATTAGGACATTGAATGGGTTAACTTCTTGAAAGAATTTACATTGTAAATGTTGATGATATCATTACTTTTCATGTAATATAAAAAGATAATTATATTTCATTTACTTCTGAAGATTTATCTTGTCAGTGGAGAAGATTTCCGTGCTGAAATGTGAAATTAAAATAATTAAAACAGCCCATAAAACCTAACGATTTTTAAAAGGTCTAGTTTTAAAAGCATCTCATTTAATCTAAAATTTTCTTTTAAAAGTCATTGCCATCATATCTAATTTGAATTGTCTATCAACATCTAACAGTGGTCAGGGCCTGTTTCAGAAAAGCAAAAAATGTAAGTAAAACAAAATTACATTCCAAATGCAACTAAAATATGCAGTATCCATAAATGACTACACGTTTTTTAATTTGTTGATGTATAAATAAATATTCCCGCTACTGCAGTTCTCTCCTACCCAGAAGGTTCATATTACAATCTGAAAACAGCTTAACACATATAAGATGTGATGCCAAAGAAATGCTGAATGTTTTATAATTGAGAAGACAGATTTACATATAATCTCTTTTTTTAAACATCTTTATTGGAATGTATTTGCTTCACAATGGTGTGTTAGTTTCTGCTTTAAAAGAAAGTGAATCAGCTGTACGTATACATATATCCCCGTTTGAGCAGCATGGTGTAGAAGAAATGGCTGGGCTTGAAATGGAAAGCAATGGAGAGTAGTCATCAGCAGACCCTCACTTCTGCGAGACCCAGAGAAAGGTAGCTTGTCTCAGTTTCCTCATCAGTAAAATTGATACCACAAAAACACCTAACATTTCCGTGAGCTAATTGTGTGAAAGTAATTTTTAGATATTGTCATTGTACAAATGCAAGATATCATATAATTTCTGATTATGTTCAAGGGAGAAGGAAAGAAACAGTCCATTAATTTTTTTTAGAACAATGCAACCAGACAGTCCTGATGTTAATCTATGATGTGCCACTTACTACACAAGATACCTTGAGTAAGTCTTGTAAATTCTTAGAATCTTATTTATTTCTTGTAGGATGAGCGTAATCCTATGTGCTTCAAAAGGTTTTGTGAGAAGTTAATGAAATACTTTTACATGAGTTAGGAAATATAATGCCTTATATGGTATAGGCACCTCATAAATCTTAGTTTCAGTCCCTCACTCTAATTTATGAAAGTAATGAAGAAGATGGGAATGGTGCCAGAGGAAAGATTCTTATTTCCTTTTGTTTTTTTCCAGAAGTAATCCAATGTGAAGTACAGGGAGAAAAGAGAATTTATGTTGTTTAATAAAGGCAGTTTTAACTATTTTAATTATTTGAATTAATGGCTGTTCATGTACACAATTCCTTTGGAATAATGTGCCACCCAATAGAAAACCCCTTCCAAAGTCAAATACAACTCAAAAGAAATATACACACAGTACCTGTATGCAGCCAATTAAATATAGACTTCATAATAATCCACAGTAACATCATGTCTTCTAAAAATATAACTTTGCTAAATTCTCTCTGACCAGCTTAAGAGTCTCTTGTTCTTTGTTAAGGAGGAGTCTATCAAGTTCTCTTTATTTATTTATTTAGATTCCATATATATGTGTTAGCACACGGTATTTGTTTTTCTCTTTCTGACTTACTTCACTCTGTATGACAGACTCTAAGTCCATCCACCTCACTACAAATAACTCAATTTCATTTCTTTTTATTCCATTGTATACATGTGCCACATCTTCTTTATCCATTCATCTGTTGATGGACACTTAGGTTGCTTCCATGATGAGGATACGGGGAGGGGGAAGGGTAAGCTGGGACAAAGTGAGAGAGTGGTATGGACATATATACACTACCAAATGTAAAATAGCTAGTGGGAAGCAGCCACAGAGCACAGGGAGATCAGCTTGGTGCTTTGTGACCACCTAGAGGGGTGGGATAGGGAGGGTGAGGGAGATGCAGGAGGGAGGAGGTATGGGGATGTATGTATATGTATGGCTGATCCACTTAGTTATACAGCAGAAACTAACAAAAAAACCTTCTCTTTATTTTAATATAATGAGTGCTGCTAATCACAGCCTACTTCTAACTACCCAGCCAGATCATGAGATGCTTTCTTGTCCATAAACATGTTAAAAATGCTTAATATAGAACGGCAAATAACACACTTAAGTGTACTTTAAAAAATCTGTATTCATAGTGAAACGTGGCCCAGATACGAGTGTACAAAAAAAGAACTCCTAACGGACCATTTATAAAATTTCATGAAGCAAGTTTGATGAAATAACAATATTTCATATTAATCACAAATTAACTTGTGACAGAAAACCGTCTGAAAAGCCTGCCCAATCAGTGCACTTGGTGCCCTAAGAGTAGCTTGTCTTCTCTGAAGGTGTGATAAACTCGGTCGTTTGGCAGGGGTAACTTACAGAGACACTCGAGGACACCACTGAGTCAGGTTTGCTGTCAAGCAATGGCATCTGTGGCTCCCTGTGAAAGCACTAGGAGAGGTAGTACAGTTTTCTTACAAAACAGTAAAATGAGAAGTCACTGCAACTCTAGGACGATGTCTTATTTTATAAAGACAAAAGCCCCAACTCCCCTAACGTTCTGATTACATCTGAAGTTTGAGCCATTCACATTTGCCTAGAGAAATTAACAAAAAAAGTTGTATACCTGAAACGAATATAGTATTGTAAATCAAGTATACATCAAGTTTTTTGGTAAGTTGGGTACATTTATTTATTTTTAATTTTTATTTTATCTCGGAGTATAGTTGATTAACAATGTTGTGTTAGTTTCAGGTGTACACAAAAGCGATTCAGTTATACATATACATGTAGGCATTCTTTTTCAAATTCTTTTCCCATTTAGGTTATTATGGAATATTGAGCAGAGTTCCCTGTGCCATACAGTAGGTCCTTGTTGTTTATCTATTTTAAATATAGTAGTAGTACATGTCAATCCCAAAATACATAAATAAAATAATGCTCAAGAAATGAAAAATAAAAAGGAGGAAAGAGATAACAATTCTGGGTAATTTTAAAAGATCTAGATAGGCCTAAGGTATCCTGGGTATTAATAATAAAAAGGTCATGTATGGTTTTCCTGGGAGGAATTTTTAATAGGGTGTTAAATGATGAAAAGACCTTGCAGAAAGTTACAGAGTGAGTTTGAGCTGAAAAAGTAGAGATGATAAAAACAAACATCTTAAAGACTGTGACTATGAGGTGTGTGTTGCAGGTGGGATTCCCCAGGAAGCATTCATTGAGGAAGAGCTCATCAGGAACTTTATTAGGGAGGGTCCTTGGTATTAACACCTGTGGTAAGAAAGGTGAGGGGAGCAGAAGTAGAAGAAGTGGATCTATGATGTGGTACTGACTACATTTTCAGCCAAAGCCAGGAAGTGCTGGAGTTAAAATGGCCCATCATTGGGCTAACGTGGCTGGATTTTTATAATCTTCCTTCAACGAGTCATTAGTGGTAGGCTGTCTAAGAAAAAGGGTAAACTTTGGAACAGGTGTCTAGCGAACATCTGACAACAGGCCCCTGACCTCCTTTACTTAGAGCTTTTACTGAAAAGTTCTTTAAAATGTGCATCTTTTCTCTGCCCTGTCTCTACCAGAACCCAATACAATTTCAGGGGATATTTTCAAAAGGTATGTAATTCTCCCTTGCAGATGACATAAACTTGCTCCAGATCACTAGGGGTCTGTGTTCCCTCTTGGGACTTGCCATAAATTCCACACTCGATCTTTTCCCACCTCTGCTCCTTTTTTTTTTTTTTTTTCTGTGGTACACGGGCCTCCCACCTCTGTGGGCTCTCCCAATGCGGAGCACAGGCTCCGTATGCACAGGCCCAGCGGCCATGGCCCATGGGCCCAGCCGCTCCATGGCATGTGTGATCCTCCCGGACTGGGGCATGAACCCGTGTCTCCTGCATCGGCAGGTGGACTCTCAACCACTGCACCACCAGGGAAGCCCCCCTCTGCTCCTTTTAATTGCAAAGTGCCTGCTGGGTCAAAAGGCACAAGCATTAGGTCAGCTTGCACTTCAGCCTGGATCCTCAGGATCTTGTGACGGGCCCCACCGCAAAAGTTGGTAGCCTTCTGTGTCTGGTACAGGGGTCGAATAGAGTACTGCTAGGTGTGGGATATAGGGACTCCATAGCCTGATGAAACATACCACGTATTATACTTCCTTCTTTATGTTAAGAAATACAAGCGATACAGCCCTTGTCCTTTACTTTGCATGGCATGTTCGTTTTCCTGACCATTGGACTCCTGAAATATCTGCTGGTATGAAGGCCTCTGAAATTTATCGAGGCTCACCCTCCACCCTCTGGAATGTGTGTTCTTAGCAATTCATCAAATGTGACAGATACTTCTTGATCATCTGATCCAATTAGCATGGTGTCTCTGCTACAGTGCACTAATGTGATGACGTGCAGGATGTCCAGATGTTCCGTATCTCTTTGGACTATACTATGACAGAGAACAAGAGAGTTAACACTTCCTGAGTCAAGAACTGTAAGTGTGTATGGTTATTCATGCTTGGTGATGTGTGAGTCCTGGTCAGAATATAAAAGAACACATTTGCTAAAGCTATAATCATTTACCATGTACCTGCATCTGATGTAATCAGCTCTAGCAAAGTACCACATCTGACAAGGCAGCAGCAGTGGTCTGCTTTCATACTTGGGGGTCTATGTAATTTCTCCAGATGCCATTCAGTGAATTAAATATAGATATGATGGGACCACAGTCTTTGCAACTTTCTAGAACTTAACTGTGGCACTAATCTGTTCCCCATCCCAGAATGGAATATTTCTGTTGGTTTAGCATCTTGTCTGGTGGAGGGGTATAGCTTCAGAGGCTTTCACTTGGTCATCATCACTATGATATACCTCACTCTTGAGGCTGAGGAACCCATTTAGGTGTTACACGAGATACCAAGTATGTCTGTGCCAATTATATATCTAAGGACCAGCAGACTGTAGAGATGGAGGGGCTAGAGAAACTAAAGAGAGGAGATAGTTCAGACAAAGAAGATACTGGAAGGATAGGGAGAATATTTAGAGTAGAAGAAGGTGGTATGAAAGGCAGTATTTCCTTTGTAAAAGATCCATGTGTGTAGTAATCATACTTTTGGAAATCCATGGAGCTCTCAACTGATGACTCATTTGCTCTAAGAAGAGGAGGCAGGATTGCCATTAAAGAGGGAGGATTCAGAGTTTAGAGGAGAGTGGAGGATGATTTGGAACAGACCCTGGGGAGAGTTGGAAAGTAAAAGTAGAAGAAACAACATCAAGGGCTCAGGTGAGGCCGGCAAACATAAATTCACAGTGGTACCAATTGCCTGGTGTGTAATTATTTCCAACAGCGCTTGCATCTGGGAATAAGCATTGAGAATTCTGGTGAGATCGAGAGTACACTGAGGTAAGACAGCTGAGGATACTGCTAAGGGAATAATTAATTACTTAATAGTGAATAGGTATATGTAATAAGTATTGGAATTTAAAATGGTTAGATTTACGTTTTTTTTTTTTTTTTTTTTAGTTTGCTGGCCC
>NW_020173204.1:2762055-2774166 GCF_003031525.2 Neophocaena asiaeorientalis asiaeorientalis | reverse complement strand
TTTTTTTTTGCAGTTCGCGGGCCTCTCACTGTTGTGGCCTCTCCTGTTGTGGAGCACAGGCTCTGGACGTGCAGGCTCAGTGGCCATTGCTCACGGGCCTAGCCGCTCCGCGGCATGTGGGACCTTCCCGGACCGGGGCACGAACCCGTGTCCCCTGCATCGGCAGGCAGACACTCAACCACTGCGCCACCAGGGAAGCCCTACTTTACGTTTTTAAAGAAAAGTCTCAGCTCATCTAAGGTATGAAAATCTGCATTATTTTAGAACTAATTTCGGTTTACATAATTCAAGGTAAAATAGGTATGATAATAGTACTGAAGTGAGGCATATGAACTGCCAAAAGCCTGATCACTGTTTGTCCCTGCATGCAGCAATGTAAATGTTGAAAGGAAGATCAATGAACACTTATTGAGTGTCTTTAGTATGTGGAATGTGCATTACTTTTATATATTGGACAAAGCTAAATTTTTCTTCTCATTTTTTATGCTTATTATGAAATGGTAGTCTAGTGATTATAGGATATAGAATAAATAAAAACTATCTAGCCCATCCCACATTATAGTAAGTTACATAGTTAAATCACTAGATGATTTGTTTGTTTTCTCTTTTTTTTTGGCTGTGTTGGGTCTTCATTGCTGCGCGCGGGCTTTCTCTAGTTGCGGCGAGCGGGGGCTGCTCTTCATTGCGGTGCGCGGGCTCCTCATCGCGGTGGCTTCTCTTGTTGCGGAGCATGGGCTCTAGGTGTGCGGGCTTCAGTAGTTGTGGCATGTGGGCTCAGTAGTCGTGGCTCATGGGCTCTAGAGCACAAGCTCAGTAGTTGGGGCACACGGGCTTAGTTGCTACGCGGCATGTGGGATCTTCCTGGACCAGGGATCGAACTGGTGTCCCCTGCAGTGGCAGGCGGATTCTTTAACCACTGTGCCACCCAGGGAAGTCCTGGCTTGTTTGTTTTCTTTCTGGCTACTTTCAGATTTACTGATAGGGATGAAACAGTCAATTCAAAACCTCTTGATTAGTTCTTAAAACTTGAAAAATCTGCCTTTTCAAAGTAAATTTTCCTTCACTTTTAGGTAGCGAAAACTATATATACATTGTGTTGGCAAGAGAAGCACATTTTAGGATAGATTTTTGCCTAAGTGGAGGTGAAATCAAATTTATATTGAAAAAGTAAATACAGTAAGTGGCTGACATCACTAAATGTGGACAAATCTGTTGATATTTTTATTCATTTATGAATCATAATCACTAGAAATAAGTTTGAAATTTAAAGTATCTGTCTTATAAATATGTAACTGAAATTAAAATAAAAACATCGTTATAATTATTTTTTATTAAATTCAAATAATTCTGTGCAATAAAAATTAAATTTGAAATGACAGGAGATACAACATAAATCTGTTGGTGATGTACTTAGGTAATGGTTTGCAAAAAAGTCATTAAGAAGCATATAATTATTGGAAGAGATGAATTATTAAAAATATTATAAATATTTTAAATGCATATGAAAATGTAGACCCAATTTTTAAGTTTTGATTTACATTATTTTTTGTTTGCTTGTTTTCTTCTATTTCTTTTATTTCCTATCTATATGAGTTGATGGGTTGATGGATGTTCCTGTCTTCTCGTTTTTAACTTTATTTTTTCATATTTTAAATACCTGCCTTGTAACTTCTAGTTCCATTGCCTCTAATAGAAGAAATATATTATCCATCAACTAAAAATGATATAACACAAACTCCCCGTTTTTGCAAAGCAATCACTACCTGGTTAAAAAATATGCAGTTGGTGTCAGCTGCTTATTTAGGCCATTTGAGTAGTAAAATAATTCTACATAGAAAAAAAGTAGCTTTATTTGAAACAATCTCAATTATACTGTTGAATAAAGGAAACCAGAGCGTTGTTCTGAAATTACTAAATTGTCTTCTCAGAGCTACTACTGGTGCTTTGGATGACGCTGGCATGTACTTTCACCTCTTTCCCACACTGGATTATAAATTCTATGAAAGCAGGATAGGTATCTGGTTATTCTTCCTAATGCATCATCCGTGTCTAGTAATATACCCAACACATAGTTGGTGCCTAATCGTTTTTGAATGAAATAATAAATGGACAGAAGGTTACACTGTTGGGAGTAATAAAAAGGAAGCAAGGGCTTGCCTGGTGGCACAGTGGTTAAGAATCCGCCAGCCAATGCAGGGGACACAGGTTTGAGCCCTGGTCCGGGAAGATCCCACATGCCGCGGAGCAGCTAAGCCCGCGAGCCACAACTACTGAGCCCGCTCACCGCAACTACTGAAGCCCCCGCGCCTAGAGCCTGTGCTCCACAACAAGAGAAGCCACCGCAATGAGAAGCCTGTGCACCGCAACGAAGAGTAGCCCCCACTCGCCGCGACTAGAGAAAGCCTGCGCGCAGCAACGAAGACCCAACGCAGCCAAAAATAAACAAATAAAATAAATAAATTCATATATATATATTAAAAAACCCAAGCTCAAATGCTTTAAGAAAAAAAAGGAAGCTAGACTTACAGCAGGAAGGTTTGCTTGGAAGTAAGATGCTTGAGATGTGTATTGAGACGATAAAGGGCTATCTTGACAAGAAGCTAATGGATTCTATTGAAGGAAAAATGGGCAATTAACTTCATTCATTCATTTAGCCTTGGAAGACTTTGAGGTTTAGAGAAATTAAACATTTTGCCCAAGGTCAAGCAATGATTAAGTGGCAAGGATTATCAGAGCTGTCAGACAAAAGATTCTCAGCTCTTAACTAAATGGGCTGGTTGAGAGATCACCGAGATGCCAATCAGGAAACCTGGTGGCTCTGCCCAATTCTTTCACTAATTATCTATGGCCTCGGGCAGAGTGGTCCTTACATTTTGCCTCTGCTTCGTCATCTCTCACATTAAGTTAAAAGAGTACTACCCTGCGTCTCTCTCAGGAGTAGATGAGACCCAAGAATCACCAAAAAAGTTAGAAGGACTATATTACACATGTTGATATCCGGGTTATCACTGTTAGTCTTAGTGAGGAAACCATTCCCTAACTATAGATAACTGGGACCTTAAGTACCTTGAGAGTATTAGGACTCCTCAAGACCTACTTAATTCCATCTGGAGAACAAATAAAGGCACATATATTTTAATATTTAAATGTAACGTGGCCAAAAATCAACTCACCAGATTTGCAGGCTACCTGCATTCCTTTCTAGCTGGAACCCTACGCTTTGATTTGACCACTGAGGGGCAGATTGTGAGCCTAGATTGTCAGTCCTGTCTTCCTCCACCTTTACATTAAATTCTATTTTGTAGCAAATTAGCATACCTTCTTATGAGTTGAGCAGTTTTAATCCATCTAGAAGATTATAATGCAGTTAAATTTTCAAATGGAAGCGTCAGCGTATATTATCTTTTCTTCCCAAAAGACCCCTTGTCCCATATGTAAGTTTATCCATCCGTTCCCCAGGAAAAGACTATCATTCCAAGCAATGTAAAGAACCACATTCAGGGACTTCTCTTGTGGTCCAATGGTAGAGAATCTGCATTGCAATGCAGGGGATGTGGGTTCTATCCCTGGTCAGGGAACTAAGACCCCACATGCCACAGGGCAACTAAGCCTGCGCGCCACAACTACTGAGCTCACGTGACCCAACTACTGAGCTCACATGATCCAACTAGAGAACCCGCATGCTGCAAACTACAGAGCCCACACGCCACATGCCACAACTAGAGAGAAGCCCATGCGTCACACGAAGAGTCCGTGCGCCACAACAAAAGACCCACATGCCTCAGTGAAGATCCTGTGTGCTGCAACTAAGACCCGACACAGCCAAAAATAAATAAAATAAATAAATAATAAATAAATCTTAAAAAAAAAAAAAAGAACCACATTCATTCTTAAGGCACAACCTCTCCCGGGTACAATATACTGTCAATGATCATCTACTAGTTACTCAAGGTAAATAGTTGTTAGTTACCTAGAACACATAGAAGGGAATTCCAAAGTGATTTTCTATTTCGCCTACCCAGAAAAGATGCTGACATATTTAAATGCGAGTTTTTCTCACTAATGACACATTATAACACATTTAGGTACTACAATAATGGAAATATTTCATTTCTGATTTGAATTGCTTCCTTTCCCAGTATCCAATCCTCTTTTTTTCTGGTTCTGACACCCTAATTTTCCTATGAAGGAAAGCATTCTGGTGTCATTTAGTGTTCTACACAAGAGAATGAAACCACTGGAGTTATTTTAATGAGAAGTGTGGTTTATATAGGAAAATAGTGCTTGTAAAATCGCTGGAAGAGCTAGAGGAACTGGAGTCTGGAGAACCTTACTAATACAACTGCATACACACCAAGCATACACACCATGGTTGTGATCCAGGGAGGGATGTCACATCTACCACAATTCCTGTCAACTTTAACAAAGCTGGTGACTAAGCAATGAGTGTTTAATAAAACCACCACAGTTGCCTTTTGAGGTTGAGGATTTCATGCCCTCTCTTTCAGAAAGCAAAACAAAACAAAAACAAAAGCAAAGCAAAAATATGTCGTCCTCTTCACATTCATTCTCCAAAACTCACTCTAGTGCATTGCATATAAGTGGTAGAACCTTATTTGCATTTTGAAATCTAGCTACAAGGGAGTCTAGTAATATAGTTTTTAGCTTTTCTGACACTTCTGAACCCAAAAGTTCAATTAAGGTTATAAAATGAATGCAAACTCCCCATCAAATGTAGCTACACTATTCTCTGGGGACTCTTGGTAATTCACCATCCACACACACATCCATTCATCTACACATTTAAATAATAAAAAAAAATGAAAACAGAAGAATATGTTTCTACCTTATACAACTTTGTGACTGAAAGAGGAGCCTCAAAAATATCCATTATTGTATACATCTTTGGGTAATATTTCTTCTTTTTGTCTTATAGTCTAAACCTCAGGTCAGTTTGCTGTAATCCAAAGAATAAATTATAGGTACAATTATCACCAACATGCCTTATATAGAATATAAGGAAGAAAAGAAATAAACATACATACAAGCATCACAAAGCTAGAAAGAAAATTTGGATAGCAACCCTTTTTTTGTTTGTATGTCTGAACTAGACACTAGACCGTGGTTAGTGGTCATAGATTTCTTCCTCCACTGTCTATTCCATTTTTCCTTTTGATCTTAGCCAGTAACTGAATTGCTTGGGATTCTGAAACTGATGCGGTGACCCAATCTTTCATTCCTGCTGACTCTTAAACCATTGCTGAACTTTCCCATATAGGACTTCAGGTTGGTCTATTTCACTCCTCTCTGTATCCATTTTGCAGAAATAACCCAGTTCCCCTTGATAATAAAGGTCAGCAACTACAAAAGTACCTGTTGTTTGGAGTGTCACTTCAGGGACATGAGGAGTACAAAATAATCGGTGGCATTTTTAACTTCCAGTTCAATTGAACCATTATTAGATCTCCTGATGGAAGCATTTATTCCTTGGATACTAAGAACTCCCAACTAGTAAAATCCAAAGTTATAGGGGATGGCAGACAATAATTTTGTGAGAGTGTAATTAGCTGTACTAGAGAGACATGGTCCTCATGCTTCCAAACCTTGGTTACCAGTAAAATGGAGCTATGAGAGACACACAGATATATTTGGTTCAGAGTATAATCTGCACCCTGTTAAACAGGACCCAAGGACGGCAAGGTGGTGTCTTCCAAGAGATGCCACAATTGTGCCTTCAATAGTCTGTTTCATTATTCTTTTAGACCAGTTATCTCAGGGTGATGGGTTATAATGAAACACTAGTTGGCCACTGCCTCAGTTCTTTTAACATAGCATGGCCCCCTTACTCATAAATAATAGTACGTGGGATATTGTAGAAGTGCATGCAAAATTTTATTAGTCCTTAGATTATATTTCTGGAAAGAGCATGTACACAAGGGATGCAAATCTGTATCCAGAACAAGTGACTATTTTAGGACAGGACTTTATGTTATTTTTCATAACATAGTAGTAGGAAGGAAAAAAACTGTTTCTCATGAAGGAAATAGTTATTTGTCAAAGATGGCGTGACTTTGCTCTAAATCTCTGGGGATCTGTGTTCTGATCATCTTATAAGACATTAATACATTTTCAGCATGGATTCTACCTCTATTGCATCTGTCAGGAAGTAAGAAACATAGGTGTGAACTAAAAATGCAGAGGGACCTCCTCTTGCTTTAAGCTCCACTAAAATTCTGGAAGACATGTCTCACTTGGTAATGGGACTGAGGAGAAAAATTATATGCAGAATATCTTGCCTCTGAAATCAAGAGTTTTCCCTTCTGCAGTTAGGCTTTGTACTTGTCTTACTGAAGTATGCTGGGATCTCACCTCTTTCCTAGTGGTAGAATGTCAAAGGTGCATCACTTAGATTTTCAATTTGGTGGGGAAATGATACACACAACTTGACCCCCCAGATTTTATCAAAATTGCATGACCTTGTAATGTTATATCTCCTACCTTCTAGAATATATTTCTCTCAGCACGTATCTTAGATCCATTTTGTTTTCTTGCCTGTAAAAACTAATTCTTGGTTGCAAAATACATCAGCATGCTGGAATCTATGAAGTAACCCAATATGAGGTCAGGATCCCAGCAGAAGAAATTATTTCAAGAGCTAGAGAGTTCACACAGTCCAGAAATAAAAGACACTGAACATGTCCTGCTTTCCCTGCCAAGAAAAGCTGTACTTATCGGTGTGTGTGTCTGTGTGTGTGTGTGTGTGTGTGTGTGTGTGTGTGTGTGTGTGAGAGAGAGAGAGAGAGAGAGAGAGAGAAATAAAAGCTCTCCACCCCAAAGCAATTGCTTTATATCAAGTGCAAGAATTTATGTTAAATTGCTCCAGGATTTGGAAATCCAATTGCATTTCGAGTCATAGTTTTTGAAAGTATTTATCAAGTTTGGCATGATGTGCCATCTTCTACTAAGTCCTAAATGATCTTTGCATAGGCCAATCAGTTTTGAAAATGGGAATGAGATAAAAATTACCACCCCTGCGTCTTTTTATTGTTTAGGATTTCCTCTATAATTCTTTCAGGGATCTAGTGTTGCTTTTGGTCTACTGATTTGGTAAGAGTTTCATTCGCCGAGGTTTATGCTTGATTCTTGACACTATAATAGGCGAAGAAAAATCAGTAAACGTATGGACCATGCAAGTTGCCAAGAACGTTTAACATAAATATGTATATTCAAGAATTGGGGAAATGCCCACAAAGTGTATTCTTCCCACAACTGCTGGGAGACAAAATTATTTCAGAACACAATTTATCACCTGTGATTTCATATTCTCGACATTGAACACAGTCATGTTTTGGGTCCCATGGTTAATAGTAGTTCATAGATTAATTACATGTCCAGTAATCCCTGAAATGTCTGCTTATCTTTGATCCCCAGAATATAGTTTCTGTGATAAAGTGCTGCAGATCCATTTATTGAAAGTCAGGAGGAAAATTTATAGTAATTCTACTTGTGGCAACATCTAAGGGCATTCCTCATTTGTTTACAGACTCTTCCTTTATTGAAATGTCCTAGATGTGTAAATTTGCAAAGTTGACAACTGAGTAAGAAAGTGATTCTCCATCTCCCCACTATAGTGACTAAAGTCAGATTTCTCTGCTTCAGACCTAGACCCTTTTTTTAAACTTCTTTTATTTCCATTTTACAACTATTACAGGCTTCTGAGGATGCACATCAAATAATCACTGCCGAGGGCCTCTGTGAATCAGAGCGTAGTGGTTACAATTCTGGCCCCAATTGTCCTCGGTAGGTAGGTACCAACATCTGACTGTTACCACTTTGGGATCGCATTTCAATGAAGATATATGTCATATGAAATATATATACATCATATGAGTTAATATGGATATAAATAAAACTATATCTATTTTTTTCATTTTTCCGTCTCTGTTTATTAGTCAGGCTTTTATCAGTCGTGTCCTCGACTCAAGCAGTGAGCGCACTTTGTCCCATTTTTGCCCTCCCCATCTTTTGTTGTTGTTTTCAGAATAAAGAGCAATTTCCAGAGCAGAACAGAATTTTTTAAAAAAATGAAGGCGTGAGCAGCTATCACCCTCATATTCTTAATTTATCTAAAAGATGTGTTTGTTTAACATAATAATGTTAACAATTTATGTGATGTTTATAGCATATGGATAAATGAAATAAATGACAGCTTCGTCAAAAGGGCCTAGAGTAGAAACTGGAATTACTCTGTTTTAAGGCTCCTACACAGCGCATCCTATCCTGCAAATTATAAGAGAGCCATTACAAAATTCAAAGAATTATAATTAATGCGCTGAGGGGAGTTAGAATGGAATCATGTAAAATGTTCAATTAAAAGAAGTCAGTAGGGCTTCCCTGGTGGCGCAGTGGTTGAGAGTCCGCCTGCCGATGCAGGGGACACGGGTTCGAGCCCTGGTCTGGGAAGATCCCACATGCCACGGAGCAACTGGGCCCGTGAGCCACAACTACTGAGCCTGCGCGTGTGGAGCCTGTGCTCCACAACAAGAGAGGCCACGATAGTGAGAGGCCCGCGCACCGCGATGAAGAGGGGCCCCCGCTTGCCGCAACTAGAGAAAGCCCTCGCACAGAAATGAGGACCCAACACAGCCAAAAATAAATAAAGAATTATTTAAAAAAAAAGAAGTCAGTAAAAAGAGGAAAAAAGCAAACAAGTCCAATGCATACAAACACAGTTCAAAACACTGTGTATATGAATCCCACTATACAACTAATTATTTTAAATGTGAATGCTACAAGTTTAACACCTCAGTTTTTTATTAAAAATTTGATTTTTCTGGAACTTGTGGACACGTGGGTACAGACACTAGCGTAAGGGCGCCTGGCATCTGTAGCAGTTGCATCATAGGATAGGCAGACTTTCTTCCAACTGCATATTTAACAGAGTAGTGTAGACCTAGTGGTACTAATTCTTACTAGGGGGTACATTTCATTCTACAGACAATTTATTTCTCATCTGTGATTCTAATATATAAAATAGAAATATTTGGGAGATTTGGAAATCATTATATAACTTCAGTAGCTAATTATTTCCTACTGGTTAAACACAATTTTCAGGATAATTCAATATACAACCAGTTGTGGCATCAGAAGAGAATATGTTTTATGCTTGCATAACAAAAATGTGACCCCATTATTAGGGCTTCAGTAGACTGTGAAACAATAACCTGAAGTGTTTTTATTTGATGATAATGAAAGTGAGTGAAATGTGGAGAAAAAAAGTCCAACTTTATTTCGAACTGGAATTAAGTTCTAGAAGCAGGTAGAATATAGAAAGAATTTACAAATAAAAACAATGCCATAGTTCAAATGTCAAATAATTCTTTAACTGAGAAATAATTATATATGTAACTCCATTAGGAAAAAAATGTGGAGGGATAGGACTCTTTCCAGGTATTTGATAACTGCTGAAGAAATTAGCATGGATCAATAACAGTAATAATTATTATTAGTTAATGGTCTAGTCAGGATAAATGAATCACATGTTAACTCATTTTTGATGGAATGTAGCTATTGTAAAATAACTATTTGGTAGAGAAAAGTAGAAAAAAATACATGAGACACTTTAATCAAAGCAATACTTATCCCAGTTAGTTTATCAGATTTCTCACTATCTCATTTAAATAACCTAAAACATCTGTAGATTCATAGTAAATCTGTTCCACGGAACGATACTAATAAGCACTTACTCCAAAAGAGATAGATAACAAACAAGTTTTACGTGTATGAGGAAATGTAGATAGTATTCAACTAATAAGATACTGTTTTCTTTCTGTTCCCAAAATCATTGCATTCAGTTCTTAAAATCCAGGCTGTCTTCCTTTGTGGCTTTTTCCCCAAAGCCAAATCCATTACTTTAGGGACAAGCTATAATAATTCTTCCTCCTAAAGAGAAGGGGAGTTCTGCCACTTCAGTTTTAACACCTGAAGTGCTGATTATGACAGCAAGACTCCACAGATGAAGAAATAGATGACCTACCTGAGGTAGCAAATCTGATGAGATCAATTAAGGCCTGATTATAAATGGAAAAAGATACTCTCTTTTTCCTGCCCAGAACTGAACTTTGGAGAGATTAGGTAGGAACCAATGACCAGTAAAAATGTGCTTGAGGCTAAAACTGCCTTGACTGGTCACCATCATCTTCTGAGCAGTGACCTTTCTTAGATTTAGACACCTCCACCTACACTCCCCGAACTGGGAACCATATTGGCTCACACACCTGAGACATTGTAGGAAAATGATTCAATAAATTAAAAGTTAAACTAGTGACTTCACAGAAAGGAAGGGAGGGAGGGAGGGAGGGAGGAAGGAAGGAGGGAAGGAAGGAAGGAAGGAAGGAAGGAAGGAAGGAAGGAAGGAAGGAGGGAAGGAAAGAACTTAGGGCACATATAGAAAAAGAATTGACATAATGGTGTTTTAACTTTGTTAATGTACAAGAAATGGGTTGGATCATTCTAAATTAATATAGTAATTTCTCAAAACTACAGAACTTCTCCCTCTCCCTTATTTTTTCCTTTTATTTAAAAAAGTAAGATGTATTAAAGACAGTCTACCTGCTAACATTTAAAAATCATTGGTTAGGGGCTTCCCTGGCGGTCCAGTGGTTGGGACTTTGCCTTCCAATGCAGGGGGTGCGGGTTTGATCCCTGGTCGGGGAGCTGGGATCCCACATGCCTCGCGGCCAAAAAACCCAAAAAACCATGTGGTAGCAAATTCAATAAAGACTTTAAAAAAATGGTCCACATAAAAAATCTTAAAAGAATAAAAATCATTGGTTAGTGTTATCAGGTTAGAACATAGCTCTGTAACTGCTGAACAATGAATGCTGTAACCCTATGTGAATTATTTACATACAGAAAATATCTTAAGTCCTGGGAGAATTTAATTCGTCATTATGGGAAGTTCTTTCACAAAGCCTGTTGTATCATTTTATTGTTTTCTTTTCCTTCCAGTTTATCCCAAATTTACATCATTTTAGTATATTTTTCTTGCCTGACAAATAAAGAAGTACAATGGGATCTTGAATATCTTTCCTAAAAAAGGAATGTTCTGGCTCTTGTATCTTTCAGATAATAGCATTTCTTCAGATATATTATTTTCTAGAACCATATAAAATGATAAACGACTCCCCGTTTATAATTTTACTGTAAATGTTTAAGAAAGCTGTTTTTTCTACAATTCCAAAAAGTATGTGCATTTTTTTCTATACATAGTAACTGACAGATTTCCATGATTTCAGAAATAGTAGGGTAGAAAATGTCCTGCTCCACAGTTAAAAAGGAAGACACTTTTCGTGAACTGAACTGTGCTTTGTAAACTCACTTCATTCATATATATATGAAGAAGCAGATTTCCCTATCTTTGAAGCACAGTGATGATAATTCAGTTAATAGATTATTTTAATGTAGAGCATCAGAATATGCAAATTTCTGTTGGATCATCCATGCAATGTTTGGATTATCCATTCACTTTAAAACTTTGCCTGGATTGATTTAAATTCTCCTCTGCTGTATAGATATGTAACTTCCAATGTGTCTAAATAATACTTTATTATTTTTGAGAAAAGAAAACAGCAGCAATATTTTTCCATAGCAACTATATAGCCTTAGGGTTTCAGCTGGTCATGTAAACCAAATTATCTCGCTAGCGAGAGAGGTAAATAGATATACTGCAGCACACTACATCAACTGAAAGTGAGCAACTGACCCTCCGGGTACAAACCGAAATAGACTCTGGTCACTTCTGGGATTTAATAAAACATCTTTTCCCTTATGATGGTTCAAACAATTGATAAATACACTGGAATATCTTTAAATGTGTGTGAGCATATCTTAAATGCCGTCATATATCTATTCAGTCTTGTCTCTCTTTCCCCGATTCACGGTATTTACTAGTATAAATACCATTAGTTGCTACAAATACCATCATTTTTTTTTGACACAATAAATTTTAAAATAAATCTCAATTTATAATTTTATGCTTTTTTAGTAGCTCTGATATTTATATATCATGGATATATATATATATATATATATATATATATATATATATAT
>NW_020173204.1:2740308-2761932 GCF_003031525.2 Neophocaena asiaeorientalis asiaeorientalis | reverse complement strand
ATAGCCAGCATTTGAAGTAAGGAAGAAAACAGAACAAAATTATTAGCTATATTTATTTTGTGCTTATTTTCTCAGAAGTTTTCTTAAATGAACTGTATTTGTTTTCCCTGATTTGTGGTAATTTTCCCAGTCTATGCAGACAGATACAACTCTTTAACATTTTTTCTATGATCAATTGCTTTAATCATGATGAATATTTTTTTTAAAGAAATGTGCTCAAGCACAATTCATATATTAAATAATTTTGCTGGTTAAGTTCCTTGCTTTGAGTCTTAGGTTTTATCTGTAGTGCAGTTACGTATCTATGCCACACACATATACACACACAGAGACACACACACTCAAATATCTGAACTTTTCCATAATTCTAATTGATCAGATCTGGCTTTTAAATACATGATGTGATAATAAATAAAGGTTGATAATATTAATTCCATACTAAGAATAAAGTGAAACCAGTTTTTATAATATAATTTACATTGGAGAGATAAAACATATACTGATTTGAAAGCAAAATTAAAACTAAATTAAAGATAAATTGAATATTCATTATCTCAAATTATAGTTCAAATAATTGTCCTGTCATCGAATTAGTTATTTTGACAAAGTCAATAGTGATAGTTATATTTGGTATTTAGTTTTGATATATGATTGAAGAATTATATCCTATGAATATTGAATGAGACTAAAGTTTCCTTGTTTTTCTTATTGAACAGGTATGCATCATTTTTCATGACAATTTTAAGCATCACCGTTATAACTTTGTAAAATTTATGTGACATGATACATTAACATTTCTCCCCTAGGTACTACATACCTTTTTTACAATTACAGAGAATATGAGCAAAAGATAATAGAAAAAAATGTCTCCTCCATACAAGGCTAGTAGCATGGCTATGCCAAAAAATATGGAAGACCACAGATCATGGTTTTGTCCATGTTGAATCAGCAATATATAAAATAAATATTTTATATCTCTTTCACTATTGATCTATTTTTTCATCTAACTACCTACATAAGAAAGTGACATGGCATGTACTCACTCAAGTGCTTGGAATGAGAAAGTTGAGGGACCAGTATTTTAAAACAGGTTTGTTTTAGAGAATATCATACAACACAGTAAGCTTTAAAAAGAATGATGAAAAATGTGCCAATTAAAGTGTTTCTATTAAGAAGTTTGAAATGTAAAATATACGATCAAATGATATTTAAACTTTTTCTTAAGAAAACAAAATGCTACTCTTAGTATGCTGTGTATGGCCAATGATCATGAAAGACACATTCGAATGAGGCAGAAAAGCAAGCACAGAAGGCAAAAGACCAAATGTGTTTTATATCAACAGTAGTGGTCTTTAAAGAGCCCTACTCGATCAGATCTAGAATCACTCTCTTTATTTCTCTATCACTCTCTGTGATATGCTTGCAGTGATGAACATTTCGGGCACCCATTTTGGCAGTTTATTGTTTGGAAGAAGAAAGTTGAAGAAGTAGTTTCACCCTAGGGAAGGAAGTAGCCATTTATTGAGAACCTACTATATACCAGCACTGTATACATTTTATATGTGATATTTGATATGATCTTATTAAGAGGACATTTAGTGTACCATATTTCAGGGAAGAGAACAATTACACAAGTTAATTCACGTAAGTGCTTACAGCTAGTTAGTGCAAACTAAGGTCTATCTGACGCCAAATAAGTTTTGCGGAGTGCTTGCTGTGGTCTAGGCACTGTTCTTGTGCTCTTACATGCATTGGTTTATTTAATCTGCACAAAAACGTTATGAAATAATTCACTGAAGCTACATTTTCATGTGACAACATGCTGTCCTCAGAGCAGGATTCCTAGATATTGCTGAGCTGTGCAGGTTCTGTGCTGGACGCCTGCTATACCAGAACCGTGGCATCCCCCAGAACATGATGGTTGTGGAAGAGATGATGCGACAGCTAGCTGTCCTCCACCAGCCATGTGGTAGCTGGTATCCCAAATGTGTATAGGAGTAGGTGAGTAAGCAATGGAAGTAGAGGAAGAAATTTCCCTTAAGCAAAGGAATAGACCCTAGGCAAATTGGCAACTAGTGAATTGGGGTGAAGATGTGTAATTGTCTCCAATGCAGCAGTCAGAAAAACTATACATATTATAATTAAAAACAAATGTTGACGACAAAAGGAAAAAATGTAATGTGGTATTAACACACATTATGTTTATATATACATATAAATATTTTATGCTGAGTAACTCACTTCACTTGGATAAAAAAATTCATAAGGAAATAGAATTATTGGTATATGTTACTGGAAAGAGAATTAGTGATATGGAAGACATCCCAGAAGAAAATATCCAGAAAGAAATACAGAATGGATAAAATCCAGAAAGAAGATCTCATGCACATACATGCAACATATATATGACATGGTAAGAGGGTCTGAGATTCAATAAGAAAAAGAGAAAAATGGGGCAGAAGCCATATTTGAAGAGTTAATAGTGAGAATTTTGATTTTGCTACTAGGAGGGACCATTGTTGAAAGACACAGGCTCATGGTGTACTCTCCCTTCTCTATTCTATTAAGTTCTTGAGTACATTACCTAGTACCTAACTCTTGGAACAGGCGCAAATCTTGTGTCTCACCTTGTCTTTTCTTAATTATGCTTATAACATAAGCACTGGTTATTGTACTAAATTCCTAAACAGAGCAGAAGGTGATAAGCATTTACATTTGGAGGAAGAAGGAAGTCCCATTTATGTCTTAAGTGTTAAATTGATTTCCTACTCAGCTTTTATCACCGCTCTTTCTCTTAGGGTAATTGTCACTCATATGACTACTAATAAAGTGTTAGTTTTTTCCCAGTAGTGAAGCCCTGTAAGGAGGAAGATAGAGACTACAGGCAATATTCAGGCATTCCTGAATATATACACATAATATCATTAAATACACTAAATCCCCACTTTAACTCCATCTAGGCAAGGGAATCACTGAAATGATGCATCTGAGAATATAGTGAACAATAAAGGAAATATGAGGTCTGGAAGCGTTGGAAAAGAGGGAAGACATTTTACAGCCAAATGTAAATTAACATGAGGTTGGAAAGAATAAATCATGTAAGCACATGAGATATTGGAAGCATAGGATATTATTGTATATTACTAGACATTTTTAGCGCTGGATTTTAACAGTACATAGTGTGGCCAATGGGGTGGATGGCTGAAATATAGTAGGTATCAGATCTAGAAGTGATCAGATCAGGAAACTGTAAGATTAAGGATCATCTATAAAAATACTGAAGTTCCTCAGTTTAAAAACTGAAATTGGGATGGAGTGAAAAAGGTGTCAGATTCACAAGTGTCTGGTGGGCTTTTAATTAATAGAATATGAAAATAGATGACAAACCTTTTCGTAGTGACTATGTGGATTTAGTAGAAAGCACAGCTGGTGGTATATGGCATATGACAGAATGAGTGGTCTTCATTCAAGAACGTTGCAGAGGTAGTAAGATTCCTGGAGAGAATGGTTTCAGAAAAGTTAAGGATTTGGAATGTGGGTTCTGCAAAGGGATTGAGTGTATGGTAATGTGTTTTCAAAGGACAATCATTCTTTTTTTAAAAATCAATTAATTAATTTTTGGAGCGTCGGGTCTTTGTTGCTGCGCGCGGGCTTTCTCTCGTTGCGGTGAGCGGGGGCTCCTCTTCGTTACTGTGCGCGGGCTTCTCATTGCGGTGGCTTCTCTTGTTGCGCAGCACAGGCTCTAGGTGCATGGGCTTCAGTAGTTGTGGCACACGGGCTCAGTAGTTGTAGCTTGCGTGCTCTAGAGCACAGGCTCTGTAGTTACGGCACACGGGCTTAGTTGCTCCGTGGCCTGTGGGATCTTCCCGGACCAGGGCTCGAACCCGTGTCCCCTGCATTGGCAGATGGATTCTTAACCACTGCGCCACCAGGGAAGTCCAGGATAATTGGTTCTCAAGGGCTTAAGTGTGAAGGGTGGTAAGTAACTTGATAATGAAAAATAAATTAAGAATTTAACTTGAATGACTTCCTGCAGAGTTAAGTTAGCTAGTTAAAATGTAAAAATTATCTTCAGTGATGACCTACTAAACATAAATTTCATATAATTCATTTGAAATCACGTCTTAGAATCTTATCCAGCATACCTAGCAAGCACCGAAATCTATATTTTACATTAATTTCTTCTATTTTTTAGAAAGCCAATTTATATGTTTATATATAATCTTTTGGAGCTAGTTCTGTTCTCCAATATTTATCAACGTTCCCTGATAGAGCTCATCAATAGCCTTTGCAAGTTCCCTTATTATCCTGTGATGTTCTCATTTAATGAGGGAATTTGAACTCATTAAGAGCATCTGGTGTTCTTTCATAATCTCTTTACTTATCTTAGGCTTCAATTATCTCTTACACAGGTTTATTCTCATCTTTCTCTTTCACCAATCAGTCTTGTTAAAGATGGAAAGCAAAATAAGTGTTGGTTACTCATTTCTCTGTGTATTGTGCATTATACCCCAAGCAGATTTTTAAAAAGATTTTTATTGAAATTTTGGAAATCTCTGACCTTTTTATGGGTCTGTCACAATATTATTAAGCTATGCATGTTCTATTATGTTCATCCTTTATTGTACTTCAGTACGTTTGCCTCCTCTGGATTTTTCTGGAGCCTTAAAATTTTGGGTTGGTCAAGGTTTCCTATACTACATTTCCTCTTATTTTTTAGCTTATTTTCTAGTCAGGATCATTTATAAATACAGCATAAGACCTAGTTATTGCAAAAGATTCAGACAGTAGACTTATGTCTCTTTGTATCTCTGTGTCCTAAAATTTGAAATCTCTTTCCTAAAAGGTATGTTGATCAATACGTTGGTCTGTACTAGGAGGCATTTTATGTGGTATTTAAGAGCAAAGATGTTGGGAGTCAGACAGGTCTGAAGTTGAGCTCTGGAGTTTTGTTTACTGAACATGAACTTAGTAATTCTTAGTAAGCTCCAGAAAATTTTCTTCCTGATAAAATGTAGATAACAGAATAACAGTATATACCTCACTGGGTTGCTGGGACAATTTTATGAATTAAGGATACAGAACAATTAGGAACAATAAGGGTACAGAACAATAAGGATACAGAACAATAAGGATACAGAAAAATTAGCTGTATGTCTGGCATCTCACAAGCATTTAATGAATATTTTTTGTTATTGCTATTATTAAATATATTTTTCTCTTTTTAAAAATTCATGTGCAATGTTTTCTTACTCTAATTACAATTTATTTGAGTTCAGGAATTTGTATTTTAAAAAATATCTCACAGCAATAAATATGGAATTTTGAAACCTTCTTTACTTTTTTTAAAACCAACATATTAGGGCTTCCCTGGTGGCACAATGGTTGGGAGTCCCTCTGCCGATGCAGGGGACGCGGGTTCATGCCCCGGTCTGGGGGGATTCCACATGCCGCGGAGCGGCTGGGCCCGTGAGCCATGGCCGCTGAGCCTGTGCATCCGGGGAGGCCACAACGGTGAGAGGCCCCCGTACCGCAAAAAAAAGACCCCAGAAAACAAACAAAAACCCCCAACATATTAGAACTTGTTTAGAGTTGCTTTTCTCTTTACCTGTTTCTTAGTTTATTCTCTATTGTTTTTATTTATTTATTATTCTCTTTATCTCTCTGTTGATGTTCAATGTTCTTATTTTTCTCATCACTTTGGCTTTTCTTTATTAGCATTAGGGTTGGCTTTTTTTTCACCTTTTCACATAATTCCACATGAAATTCCATTATATATTTTTTATTTTATTATCATTCATTTTTTCATTTTCATGACCATTTTATTGGTTTTGAGGTTTTATGACATGTGGGGAACATCTCCTACATTATTATGCCTGGAGGACAAGCTTCAACTGTATCATGTTAGTAATGTTTTAATTGAATTATACACAGCAGAGGTCAGGACCACATGGGCTGTTCACAGGACTTTCCAGGGATCCTCAGAGATCCCTTTGTGAAAAATGATTTTATAGTTAGTGTAGAGAAATGTCATTTGGGGGCTAAACTGTGTTTGTGCTGTTTTTTCCAAGCATTTAAAGAAGTTATTTATGCTATTTTACTTCATTTATGCTGACTAAAAAGTTCATAATTAGTATTTTGTAGAAATAAGTAACAATTTAAATAAACAAAATGTAACCCTTATTAAAATCAGAGTGAGTGAGAAATACAAAGAATTCTAGGCTATGCTATTGCATAACAAACATTTCCGGAAATCTAGCAGACTGATTTCACTGTAGGTCTGCAGGGTCCTTCTCCATTTTGTGAGTTTTTGCATCTTATAGCAAAACTTCAGTGTTTGCTTCTATGAAGGAATGAGGACTGGAGGGTCACGTTCCAATTGGTAAATACTTGTGTTTCTAGGCCTTTGGCCAGGAATCATCAAATGCCTCAATCAACCTTACTCTAGGAGGCTGGGGAATGTGTGGGATCACATGGATATTTAATGACTATGTACTGTCTCAGCCACAGTGATCTTTATTAGATTTTTTAAAATATTTATTTATTTATTTATTTATTTATTTATTTATTTATTTATTTTTTACATCTTTATTGGAGTATAATTGCTTTACAATGGTGTGTTAGTTTCTGCTTTATAACAAAGTGAATCAGTTATTCATATGTCCCCATATCCCCTCCCTCTTGCATCTCCCTCCCACCCTCCCTATCCCACCCCTCTAGGTGGTCACAAAGCACCGAGCTGATCTCCCTGTGCTATGTGGCTGCTTCCCACTAGCTATCTGTTTTGCGTTTGGTAGTGTATATATGTCCATGCCACTCTCTTTCTTCTACCATAATTTGGTATCGGAGTTTTCAAGGTAGTTGCTCAATTGTATCATTTGCTTTTTCTGTATCTATTAAAATGTTCAAGTGAATTTTTTTCTCCTTTTTTTCCGTTTGTGTAATGAGTTAAATCAGTTGATTTTATAGTGCTAAATCCTCCTTTTACTCCTTGACCATGTCATATTGTTATGTTAATGTATCAGTGGGTCGGGTTGGTAATATTTTGTTGAGAAATTTTCCATCTTTGTTCATAAGATAGGTTAATCTGTCATTTTATATCCATGTAATACCCTGTCAAGTTTTAATATCAAAATTATGTTGGCTCACTGTAAGATTTGCAATGTTTCCTCTTTTTTATTCTCTGGAAGTTTATATAAGATTGATGTGATGTCTTTTTTAAAATAAGAAATAAGGAAATAAGCCATCTGTGAACAGAGCTTCTTTGTTTACTGCAAAATTCAATTTTTAGAAATATATAACATTCCATTCACATGAAATGTCCAGAACAGGGAAATCTAGAGAGATGGATAATAAATGAGTGGTTGCCTTGGGCTGAGGGGGAGGGGAGAAATGTAGGGAATGAAAGCAGAATTGTACTTACTTTTTTTTTAAGTGACAAGAATGTTCTAAAATTCACTGTGCTGATGGTTGCACATATCTGTGAATATACTAAGAAACAGTGAATTGTACACTTAAACGGGTGAATTGTGTGGTATGTGAACTATACCTCAATAAAGCTGTTTAAAAAGCACATTATTTGACAGCTGGGTTATATGTGAACATGTAGTCAAAATCAAAGTAGTAATGGAACGAAGACAGTAAGTTCTACAGTTTTACAGATGCTCAACATACAACTCATGTTCCATATACACGCTTTGTGTCACATGGCACATGGCAATTCATCTTAAACTCTTTGTAGAATATCCTGTTGTTGAAAACGGCAGCCATGATTTATTCTGTTATTTATTCATTTCCTCAGGACTGTGAGGTTCTTGACACGTCCCCACAAGATGTCAATGGTGTGATATCTGGGGATCTGGATGGCCACTGTTCCAAAGGTAAGCCAGCATCTCAGCAGAAAGTTCTCCTCAGTTCCCTTGAACACGGTCATTAAAGAAGTTCTGGACCGCACAATAGAAGAGGAGCCTTATCCTGCTAGAAACTGATGTTTTCAAAGACTTCCTGAAGCTGTGGGGAAAATCCTCAGTGTATGCTGATTAATAACCCCAGCCATTATGTCCTTTACACCCATACACACACACACACACACACACACACACACACACACACACACACACACACACACACAATGGCCCAAAGATACTTAGGTATGATATAGCATAAAAGACATTAACTACTGGGAAATTTCTTACATATTGAATCACCACATGTTGGTATTTAGTGTCCCATATATGGATGCAATGGAGATAAACATTTTTGGTTAAATGAAGGTGGCCTTATCACTGAGTTTGAGACAACCCGCAAAATCAGCTTCATCTTCTATGTGAGTCTGAAAAAGGCAGCTGAAGTTCTATCACTTTACTTTATCTGCCTCCATCAGGGCCTGCAGAGGGCACAAGATTTTACCTTCCACTATTTATGGGTAATTTACCAGATCGTGGGCTGAGGAACACAGAGCTCTGGGTCAGCCTTCCCTGATGTTGGACTGGGCTGAGTGGTGATTCAGAATCATCAAAGACGATTCACAGCTTTTTAGGAATGTCAAATATAAAAGCAGGTACAAGTTGGTGCCTGATATGTGTTTACTAGTCACTGAGTAATTCATTTTTGAACATACGTGTTTACTAGTCCCTGAGTAATTCAGTTTTGAACATGCTCAGTTCTTTTTGAATGATCTGGTATGTAATACACAAAAACTACAAGTGTTCACTAGTGACTGAGAGTGAATTTTACTAATTTCACTAATCACCAGAGCATCTAATTACACTGTGATATAGACACAAGCATGTGTCACACCACAATACAGTGTCAATCTATTAGGTGGCACGCCTTTTATAAACTTACCCTGGTTGATCCTCAGAACAATCCTGCAGGATAGGTACCAAGATCCCTATCTTACAGACAAGGAAACTGAGGCTCAGAGAACCAAGTCACTGATCAAATTCTTGCAAAAGGCAGAACGTAGAACTGGGATTTCATCTCAATGGTTAAGTCCAGGACTCTAGGGTTAATGTTTGAAAGTATGCAACCAATATCATATTAATATTTGGTCTCTTCAGAGCTTTTCAACTAAAATGAGTCAAAATTTATACTGTTATTTTACTAGAAATGTTTGCTTTTTCTATATAATCAGAATAATTAACATAGTGCTGTACATGTATTTTCTTAATCTCCTACTTATCTAGGTTTATAGGTCTACATCCTTCCTCATTATTATAAAGCTTTGTTCAAATTTCTGTCTGTTTGTTTCCTCTTCTTTTTGGTGATTTAAAATTAATGGTTGGTAATTTTAGTTAGAAATATTTTAAAGAAAGATATTTAACGATTTATTTATTATACTTTTTGTCTTATACATTATTAGTTTTCAGTTGTCTCTATCATAAAATGTTTTAAATGGTTATTTTTTTCTAAACTTTAGGGGAAGTTTACACAATTCATTTTCATTCTTTCTGGTTTAACAAGCTTTAGCAAAATTCTATAATTCAATGAATGTATAGTTTTATTTTTTTGCTGTTATTTTTCATTTAGAGGCAAAGTCAGTTCCCACCTGACAAATGTCAACAAACATGGTTGGTGATTACATGTGCTTATATGCTTTGTCTGATTGTTCAGTAGTTGAATCCTATTTTCAGATCTGAGCTAGAGAAGGGAATTTATTTCAACCTCCAGTTACCATTAAGAGTATACAAATTATATTTCTTCTGTGGAAAGGTGGCATCTTTTCTTCTTACTTCAAATTCTAAATTCTCTTTTACTCCTATGAAATGGGTAAATACCAAACCTTCTTGGATCGAATAATACTAGAGATCACATGTCTCCATTTACATTTAAAGTATTTCATATATCCCACAATATACAATAAATTTATGAATTCTATTTCCTCATTATTTTCAGAAACTTAAACAAATTAAATTGCTGTATTAAAAAAACCTGTGGAAAAAGGCATATTGATGCAGTGCTGGAATTTGTGTTGTTGTCACAGTATTTTCAAAGATGTTTGGCAGAAAGCAACAAGAACTATACGGAAAATTAGAGGCCATTTGAACTGATAAACTTCCATTTAGAAATATGTTCCAAAGAAATCATTAAAGATATTCAGAGGGCTTCCCTGGTGGTGCAGTGGTTGAGAGTCCACCTGCCGATGCAGAGGACACGGGTTCGTGCCCCGGTCCGGGAAGGTCCCACATGCCGTGGAGGGACTGGGCCCGTGAGCCATGGCCACTGAGCCTGCGCATCCGGAGCCTGTGCTCTGCAACGGCAGAGGCCACAACAGTGAGAGGCCTGCTTACCGCAAAAAAAAAAAAAAAAATTCAAAAAGGTATAAAACTGTACATGTACATTTAGCGTTATTCATTATCAGTAAGATATTAGACTGAAATTATGTATTTAAAACAAAGACATTTTAAAATAACTATGGGACAGATGAAACAATTATGTTTGAGATTATAAATAGTTCCTGAAAATCTTGTTATAAATGGGATTCTTTTACATGGAGAGATACTCAAAAGTTAATGTTAAATGAAATAAGAGGTTAAAAGATTAAAACACAGAATTGACATCTACATTACAAAAAAATAGGTAGAAGACAGACAGCATTTTGAGGTAGAGTGATATTTTTCTCTTTATATTTTCAAGGTTTTCCATGATTTCTAATGCAGACTTTAAAAACTGTTGGTAACGTATCATAGTGGTGGCTTTTCATGTGTGTTTATATTATTTTAAAATAAAAGAGCTAAAGAGGATTATTAAGTTTAAAAAAACTATTCATCGTTTACTATAAAGTTATATTGTTATACAGATATATTTATTTTTATTTTCTGTACTCTCACAGTGCAAAATAGCACATCTGCTATCTAAATATTTTCATTGAAGTGATGCAGAACTTGAAATCGTTTTTACTCGTGGACACTAAAACATCACCTGCTTCTGGTTAGTTAATTGAACTAGTGATTATTCTTGAACATGTGGGTTGGTTGTTTTCTGCCTGAAATAATTACCCAATGAAGCTTACACTAGGGCTATCAGCAGGAAACTAACAATCAGGGTGTTGGTGAGAAGAATGTATGTAACACTTCTGTGTCTGCTGCCAGATGGAGAAGCAGATGGGTGTGTAATACATGAAAAACTAACTACATGACCTAAAATCTTCTCAATATCCATTATCAACAAGGTCAAGTTTTTTGAAAACCAATTTTTTCAACCAATGGATCACTAAAAATGAGTGAATAATAGGTTTCTGTATATAAGACTATATTTTTACCTACAAATCATTCTTGAACCAAATAGTACATTTGTTGCCCACTACTAAAATAAGTGGTAATACTAATTTTTATTAATTTACATGACTAAATAATCAGGTAGTTACTGAAAAAGACACTACTTCTTAGTGTCTTTTTACATCTTTCTCAGACTAAAGGTTTAAATCATTACTTTTAATACAATTATACCTCTAAACTGTGATAAAAAGGGATTTTAACTTGAAGACCATTTGTTCTGTGTGTGTGTCAATTTATCCATCTATATAAATATATGACTCATTACAATTATTGTCCTATGCTGCCCTAGACATACATAGAAGCTCAAATTTTCCCAACATGTTTAAATTACCTGTTGAGATTTTCATCTTTATTATAGGAATTTTCTATGAAAACACTCTTTAGTGCCAGTGTCAAAACAAGGTACACTTATTTCTGATCATTTCTAGTTATCCATCAGTTTTCCTCAGGTGTTTTGCCATTACAATGGAAAACAAAAAATCTATAGGAGAATATGTTCATGTCAGTAATCTGAAAAGGGAAGTTAATCATAATACTCAGAAAATAATACTCAGAATGTACATTTACATCCACAATAATACCTGCTAACGTATTTTCCCACAAGTGTTATGCTGTTGTTTACATTTGTTAAACATAACTGTTGCATTGTATTTTTTGTCTCAAACACATAAAGGATTTAATTGTTCAAAGCTTGATTTACTAAATTGGAAAATGATAGTAGTAACATACAACAATTGAAATTGAAGCCATACATTCATATAATGAACATGTATAAATAGTAGATGTATTTATACTTGCTAGAAAATTAATATGTAAAGTCCATTTTATGTAATTACACATAAAAAGTTCAAATGGGTCAATAAGATCTTTAAAAATTAAGGGTTATTTATCCCTAATCCCTAAGAGAAAGCAATACTATAAAGAGGCTTGATAAAATCCACTGTTAATTGGGCTTCCCTGGTGGTGCAGTAGTTGAGAGTCCGCCTGCTTATGCAGGGGACACGGGTTCGTGCCCCGGTCCGGGAAGATCCCACATGCCGCGGAGTGGCTGGGCCTGTGAGCCATGGTCGCTGAGCCTGCGTGCCTGGAGCCTGTGCCCCGCAACGGGAGAGGCCTACCAAAAAAAAAAAAAAAAAAAAAAAAAAAAATCCACTGTTATTGACATATGTAGTCAACAAATTGGAAGTTTTCTGTCAGTATTTGTCAATCAAATCACACTGCTGCATAATGACTCTAGATGTAAAACAACATTATTACTTGGCTATACAAGCGGATACTTTATTTTTCATGTGGACAAAAACTGACAGAAAAGAATCAGCCTCTGGCATGTGTTGTGTATAGACAAGGGATACATGCTAATGGCTTTTTATTCTCTTTATCACTGAAAGTCCAAATCTCAGGGCTTTCAATTTCAGTTCCGATGTGTAAAGAGCTTGGAAGTTGTCACACCCATCCTTGCAACAAGAAAAATCTGGACAAACTGAGTGTTAATGACGTTTCTTGGGCCCATTGGAGAAATGAGCTTTACAGGGACAAGCACAAGCTTGAGGTCTGAAGAGCTGCAGGAAAATCCAGAGAACTACAACCAAGATCTGCTTCCTTGTAGTAGTGGTTGCTAGAGCCATAGTCTACTAGGAACGGTTAAATAGTAATTTGGCTAAACGCTGAAGACTGTGTGTGATCTCACAGGGGTGAGCAATCTCGGGGGATGCAGTCCTGCGCGTCCCCACATGTTCATGGGCTGTACCTTCAGGTGTCCCACCAGTTTCTCATGGTGAGGATCTGAGCATGATCTCCTCATAGCTCTGCAGAATGAAAGGAGAGAGTAAGTCTTGCGGATACTCCCAGAGCCTTCTCCATTACCAAAGACCTGCTCCCCAGGGGAAGAAACTTTACCAGGGTCTTGTATGAGCTGGTGAAGGGTATTCCTCCAACTCCAGCCCCTTTAGTCTTCTTGTCTCATTTCAGAGGGAGATGATTCTTTTCTATGAGAAATAGCTATTCAAATTATTTGCCCATTTTTAATTGGGTTATATTTATTTGTCTTTTTATTGAGCAGTACCTGTTCCTTATATGTTCTAGATAGTAAGCAGTTATCAGATATATGATTTGCAAATATGTTCTCCTATTCTGTGAGCTGTCTTTTCACGTTTACGTGCTTTTCTATTAATTTTTGCTTAAAATACCTTTGATGTATTTCCATGCTAATTTATTTGTTTTCCTCATTCTTTTTAGCAATGGCATGTTTTCAATATTTTAAATTGTTTTGCCAAATGTATGGACAAAAATGCCTCTCATTGTATAATTTTGCATTTTTTTTAAAAGAGAGGTAATTTCTAAATTGCTATCGGTCTGCTGTTTCTTTCCACTGTATTAACCTGCTTATCCTTCCATGTGGAATTTATCATCACCTGGCAAGCTGGCATGTTATATATTTACTGTTAATTGATTTCGTATTTTCTTTTTTGCCATTCACTAGAATGAGGGTATGCTATTTGTTTTGTTCATTTGCTCTAGCAGTGATTTTCTTGAATGATATATTTTTCCACTTGTTTATCTTAGAGCATTTGATTGTGGCATTGAACATTTTCTAATTGACATAGAGAAGTATAGCATAGCTTTGTTTTGCAAGCATGTACTGAGGAAGGTCCACGTTTTTACTGTTTTCTTAATTTAATTTACTAGAAGGAAAAAAACCCATTAAACTTGGAAATCCTTATTAATTTTTATTAATGAAAAGATATAGGCAAATACCATGGCCTATATCTTTTATATAATTCTAAGTCACTGTTAGATAGTATGTATTGGGAGCAACTATCGGAGGTAATAGAACAAATCCTTATGGCAGATGGGAGAGGAATGATTTAACATAAATTGTGACTCTTTACTCTAAATGTCCTTAAAATTTCCATTCCCAATGGAAGAAGAAAAGGAAGTATTAAGACGTAAGACCAGACATGTATTTCTGAATTAGAGAAGCCAAGGAGACATTTAGCAGTTCTATCTATATTCGGGCCAAATGTTTTTGGTTTAGCTAGCTTAAAGAGAACATTGTTAATATAAACTCAATTACTGTTTAACTTAATTTATGATACTGACTTTCTGTAACATTCTCTAGTTTGCAATCTTTGCTAAACTAGAGAATGGGAGTTTAATAATTTATAAAACATCACGTCATATCTAATTTTTGAGTACTATTATTTCTGAATAACTCATACATCAAATAATTTAATAAGACAATAGATATATGTGTGTTTATTTCCCAAGGTTTTAAACTAGATTTTATCTATTTGAAAAATGCTAAGGTTTTCATTAAGACAACTTATGAAAATGATCTGGGAAATGTCATTAGTTAATAGCTGTTAAACAATACAGTATTCTATCAATTTATCAACTGCACGTGTTTTCACATAACTAACATCTGTGAAATTAAGTTGAGTCTTACAATGGCTAGTATGTCATAACCTAATTGGCAAGATTTTTCTTTCTTGGTGGTATATGTAAAATGATATGTACAAAAAATGAAGGAAATAATAGCATTTTGATTATTAGATTTTGCTTTATATTTGTGTATTAAAGTCTACTCATTTTTCCAATGTAAAGGAAAATATAAGAGCAAATAATATTAAAATACAGTAATTAGTGCAATCTGAGATGTTCTATTTTTGATATCCTTAAAGAGATTGTGCTTTTTATGATATTTAGGGTTTTTTTTAAAAAACATGATATTCCCAGGGAAGAAACCTAGAATGATACTTGGAAGTGTAAGGAACGGCACCAAAAACGGAGGAGAGCTTAAACAAGCTTTATTTGGGAATGCTCCTGGGCGAGGTTCACTGGTCCGAGAGAAAGGGGCCAGAGAAGTCACGCCTGGGTGCAGGCACGAACAAAATTTATAGGGGTGGACGCAGGGGAGGTGCTAGCTGTGTGAAGCAGCCCCTTTTTGGTAACCTTTTGGATGTTGTGGCAATGTTGGGTGTCGGTTGCATCAGCTTCAGAGCCGTTGGTTCCGCCCCTCGGGGAGCGGGAAGACCTGTCCGTTGCATCAGCCTCCTGGGTGGGGGTTCCGTCTGGCTCCCTGGGCCCTTCCCCGGACCTGCTGGCCTTACAGGAAGTAGATGCAAGTTGTTATCAAAATACACATTCTGAGTAACCTGAAAATATCTTAAAAATATTTATGGAAATATGTGCATATGTATTTGTTATTTAAACGGCATTTCCTGGCACAAGGCACATAACACATCATTGTTGCCGCTTCTACTTCCAAATGAATGCATAATCATAAAATCTAGTATCACATAGATTCTACTTTCATCAGTCATACCACTGAGTCAGGTCTAAAAGAGAGGCACATGTAACAAAGAATGTAGACAAAAGCCAAGTAACACCTTGTTGTTTTGTTTTTTACTGTGATTTGAGCAGAGATTTTAAGAAACAATTATGGTATGTGGGTACATTTCTTAAATAGTCAGAATCAAAAAGCTTCAAACTAATACAGTCTCCAAGGCTTTTGTTTTCCATGAAATCCCTGGGATTTCTAAATGTGAGTCTCAGCATGTATCACCCTGCAAGTGTAGTCCAACCTGATACATTCATGCCACTACCATGAAATCTTGATAGAGGAGACATATTTGGTTCAGAGAAATGAGAGAGGGTAGAAACATGTGTTAGCTGTTTCCAGAATCTGTAAAATAAATAAATTAATTAGTAATTAACTTATAAAATATGCCTTAGAATTGTTAATCTCTTTCTAAATTCCTCCCTTGAATACATTGCCCAATCAAATAAATTTGATCTGTAAGACCAAGTAGTATCTCCCCTCTGGAAATGAGATGAAAAGACTAGAACTTTGATCTCAATGGAGTGGTAATGGGCAAAGAGATGATTTTGCCATCCATTATTGATAGGCCAACATAAGTCTACATAAGGAAAACTTTTTATCCCAGTTATGTTTCTATTTTCCTTAAAAAATAAATGCACGTAAAATTTAGAAAATTTAGAACATAGATAAAATCCAAAATATGATTAACCTTATATTGATAAGGCAGAGAAGAGCCTTATTAGGTTTTTAAAAATAACTAAAATGTTATATTAATTTGGAAGCTTTCACTGAGGCACTGAGATACAACAGGTAAGAAAGTCCAGACCAAGATGCAAATCTTCAAAGGATGTTTCTGCAAATCAATTTTACATCTCTAAAAAACTGCTCATTTACACTGAGAATGAAAAAGGCCCTCATTATGGTGCATGCAATCAAATGTTCCCAGCCAAGAGAACACAAAGTCAGTGTAATTCTTGCTCTGTTTAACTCATCTCTTTTCAAGACTAAAGAGATGAAAAAACATGCTCACCAGAATGGGGAGGAGGAGAGGGCGAGAAAAAAAAACCCCAACAATAATAGAGGAAGTATCTTACCTACCTTCCATCGCTGAAAATCCCTGCCTGGAGTAAACTCCACTGGCAGAAGGAAAGTTGAAGTTTTTAAGGAAGTTGGATATTGGAAGCTTAATTATTGAACAACACCTGATTTTCAAAGCACTGAATTAAAATTTTTTTGCAGTCTTCCCTGGTGGCGCAGTGGTTGTGAGTCTGCCTGCCGATGCAGGGGACACGGGATCGTGCCCGGGTCTGGGAAGATCCCACATGCTGCGGATCTTTATATTTTTATCATATATTCTACACAATTTAAAAAATTAGCATTACAATGAGGTTTTTCCTATTTTCTATTGCTTTAAATATCACATATTTATAAAAGTAAATTGTATTTTGTATATTTTTGAATATATGTTATTAAATGAACAGTTTCTTAGGGTGTTTTTTAACAAACATGTCTTTTGATATTGTATTTACTCTGAGACACATGCAGAAATAGATGGCACCACTCTGCTTTCTCCCAGGAATAAGTGGTGTTTCTGATGCTGAGTTTTGTTTCCAGGACCAGTATAGCTCTATTTTTCTAAATAGGAGATACTATAGTGGCATGCTTTTCTCAGATTATCTGTGTATGTATCGTGTTGCTCAACTCTTTAGCAGCCTACTTGTGTGGAACTCTTGGTTCCCTCTCCTGCATGGCCATGTATTTCTGGACTGCATATGCTCTATAAAGGAGCTAACATGATCACATGCGTTTTAGACACCAGGCAGTGTTTTAAGCACTTAAAAGTTGTTTATTTAACCCTCTCAACAACTGTAAATGGAAAGTATTGTAGTTATACCCCTTTTAATTCTGAGGAGACCGATACCTGGAAAGGCTAAGGAACTTGTCCAAGGCCACCTAGTTACTGAACAGCAGAGCTGGAATTTGGCCTCAGGCCCTCTAGCTCTGCTGGCTGCCATGCTTCCCACTCAAAGGACTGAAGAGAAGTCGTTTCCAAAAATCAGAAGCAGGGAGTGTGCTTTGATCATTTTATGAAGCTCAGAAGGCAGCTGATGGAGCACGAGTGGGAGGGTTTGTTGCCAATAGAAAGGAGAGCTGATGATGGGCAGGTATCCAGGCAGGAAGAAATGAAGAGCTGAGCGAAGACAGTGGCAGTGGCAGTGAGAGAAAGTGATGGAGATGGACGGTAAGAGGTGACAGAGCTTAGACGGAGGTGAGTGGAAGGAACGGGTCTGGAATTTCATCGGTTTTCTGGCTTTGAAAAAAAATCTCTTTGTCTCTTGTTTACATCTAATTGATTCTTTCCACTCTGTAGAGAGAATATTTTAGGAAGTTTATAAATTCTCCAATATAGTAATATATCAGTTTGGAATGATGATGTAAATAGAGCTCCAAATCTGAGATTCAGAAAGAAAGAAGTGAGGAAACTTTTATGTGTTGTAAAGCCTGTACCAAAACAGGTACTTTGTTCCCAAGGACACACATTTATAAGCTGGGATCTACAAACTTGGTTTGTGGATGGGCTCCAAGGGATGTGAGCAACTTGAAGTTGCAGGCGAATTGTGCTTGCCTTTGTATCTGTGCACTTCTCTGGGGAGGGGGACCACAGCTTGCATTTGAGTCTCAGAGGGTTTTGCGACCAAACGAATCTTATAAACCACAGCCCTAGACCCTCTGTGTAAGCACCATACCTACTCTTTCATACACCACAGTGTGGTACTTAGGGCTACAGTCTGCAGAGTGACTACCTCAGTTTAAAGCACAGATCTGACATCTGCTTTTTTATGACCTTGAGCAAGTATCTTACTATTTCGTTGCCTCAGTTTCCTCATCTGAGAAACAGGGAGTCGATTACAGTAGTGTTGAAGGTTAATTTAGTTAACAGTGCCTGGCTCCCAAAATAAGCTCTGATAGCTATTATTATTGGTTTCCTTGAACCGAGTGAACCAACAATGCTTTTTCTACACACAGGACTGTATCTTGCAACCATAACTACCATAGAATTATACTGAGAGATTACAGTAAGGTCACATTATGTGAAATCATTAACTTAGTAACTGTTGTACAGAACCAAGAAGCACCCTCAGATAGGGAGGGCCAAAGCTCATCATCAAATCTCAAACAAGAATAAAATGCACAAGAATCATCGAGTGCATGTTTGATGTATCCTAACCTAGAAATAGTCTCATTATGTAGATCTGTGTTGAGGTCAAGATTTTGCATTTCTGATAAAGGGCCCCAGGTATGAATGATTCAGGTGATCCCCTGACCACCATGAAGAGTCTTGCCTTCAGTGGCATTACTTTCTGCCTTTTTTGTTCCTGCAGCCCTCCTAGTTATCTTCGTCAGGTGTGATGTGATCTCTAAAACCAATGGATCATACACAAATTACCCAACTACAGACAGAGGTAGACTAGATAAACAAATGCCCTTTTGTACAAGAAAACTAGCTTCTTTTCTCTCCCCTGAAAAAAAGTTACCTATCACTTTTCTATTCCCAAGCTAGCTCAGGTTATTTACATTTTTTCTTGTTAAAACCACTTCTGTTATGATTAGGAGGTCGTCAATTTTCCACCTAGCTATAGCTTCATCCTCTGCCATAGCAATGCCTTTGCCACACAACATCCAGGAGATAACTAGGTCAATCAAAGTCATGTATTACAACATTTTTTGTTTTCCAATAGCATGTCTAAGAAGCAAAAGTTAGAAAAAACCCAACACACACACACACACACACACACTCTCTCTCTCTCACACACACACACACAGGCCTTATAGTTTATAATCTGATTTTGCTACAATTATAATAAAACTTGTATCTTGCACCATGACACTGATGATTTTCTGATTTTTCAATATAACGTAGATTCTTTAAAAATTAATTCCTCATCTTCTGTGTAGCTAAATATTTTGAAACTATGTAATTTTTCCATCACAAAAAAGGAATTTAAAACATATTTCTTGACATATCATTCCAATGGGAATTTCATGCAAAAGTAATATTTTAACAGCAGGCTGGAAGGAAGACTCATTGCCTTGTCAAATGCCAGTTACAAAATTAGACGCAGTCTTCAAGGGAATAAATGGGGGATTAAAATGTTTTTGAAGCTACTCATTTGTCTAAACTTTATTAAAATTTCCATGAAAGGGTAATGATATTGATATATTGTCATATATACAGAACAAAAACAACGTGAACAGAAGAATGATAACTTATTTCCTCTTAAAAATTAACATTACTGATGGCCAGTGCTATCTGAACAGTATTTAGATGAATTAAGCAGATGTTACACTTCTTTTTCTGAAGAAAGAAATTTAATTCAAACTAAAACATAGGAAGGCAAATCTCAGAAAAAAATGTGAAGGTTTAAAACAGTCCTAGCTCTGCCAGTTGAGATGTCATTAGCAAACTACTGTTTCACCTGAAATACAATTTATATTATTATCATACTTGCTATCAATATATGATGTTTATATGAATTTACATAAGTGACTAATTTAGGTTATAAAGCATGAATTATTATATCATTTTGCTTCTTTTAATATCTGTGTCCTTTCTGGTTTCAAAGTGATCCATTCTAGGTTCTTCTATAGTCCTTTGAGCTAGTATCTTTATACAGATGGACTGATGGAGCTACCTTTGATGTAGGCTGGGACTTGGACCCGGGACCCTTTACTGAAGTGCTTGCACCTGGACAAAAGTCTCCTGGAGCAACAGAATACAAAGAAACTATACAGGACTAAAAATAACTGCATGCATGTGCAGTTGGGGCAAATTAGGAACAATACAGTACAAAAAGTCCAAAAACCAACTGCCACTTCTAGTTGCCGGGAGCAAAAGCAGGGTAGTGTGTCTGATCCCTTCACCAAGCACCACCAAGGGGGTGGGCAGACGACCTAAGCCACCCCTGTGGCCTGACCCACCTATCTGCCCCGAACCTTCACCCCCATTAAGGAAGTAGCCTGCCCTCCTCAGAGTGAGCATGGACATCTGTTTCTTGTTTTTGCTCCCTCGTGCTGCCGCAGGAGTCCCAATAAAGTCCTGCTTGAATTTCTTGTCTGACCTTTTACGAATTTCTACTGATTGAAGAATCCAAGGCCCCAGGGTGGTAACACCTTTACTCTCCATGGATTCCACTTTGCAAATAGATTTGACGCCTACTTTTCATTTCTCTTTACAAATCATGTTTTCTACTCTGAATATTTTTTTCCCTGTGTGTGAATCTATCATTTTTCCCAAGAGTAGATGACTGGATGGTGCATACAGCAGACGTGCTGTATGTAGCAGTATGTAGTTGAAAACCTCATGGACAAAATAGTAGGTGGATGTGCAGATTCTCCGGTGGCCTTTCATTTGGGGCCCCCAAAGCATTGTCGGGGGAGTGTCTTAAAGCAACATGCTGTTTGTTTGTGTCTTTTTTTGGTAAACTGAAAGGAAACTTTATTTAGTTTTCTTTTTAAAGCAGTATAGTTTAAAAACCAGTTGAGGTTAAGAGACAAGAACATGAAACCTAACAGAGGGAGTCAGACAGACAGACGGGAGGACTGATCAGGGGCTTAAACGTCAGCTCTTCTCCATCTTGGAAACAAGGTCATCACAGATTCTGGTCAGTCCTTGTTTTCTTCAGTCCTCTGCAGAGGGTGGATGCATCTTCTCCTTGCTCAGGCTCGCCTGGAGGGCCGGAGTCTTCCCTCCCTGCCTCCTGTTTCTCAAACCACTTGAAGAGGTCAGAGGAAGATTCTTCCCCGGAGTCCAGTTCTGCAGTAGTGCATCTTTTCCGTTCGAAACCTTCTGGATTTTGGCTCTGTCCAGTTCCTTCTCTTTCTGAGCCTCCTCTATCGCCTGGCACACTGTCCCCGCAAAGCCGCCCACGACCTTCCCCCACCTTCAGGTGCTCCACGTGGAGCTTCTCACACCTGACCTTGGGCAACAGGGCCTCCCTCTGCGTGGCTTCCTCCGATGCACCC
>NW_020173204.1:2725827-2740229 GCF_003031525.2 Neophocaena asiaeorientalis asiaeorientalis | reverse complement strand
GCCGCTTTAGGGGCAGCGAGCTGGTGGCGAAGCCGCGCGCGTCCGCGTTCCCAGTCGCGGCCCCCGACGCCACCGGCCTTCGGTTGCGGCCGCGCCGCCCTTGCCGTCTTGGCCTTGGTCGGTTTTCGGGGGCTTTGCGGGGTGCAGGCTCCTTCCCGAGAGACCGGCCCACAGGGTCAGCGTTTGAGTAACGTGCATTCCACCTGATGAAAACGGTTTGCGGCGGCCTGTGAACAGTGGGCTGACCGTGGAGCCGCGGCGGTCCTGCTGTCTCGAAATGCGTGCTGTTTTCAGCGCGGTGATTTGGCTGTAGTTTAATATGAGCAACAGTGAAATTAAATGAAAATGTATCCTGCGTAAATGTTTGCTGTGCATATGAAAGGTAGAACAGAAAGCTCAGAAATTATTAAAAATATGCCTGGCAGTGCAGTTTAATTATAAAAATCGGCGTGTCAACAACCTTCCACAGCTTCCACAATGAAAAACTGTCGGCAGAGCTGAACTCTGGCTTCAGTGGAAGTGCTGTTAATACCGTGTTCCCGTGATAAGAGAGACGGTAACCATACAAAAAGAGATTATTATATAGATTGTAACGTGCTTCGTTCATAATTGCCAAGCGGCAGCCTGTTCTCTAGAACTCACCGCTGCCTAAAATATACGGCTTTATTGAATTCGCTTATTATCCGCCTAATTACAATTGAAACGCAGTATAGCAATTTGAGATTTCGTATCCTGCTCTCCATTCTCGGAGGCGGTTAACGTAGGCGTACCGCCTCTGGAGGCAGGCGTCGGTCTTGGGAGAAACGCTTGAATTTCTGTGCCTGTATTCTGTAATTTTATTGTTCTGTAAAACAGAACAATAGCAGTGTATCTCTCCGAAGGATAGAGGATTGTGAGGATTCATGAAGTTAATATGCATAAAGTTCAGAACTGTGCATAATACAGACTCACATGACAGTTTTGTTAGTCATGAGCCAACTGAGATCACACACCCAATTAAGCGCCGTCTTGTGTCTTCAACTTCCTTTCCCCAATTTGTGTGAACTTACGTAGTTCATGGTTGTTCTCTCAGTTAACCTTTACAGCTCGAAATAGGATATCAGTCTGTTTTTCGATCCACCCGATTTAGATGTATTTATTGATTGACCATATTCATCGCTTCCTTATTTTCAAATATAAGGCAAGTAGCGTACCTGTGCGTCCCTTCACCCTCTGATTTATTTCTGCCCTACCGTCATTAAAGTTTCTAACAGTGGTAGTCTGTACTGTATCTATAATCGTGTACCTTGCTTTGTCTAAAGGTGAACTTTATGTATTGGAAAACATTGAACGCTAGCAGGAGCTAACAGTTACGGTTTGTTTTGTGCTAGGCACTGTGCTAAGTGCTAAGTATAGGAGATAAATTATCTAAATTTATGATCAAACGAATCCTGGGAGAATGGTCCTAATTTTAGAACCCTACTTTATAAATGGGGTTCTGTTCTTAACACTCTGTTTTATAAATGAGAACCCTGATGTGTAGAGAGGTTTTAGAAAATTCCTAAGACTTAACACCTAATAAACAAAGGAAGTTCACATGTAGCAGATCTGTTACCAGCACTTTTCAAAAGATAGGTTATGATGTCCCTCAAATGTATTTACAAATCAGTATCATGGCTGTGTTAATAGTATAAATGACATAAGTGCAGTGATGGACTGTTACGTTAAAAAATGTAAATCTTTTTGTCGAAGCTGCTTGACGGAGAATGTTCAAACCATCAGGTTCAGTACATTCTCCTTCTTACACCCTTACCGATTTCTCAAACCTGTGTCATATGTTAGATTGCTTTATAAGCCTACAATATAACGATTTGTCCAGTGTTGTGGTCTTCCTGGACTCTCTAGTTAATATTCTTTTGTATATAGATGAGTCATTGCAATTCCTGTAATAACATACATTTTGCTGACAGGGAACTACTTTTTTGTTGACCAAGACATCTTTATCTTCTAACTTTTAATAATTTAAATGTAATTAGATTATCTGTTTTGCTAATGAGACATTCTTCATAGAGCCTTCTTTGGCTTCCGTATTTTTTTGATTCTTGTTTTCATTTTCCTGGAATCTGTTCTTTTCTTAGTTTGAATATTGGAGTTGACTGAATCGGAATGACTCTCAAATAATAGTGACTTAAAAAAAGATAGGTTACTCCTCACGGAAGTGTAAGGTGGTCCTTGACTGGGAAAGCAGCTCCATATGTTTCAGACTTCTACGTCATTTCTCTGTCACCTTTAACACTTGACTTCATTCTCATGGCCCAGTATGTCCACCTCAGGTTTCCTCCATCATATCACTGTGTACGAGCAAGGAAGAAATGGGAAGGGCAGTGGTGTAGGGGAAGGTTCTCTTTCTGTTAAGGGAAGAACCCAGAGGACTCTTAAACATTTACATTGCAATGGTCAGAACCTAGGCGTAGAGCCACACCTAGCAGCAGAAAGATTGGGAAAACTTTTCTTTAGCTGGGTGACCATTGCCGAACTAAATGCTCTTATATTGTAAGAAGAGATATTAGAGGGTTGCTAGCATCTCTGTACCGTTTTTGAGATCTACAGAACATTTGCAGCTAAATTTTTGTTGATGCGTTTGGCGATAGAAATGTCACAGGCTTCTGTAGGCTAGGTGTAGTCTCTTTAACAATACGTTTTCAGAAAGGAAAAAAAAATGTGAGTTTCCAGTCTTTCTGCTTTTTGTCAATTTCCTGTGCGAATTACCCCAGAGAGCACACCTGGACATAGAGATTAAACCTGAACACTTTTACCTTCTTTGTACTGGTCTTTGTGGTTTGTCCTTCAAGATCTCTGACCACAGGAAACTAAAATTGGTCCAGTTGTTGAATATTTACCAGTCAGCACCGATTTTAGCAAGCTGTATTGTCGGTGACAAGTTTGATGGTGGTTTAATTTTTATTCCTCTGTAGATAACCTGTATTTTCATCATAGGAATCTTTTAAAATTATGTATTTTTCATTGGAATTTTCAACACTCTTGTCTCTGTGTTTAGGTCAGTGAACTCAATGTGTCTTTCAATTAAAAGATTAATGGTATATTTGACAGTCATTTTATTAATTGCCTTAGGTGTCTTCTGTCTTCCTGATCTTTGTCAATGTATCTATATTCCCATAACCAATGCTATCAGAAGTGTGTTACATTTTTTACATATTCATCGTAATTTTGATGGGATTTTGAGGGGAAATGAAATTTAAAATGTGTTCTCAATCCACCCCCATTTAAAACCTCAGAAATGTACACAAATGTTAATAAAGACTAGGGCTTTAAAAATGAGAATATTTACCAGGATTATTTCCAGCTCACCAACTATTTAGGAAGACAGAGGTACTTTCTTTTCATCTGTAATGAGAATAAAAATAGCTGTTATCAATTCATTAATTTTTCTTTTATTTTTGCCATTTTTCAAATGTTTAATAATAAAATAATCAATGTATTTTCTATTCTAAAGTTAGACAATGCTAGATTCTCTGAGTAGTTTGAAAAAAAGAGCAAAGTTAAAATGACTGACTATATCACAATCTTTTCCACGCCTGTAACAGTGTGAAAAGCAGGGTGTTTTTTACATGTAAATAAATGTGGTTTGGACCCATGTTTTTCATTCTCGAATAATACTAGAACCTGATTGATGGCTTTATGTTAATAAATCTCTGGACATTGAAAGACTACTTTTAGTTTGTCGGAAGCCACAATGCAGCTGAGCGGAGTGTATGTGTACCCTGTCAATGTGGTTATGTGTTTATATTTAAAATGTTATTTGTTGTACATTTTTAATGCATTGACCTCATATGAAACTTTACTGATCAGTGTTTAGAACTGTTTCTTGTGTATCTCTGCATACACGTACACATATGCATCATCTACCTGGGTAAGATTTAATTAATTGATTCGTGTTACTGCTTAGCTTTTTTTCAGTGTGCCCACAATTTTTTCTCCAAAGGCCCTAAGGAACAATGTACGATAAGTAAATAAATAAATAACCAGAAGTTATTATTCTTTGTTGTGATATTTGACATAAATCAAATACTTGGCTGCCCTATAGTCCTAGCCATATATGATGAATGAGGCAGATTATTCCAGTGTCAACATTTCTTCCTTGTGTGTACTCCTCCTTCAGACTTTGAGCCTACTTATTATATCATTACCAGTTCATCAATTTTTTTCAAAGATGGTGTTGTGTGTCCTTGGCTAACTTTGTACTTGAGAATTATATTTTAGTGGATCTGTGGGAACAAGCCAAAATTTGAGTGAATTCAATAGAAACTAGAAGATATTTTGCAAAGGGGAGAAAATAACTTCTGTGGTGGCTGTTTGGGAGAAATGGTGTCCCACAAGTTTGTGTTGTTGTTCATTTCATTCTGTTTTGTTTCTCAGTGTGTAAAAAGAAACAGTATATTTTTATGCTCCTGAGAAGAAAGCAGCACAAATTGTAATATCAGTAAGTGAGAACAGAAAACTGCTAGAGCAGTATACGTAAGTGGCCAGATGATTGGGTCTAGAAAATAAAGGGAGGGATTGACTTGGCATGATAGCTTTGGCAGTTTATTAAGTTAACAGTTGGAAAGGCAGAGCACGGGGTGCAGATCCTGATAGGTGGGCAGGTGGTAGTGGGAGTCTGCAGAGCATTTTTTCTAATGTTGCAGTTACACCAGCAAAGGGTAAATCAGGACATTCCCTGAAATTAAGGAGAAGGGAGGAGAGTTGGAAATTTAAGAAGAGAAAGGATGTAAAGGAGCCATGTAGGAGAGTGGTAGATGAAAGGCCTGGAGAAGTATGACTGTTGGTTAGCCTAAAGGTCACTTAAGGTTTGTGCCATCATCATCAGGGAGGCTGATCAGACGCATCCATGCAGAAATAGAGGTAGACTGCTGGGTTTACCCCCAAAATGGTGCTTTTGCCAAGTGAGTTTAAACAGTGAGAAAAAGACAGGAGAGTCAAGGAATTACGTGAAAGAATCATTATTTTGATTGACCATAGTATTTAAGCTGGCTGAGGGCAAGAGGACACCAAATGGGTGAGGGGCAGTGAAAATGCAATGCGATTTAAAGTTCCTGTGGGTAGAAGGATTGTTGGGGCCTGGGTCTTGCAGGATGTGATCTCAAATGCCAGTCAGCAATGGTTACAGTGGGATGCGTGAAATTGAGATCATGAAGGATATGCAGATTATTTGAAATGACAAAATCTGTGGTTAATTGCTTATGTAGGGTGAAGAAGAAGATCAATAAGGGAGAGGGCTCAAGGATGTGAGTAGTTAGGGTGTTGGAAGCATTGTCTACAAACATACTGAAATCAAGAATAATTAGGACAGGTGACTTGTAAAGAGGATGACTGGGAATTAGGAACTGAAGTGATCAATAAACAAGGGTGAATTACCTAGGTATTGGTGAGTGACATTAGTGAGTTTCATAATTGGTAATATAAAGTAATTATAAGAGTTTTAAGGTTGGGCATTTTTAGGGAAGTGTGAGGGAAAATGCTTTCAAGGGTCTGATGAAGAGCAGGAAAGATACCTATCCTATATCCAGAGCCAGTGGTTCAAGATCTTTTCGGGGTATGGAGAGCAGTCACCACTTGAGAAGGCTGTGCAGAAACATTGACCTCTCCGGCAGAGTCAAGTTCAGTCAATGTTTTAATTTTTCTCTGTATATTTAAAAAATATGAGTCACACTTTCCTCCTTTTCAATGTTCTTGCCCCTGCCTTCTGCCTCATACCTTCCATACTTTTGTATACTTTTCTTCTATAACTATTAGCTCTTCTTTCACAGTTTCTCTCTGTATAAACATTGCCTTTTCCCCTGGGAAAATTATCCCATTTCATTTGCCTGCTCATTAAATGTCTCTTCTCATTCTCTCTGCGGTTCAGCTCATTATTAAGGTTTTAAATTTTTTCCCCACACAAAAAATTTTCATTTAAAAAATCTCTGCTATCTTGTCTTACGGATGCACTGCCCTCTCATTTCCTGTTGGCTTGTTAGATGAGTACTATGTAAACTTCCTATACCCTGCCTGCCGCGATGATGTGTGATCAGTGACATATGTTGCCAGAGGGTATGGCCATGATTGGTCTTCTGGACTTGGAAACTTTTCATTTATCTCAGTGTCTCCTGTATAAGGTTTATTCCTGTTTTCTGTCCAAAGGGCCCACATTCTCTGCTCCTCCTCTAGCTAGATGTTTCTCTTGCCTGCTCTTTGGTAGAAGTAAGTGAGGGGGTCAAGAATCTTAACTAATAAGTCTGGCTGCCCTTCCAAACAAACCTCGCAGGGCTTTTCCCTTTTCCCAAGATTTGCCACATTTTAGTTTAGAGCAACTCTCACAGCAGACAGTATTGCTACAAAAATCTAAGAGTATGTCGAGTTTAGTACCAATCTTCTTATTGAATATATGCCAAGCATTCTGCTAAGCAGATTGTATGGAGTTAACCGTTTCATCCCCACATCAGATCTTTGAAATAAATCCTGTTATTATTCCCAGTTTGTAGAAGAGGATAGTGTCAGAGTCCAAATAATTTTACCAAGGTCATAATATAAAATAATTGACCCAGTCCCAGACAGTTTGGCCATAGGGTCCATGCCTTATCCACCATGATTTACTACCAAGATTCAATGAGAGACTATTCTGTATTTCTCCTTTTCTGTAATCTGAGTTAGACGTTTGTCCCCTTTGTGTCTCCCATTTCAGAAATGATTCCTCATTTCTTCACCTGTCTTTCCTTGGTGATTTTCTAGTGTCTTTGGCCTTTTCTGTGGGGTGATCTTCTTCTGTATTTTTAGAAAAGGCATAACTATTAATGGGTAAAGTGTTTTTTAACAGTTATCTACATTAATCATATAAGTCTAGCTGCAACACTGGTGTTAACGTTTTCAGCACTGCTAATTATAGCTGTTTCCATTGTTTTAATTTTTGTCCCTTCTGGTTGAATGTGAAAAGAATCCAGGGTAAATCTGAATTCTCTTAAATTATAAGCAACATTGTGTTTATGTCTACATTGGTATTTTTTTTTTCCTGTAGTAAAGCTCCAAAGATTTCATTAGACCTTAGACTTGTAACCCGCAAAAGACATTATATAGGGAAAACATGTCCCTACATACACATACAGTACCATACTTCATTTTGTAAACAAAATGGGAAACTGAAACTTGTATACAGACCTAGATACATGAAATGAAAAATATTTTCCATTGGATTTACCATTGGGAATGAGAGTAAAAAGAGATCAGTAAAAGCAGAAAAACGCTAAATCCTAAATCTTGCAAATATATAGAACAACAAATGAACATTTCTCATGTCCTCATAAATATAATGTTATTTACAAATCACATAAAGCACATAAGGTAGCTCTAATGGTAATAAATCTGTATTATCATTCTAAATCGAGCCATAACTAATGGATACCCAGGGAAGGGTTTAGTTTATACTGAGGCTAGGTCTTGCAAATGAAAAGCTGTTTAAGTGCTAAAATCAATTGACTATATCATACCATGTTTTCTGATGGGAATAGTGCACAAAAGATGCCTGGAAGTTGTTTGTTACAGTGGCTAAATGAGATTGTACCTCTGGTTATTATCAACCCATACATTCATCATTACAAACCACTTCATTTTTATTTTATTATATTGATTTACCTTAGCACCCAAGACAGTCTGTACTCCTACAAAATTCAGAAAACATTGATTTACTTAAATTATTCAATACTTTACTATACGGCTATTATGTCATTTAACATTTTAGACAAATCAATACAACATTTTTAATTGCCTGTCACATACCTAAGGTGTCACAAATGTGTTTTGCTGGAATCATTAGTTTGCCCTATGTTGATGACAGTTTTATAAATCAACTAGTTTAAAACAATAAAGTAGCATATGTGGGGAAAAAGTACTAGGATATGAAATGAATAATTTAAACTAGTTGGAATATATAACACTGCCGAATACTTTATTAAGGTTATAATAATTCCATTTCTCAAATAGCTGTAAAGGTATACTGCTGTCTTCTGTGGACATTGTATATGAATTTTTTTTCTTTAAAACACTGCATAAGTATAATGGATGAGATGGTAAGTAAATTCAATGCAGTGTTTTCTATTTTGAGAAATCTGCTGTAGAGAATTTTGCCTGCATGGCAGAGGAATCATTGTAATTGTGAAGAAAGATATACTTCAAATGATAGTTTGCTATTTTTGTACATTAGAAGAGACCAAAAAAGCTGCTATTTAAAATGGTGAAATGAACTTATATAGCAAGATGATTATCTAAAAGTGTTATGTGAACCTGCCTGTCTTCTTTCTGATCGTTTTGGAAACAGTTATTGTGAATGTCAGGCTCATTCTGCTACCTAGAAAGTAAGCCATATATGGGCAAGGATTTATGCCTGTTTTACTTATTTGCTATATGTGTAATATACCTGTCACATTCCTGACATATAATAGGTAATCAGTAAATATTTGCTGAATAAGCAGTGGATCAAAAAGCATAATTTCTGTTTCTCTACACCAATTATTTAATAGATGTACTTGCACAAAACACTTGAGGAACCTATACTTGTATTCTCCTAATATCTGAAGTAATTCTGAGTTAAATGAAATATGTGCAACATAAAGATAAATGTCAAGCTTAAGTGGACACAGTGACCATATTACATTGAACCCAGAGTAACTATTGCTAAAATATCACCCCATATATTATAGAATAATGAGAAGTATATATATATATATATATATATCAGAGTCCTAAGAAGGAAACAAGTCACCCAAAGTTATAGCAACCAGAAGTTAACAAGATAAACACCACTGGTATTTTGGAGAATCATTTTGCATATGCATATGAGTTACTGTGTTCCAGTGGCTTTCCTGTCAGCTCTGTCTAATACTATCAAGTATTAGAATATGTTTATTATTACCTAGTTTAAGAACAGGAATATTGTGTGCTTGAAGGGTTTATATTGTATGAATGAGTGTGCTGTTATAATTACCGTAATTATTTACTTACTGATCTTTATACTGTGTATAAGGCATTTATCATGATCCAGAAACAGTTGTAGATAATTTCTTGAAATTGAAGAACTTCGCATCTGGGAAGGAAAATTACAAATGAACTTTAAAACAAAAGTGTGTTGAAAGTAATAAACTACAGGAAGAAAGTGGTGTAGGAATATAAACTGTGTTAACGCTTCTAAAACCATATGTGGTAAAGGACTGTTTTCCCCCAATGTGTCATAAGCAAATACTTTTGGGAAAATCCAATAAAAAAGTGAAATTCTAGAAAAATGAAAATAAAACATATAAAATGTCACAAATTATAATGATTAGATTTTGCAGAGACAGAAGTGTATTTCAATAAATACATCAAAACAAGTGTGGCATAAAGGAGAAAATATTCACAAAATATGTACCTCTTGCTGGTTGAAATAAGCATATTGAAGATAAGAGAATCACTATTGCATTTGTAACATTGTGTCATCACACAGCAAGGGTAATCGGAAATATAAGCATATTGAAGATAAGAGAATCACTATTGCATTTGTAACATTGTGTCATCACACAGCAAGGGTAATCGGAAATTTGTGAATGAAACAGCAATTCACTGTATAGAATATCTTTAGGCTGGTTTTAAACAGGTGTGTCATTATTTAAAGTCTTTAATGTGACAGTGTGCTTGCTGTTTAATTGTTAATTTATCTAATCTAGAGTGGGTTTTCAACCTCACCACTTGAAAGAGATAATACATATTTAACCTCTAAAACTCTTAAAGTCTTTGAAAAACACTCATGTTAGAGAAGGCAGTGTCAGAGATGCATGTTGACAAAAGTGGGCGAACAGAGTATAAAGCAAGTTCAACATGTTCATTTATAATTTTTATCCAATTGTATTTAGAAAGTTATGCTCTATTTTTGAAATTAATTTACCTTAAATTTTACAGTGTAAATCTATTAAATTTAAATAAGATTTTTGATTAAATTTTTAAAAAATGGATTCAAATTTATGAATCTCTTATTGATGGATCTACTTAATAGAAAATAAAATTCAAAACTTTATATTAAGTTCATAACACGATTGGTGATGACTTTCAACTAAGATGATGACCTATTTCACTGATAATTGTTGTTAAATTATGAAATATGTCATAACAATTCCTAGGAATGTTTTTCTTCCAAACTTCTAACTTTCCTTTGTCCTTGGATCTTATCTGCCATTGAAAAAAGCACGTGTATTCCTTCTTTGTATGGAAGGATTAAAATCATTAAACAATAGCAAAGGTATGAGGCAGATTAGCAAGTTTGACTGTCCAGTTCACATCTTTAAAGATTTGGGAACAAACTGGTCTTGCAGAAACACTAGGAGTGTTCTGTACTTCAAAATTCACAACTGAACTTTTGCCTTGAAACACATCCTACTTTAGCATGAATTAACATTTGTTTACAATCAGTTTTTATATTATTACCTAGTAGAAGAAAAATTGAATTTAATACCTGTGACTAAACATATTTAGTTTCTGTGACTCATTTTTCTCATGCCGCCAAAGAAAATAGTGTTTGATTTACATGTTGGTGTGACAGTCTTAATCTGGTACAAGCTACTGCCATTCAAACATATTCCTAACATGACTTAAAGTCCAGCTCACATCTTACGTCTTAGTTATATAGCTCACACCTAGTTGTGTTTGTTGGCAATGGATTAAAAAAAAAGATTTCTTACTTCATATCACCATTACATTAAAATAATGATTACCAATACCTATATTCACAATATCAGTACATTTAAGTTACAGTTAAGAAGATTTTTTGGCTTTATTTGCTCAAAGTTGGTCTTTTGTATCTTTGGCCAACACCTGACTATGTCCAGGTGTAGTGCCATTGGAAAGCATCCTGTGACCTTCCTTCTTATAGCAGATTCACCTGACATTTATAATCATCTTCAGTAGTGTCTTTCAGTATTGTCGGGGCAAAGGTATATGTTTATATATTAGTTCGTTGGTCTTAGAAAATCAAAGTGCTGCTTTATAAGAAAAGCCGCAAAACACTAATATTTGTATGTGAAATATATAACTGCTTCTGTCAGCTTTTTCATTCAAGTCTTTCAGATAATCCTCTTATTTTTAATTTATTTTGTTTAATAGTTTGGATGTAAGTGCTGATTAAGTTTTGATGATCTCATTGCTTCACTAGCCAGTAAATCTCTGCAAATGAAACACTGGATTTCTTGCTGCAGCGAGTTTTAGGTACAAAACTGAACTTAGTACTAATGAAACCAGAACAGATAATTTGGGACTGTAGTGTTTTCAGAGTCCTTTCCAACACTATTATTTGGTTTAATAATACTGTTATTTGGTTTAATAATATTTCACAGAAGAGTTATGTCTTTTTTTCAGGAAAAAAATTCTAGTGAAGCTTGTTTCACCATATCCAGATTGGGGTTAAAATACACATTTCAGTTTCCTAATTTATCTAATAATGTTAAATAATAAATTTTAAAAATATATTTTATTAAAACTTTAACTTGTAAAACTAGTATTTCTTGCAAAACACGATTAGCAGAATATCATTATTCTTTTGTCTGTAATCTAGAAATATATCAGAAAGTGGAGAAATTTCAAGGTAAATCTACTCATCATATTGCATTTGAGTTGTGCTATAATTGTCATTCTGTGGGGAAAGCAAAGATGTATTTGATAATGATATCTATTCAAAATATTGTCTTCCTGACTTTTGAGGTGTCCTGGCCAGAATGATATCCTATAGGCATACTCCTTAGGTAATATTTTATGCGTTGTTTAATTAAATTGTTAAGATATTGGATATATGCTAGAAATATTATTATGTATTTACAATTTTGCCTAACACAGTTTTTTTCCATTCCGTGTCATGTATTCTGTTACACTTGTTCCCACTGCACACCTTTTGTTCATGCTTCTACCCAGAGCTCTCCACAACTCTTTGCTGTGGTAATCACTTTATATTTTACATATTAGGTCAAATATTTCCTTGGTGAGGCATAATTAAAATTAAGTGAATTCTTTTTTCGTTCCCCAAACACCCTATCCTGTATCTTTGTAGCACTTATTCCAATTTCAAATTATATATCTATTGTGTATTATTTATAGTCATCAGTAAAGTTAGGGATCATGTCTCATTCATCATTATGTATACAGTTTTTGACATGCTGGTTATACATTGGAGGTCTCTAATGGTTACATGTTTAATGAGTAATTGGATATTATTACCAGTGATTACATAGGTCAAATATATAACTAAATGCTTTTTGGACTTTTCCATGGAGTCCACCCTTCTCAGACTCTCAACTGGATGATTTAAATAGCTTTGTTACTGTGTTTCTGTTTGCATTTGATCCACTAGAATCAGTTTTATGTCCAATAAAGTTGTCTTTTTAAAAAGAAAGCCAAATTAAGTCGCTTTCCTCTGAGAATTTTCTTACTGAATGTAATTGAAATGATTGACAAGGCCATTCATAAGTTGATCACTGTCTAATTCTCAGAAATAATTTATTGCCACCTCTCTTCAGGCTCACTATTTCATGCACACTGGTTTTCTAATATTTTTTATACACACTAACGGTTATTCCTCCATAGAACAAGTAACAGGTAGTTCAGGCCAAACTTACAGAACAAATAGAAAATATTCAGTGATTCACATCAAATAGAAATTAATTTTTCTCTCATGTATAATACATTGGCGTAGGCAAAGGATCCTTCCAACTTGCTGATCTGATAGCTTCCTAGAGACTTGTCTTTGCATTGCTTAAGCTAGCCATCAGCACAATATACGAGTTCCAGCCCTCAGGAAGAAGAAAGCAGAAACCAGATGCTTGCAGGACATGCCCTGTAAGTTAAACATATTTCCATTCGTAGCCCATTGGTTGCTCATTTCACAGGGCCACCCCTAACAGTCTGGGGAATGTGGATATGTGTCCTGCTTAAACTTGGAGGAAGAGGTTTTATTTGTTAAAAGGAGAAGAAGAATACTAGGGAAAACTAGCTGTCTTGGTTACAAGGTCTTGGCATTTGTTACTTCCTTTGCCTAAAATGGTTGGACTGCAGATTTTAAAATGCTTAGTTCCTAGTTACCATACAAGTTTCAAGTAAAATTAATCTCCTTAGGTAAGTTTAACAACCAAGTGCACGTGGTCTCCATCATTACTGTTCATTAAAATTTTTTTTCATAGCACTCATCACTACCTGAAAATACCTTGTCCAATTATTGATGTACTTTTCTATTTGTATGTTTAAATGCCCTGTTCTCTTTCTGCTTCTCCATCAAAATGAGTTCAAGTAAGCCCCTTGAGAACAGGAATTTTGTCTGCGTAATGCTCTATGTCTGTGCTTTCTGCATCTAGAAAAATAACTCGCATAACTCTCAAAAAAATATGGAATGAGTGAATAGAATGACACAATTTTATGACATATGAAGAAAAGATTCACTTTTCTCTTTCCTTTCATGCTTGCATGAGACAGAGATGTATATAACAGTAGCTAAATATGTAAAATAGTATACTGATGTAACACACAGAATCAGAAGCAATTCAGTCTATATTTTAAAGATATTTTTATTTTTATGTACATATAAGACATAATCAGTTCTTAAAGTGCTATGATTCATAGCAATATATTCTCTTAACATTATATCTCAACTTATTTTTGTACAATGTGACTAATTATCTAAGGAACTTCTACCTAAATATTTCTCCCAGAAGGTCACATGATTCCTGTATGACATGCATTTCCATTACCAATAGCATAGCTACTGTGATAAACAAATGCAGTCACATCTAGTGCCGTTAACATAGAGGGATTGATGGCTGTCATAAGAACAACTAAAACTTAGGCTAAGGATACTATATAGAAGGTGTGACCTTTTAGGAGTTTTGAAGGAGAAACAAATTGTACATAGAAGAAGAGCACTTTAGAAAATAGAATAGTACTTGTAATTTCTAGAAGGAAGAATGACCTGCCTTATGTAGCCTCAGATGATCAAGGAGAATCAGTCGTTGTTGGGCTTGAAAACATTTTTCTTTCAAATGCCTTTTTCAGAAGCACAGCTACTTTTGTTCTATAAACTTCCCAATTTGCAGAGTCTAGACTTTGATCCTAAAATATGATATTTCATCACTAGTATCGCTCTATGTTTCTGGTTAACTCTTCTAATTTTTTTTGTTTGTCAAGGGCAAGCTGAACATTAATTAATTTCATTTGCATTAACATTATCTCTAAATAATTGGATTTGGTGTGATCCCATTACCAGATTCCCTTACATAGGACAATCTCATTAACAGCCCCCCCCACCCCCCCAAGCTGTCACTTTAGATCCATTTGGTAACAGAGATACAGACATAAACTCATTACATGAT
>NW_020173204.1:2725442-2725682 GCF_003031525.2 Neophocaena asiaeorientalis asiaeorientalis | reverse complement strand
CTCCATTCTTAAACTGACGAGGTTTGCTTTTGTTGTTTGAAAGCAATATGCCTGAAATCTAGTATTTCTGCAGAGGATAAAGAAAATTATTTTCATAGAGAAAAAGTTTATAAACTGAAGGAAAGAGAAAAGGAAGGAAGAAAGCAAAAGAGAAAAAAGCAAAGGCATAAATTATTCCTAATCACATTACACAATACTATTTATTAAAAGTTATAGAAACATTTGTGCAGGCCTTGGTTA
>NW_020173204.1:2624389-2725383 GCF_003031525.2 Neophocaena asiaeorientalis asiaeorientalis | reverse complement strand
TTTTTTTTTGCGGTACGCGGGCGTCTCACCGCTGCGGCCCCTCCCGCTGCGGAGCACAGGCTCCGGACGCGCAGGCCCAGCGGCCACGGCCCACGGGCCCAGCCGCTCCGCGGCACGTGGGATCCTCCCGGACCGGGGCACGAACCCGCGTCCCCCGCATCGGCAGGCGGATTCCCAACCACTGCGCCACCAGGGAAGCCCAATTAAAATTTTTGAAGATAGAAAAATATAAATATTTTGTCATTTATTGTCATTTCTATTGAGACTTGTCTTCTCCCTCCAAAAAATTAATATGAAGTGTGCATCTCTTATTTGGATTTCTGGTAAGAAATTAGCAATACACTAAGTCTGCTGAATATATTTCGTTAGTAAATCTAAGGTGTTTCCTCACTCCACTGTCCTCTTCTTACTTACTTATATAAGGATATAAGTGGTGATTGGGTAGGAGTCAATTGGGGGTGGCCAGTACTCGGGCAACCAGAGAACAAAGCTGCTTTCTTTGCCCTGTACTAGCCTGGCGTTGATCCAAACTGAAGTGCTGTGGGCCAATTACAACTGATGTTACAGGCAGTTTTCCTGGCATGCTCTTCTATTACCAAGCCCATAGAGAATCTGCGTTTCTTTGCCTTGGGAACTTTTATGGGGGCAGAAAGCAAGAAGTGTAGGAAGATGAGGGTTTTTAATCCATTGTTTAATATGTAAGTTTTGTTTACAAAAACAGTCGTACTGTACTGGAGAACAGCAGTTTCTGCCTCGCCCCTTCAGATCTATGATTTTCACTCCCCAGAGGCAGTCCTATGCAACTCATTCATCGATTTCTTCTTGCATATTCATTGTATTTCTGGATACTGTTATAGCCGATATTACATTTTTAGATTTCTCCATTGGTAAACCAGTTGACTGCCAACCATGAAAGATGAGAATATAATCTCCTTATTCAACGTCCTCTTACCCATTTCCCTCACCATATACTCTTTCCAGTACTGTTGTATCTCAGTTTCTGGTTCAGTATTTAGTGATTACATTTTATGGTTATACATGGTTATAAATGTTATTTAAACTGACTCCTGTCATTTCCTGTGATTACATTTCCCATTTAGGACAGCCTTTGGTTTTCTTAGTGCTAATAATTACCTCATTTGGTTGTGGGCAGGTTTTCTTTCTGCCTATTGCCGATTGATTAACCCAGACTTTCTAAGAGAACTGTGAAACTCTTCTCAAAATGCTCAGATAACTTTATCAGGTAAACTACCAATTCCAGTATTTTTTTCTTGGACTCATTGTTCCTTAAAACACTCTTGTCTTAATCTTGCAGTTTGAATTGGTTGTTTTCTAGACCTGCAAAACAGCTGTTGTAATGGAACTTCTTTTTACTATGCTCATGGGAAGTCTTATACCTTTTTACTATATTCAATACTTGTTTCCTGGTTCCCACATTTTTTCTTTTCATGGTTAACTTTTATAGGTTTTATGAAACATACTCTCCAGTAGCTTCTTGAAAAAAACGACAGATAAAGGTAAACATTTTGAGGCCTTGTTGTCCTTCAATGGTCTTTATATTCTTTGCTCTTCTGGTTAACATTGGTATAGATATTTTGGTTAAAATATTGAATCGATTGATATTTTGGTCAAAACGGCAGTTACTTAGTATTAGCTTTGTGAACAGTCACTTCAACTTGCTCTCAATATTCATTTGCCTCATTTCCCCCTCCCCCCTTTTTTTTCCTTTGGGTTATCAGTGTGCTTATCAAAAAAAAATCAATTACGTACCCACTATCAGATTTGGTTACTATAGAAAGACTTTGAATAACAGTGGCTTAAATCAAAGAGACATATTTCTCTCTTCAGAAACTGTCTAAATATTATCATTTGAGGGCTGACATGCTAGCTCTACAGCATCAGGCGTCTAGTTTATCCACTCTTATTTCTCTGTCGTCTTCCTCACATGGCTTCTATTGTACTGTTTGTCATGGCTGGTCCAGCCACTTGAGCACGTACCAACAAGCCCGAAGAGGAGAAGGCGAGTGGACGATTCGTCCCCTTTAGCAGCAGTCGCAAGAAGCCACACATGCCAGCAGTCTCACGGGCCAGAAGATGTGGTTCTTCTTGTCCTTTGAATGCCCCTTTGCGTAGCATTGTGGTATTTTTTTCAAGAATGCATTTTCCTTTTCTGTGTTTTAAGATTTACTTGAAATTTTCACCCAAAAACTCTGCCTGTTTCTTCTGAGTTCTTTTTTGCTCTTGGTATGGGCACATATATGGTGATCTCTGGATAACTATTTATAATTAAAAGTGAGGCACTCAGGTGGCAATTGGGGGCATTTTGTGGATAGGTCTCACTTATAAAGAGTTTTACCATAGGGTAATTAGTAAGAGAGTCTGTTACTCCACTGGGAAATCCTGAAGTGTCATTATTTTTTCACATTTGGTCTGTCCACTGCCCAGAAAAAATCCTGGTAAATATGTTGAGGAAGAGAGCAGAGGGGTATCGCCATGTACTGTGCAGACATGCATTAATCTTTTTTTTTTTTTGACATCTTTATTGGAGTATAATTGCTTTAGAATGGTGTGTTAGTTTCTGCTTTGTAACAAAGTGAATCAGTTATACATATACATCTGTTCCCATACCCCCTCCCTCTTGCGTCTCCCTCCCACCCTCCCTATCCCACCGCTCTAGGTGGTCACAAAGCACCGAGCTGATCTCCCTGTGCTATGCGGCTGCTTCCCACTAGCTATCTATTTTACATTTGGTGGTATATATATGTCCATGCCACTCTCTCACTTCGTCCCAGCTTACCCTTCCCCCTCCCCATATCCTCAAGTCCATTCCCTAGTAGGTCTTTGTCTTTATTCCCGTCTCATGCATTAATGTTTAGTTTCACCCCACTGCTATGTGTAATTCTTTGAGTCCAGAGCTTTACTGATCCAGCCCTCTCGGAGAGTATATTTCCTCTATTCTGCTGGAGTGGGAAAGGTACCTTTTCTTGGCAGTAAAGCCTTGGGGGAAAAAAATCTGGGGGCCCCAATCATAGTGTTTTCAGTCTCAACCCTCATATTCCAGCCTTCAGAAGTAGTTGTTGCCTCCAGAGTTCTAGGTCTTCTGGTTTTCTGTGGGATAAATCAGCTAGTTCATAATTGGCTCCATGCCCTTAAGGATTATCTTTCTCTCTCTGTTAAGTTGCCGCTCATCTGTCCATTTTCTGTATGTAAAGATTTGTTGACTTTTATTATCTTGTACTTGTCACCTTTTCAGTCCTTTCTGTCCTTGTTGGAATACAATTTAAAATTTTTATTTTCTTTATTGTTGTAATAGTGAAATTTGAGGAGGGACCAGAGAGAAAAATGTGAACATTGCTGTATATGTGAGTGGAAGTTGCCTAAGCTTACTTGTAGAGTACCTTTGAAGGTAATAAAATAACAATTTCTACTGTAAATAACAAAAGAGAGGAGTAGAGATTTTTTGTTCCCAAAGAAGACTCATGCCCAACTCCTTGTCTGCTTTCCAGTGAGCTGGCAAACTGTTGAGATGGCATCTATTTGAGATACCTTGAGGCTGAATCTTAGGTACCTGAGCACACAGTCTCAGCAAGAGGAACAGAACACAAATCAGGGAGGCCAAGAAAGACTTCAACAATGAGGACATGAGCAGTGACCACCATGGCCAAATAAATGAGGTCATTCTCTAATTTAGCCATCCAGGGAGAGGAAGGGTCCTTCTGAGACACCCTGCCTCTGTCAGAGCTGTTAAACTAGATGCCACCTAGAAACACAGATCTTTGATGAAGTACTGTCCTTTGTCATTACTGCTAAAGATCTTGGCCCTAATTTGTCACAGGACTCATAACACTTCCTTTTCTGTGTGTGTTTTGCCAAATTTCTCCTACTAAGACTTTACTTTCTACTTCACTAGAAGCAGGATTAATCTGAATTACTGATTATTTAAAAGTGTGATAGTGAAATCTGAGAATTTGGTCACTCTTTCTGAAATACTTTAATAATTTGTTTTTTTTTCTTAATTTACCTCAATTTAAAATGATAAGGTAACCAGTTCTTTTTTTATGATACAGCTATAATTATGGAAAAAAAGCACTAAACATATTGCCCTGAATGTGGCTGGTTACATTAGAATGTACTTGGTGTATTAGTTACTTATTTCTGCTGTAATAAATCACTACAAGTTAGTGGCTTAAAACAACAGAAATTTATTGTTATTATTCCGCAGATCAGAAATCTAAGAGCAGTCAGCAGGGCTGCATTCCTTTTGAATGCCCTAGGTGGGAAGGGAGGGTAGGGGAACTTTATCTGTTCCTTTGCCTCTTCCAGCTTCCAGAGACCATCATTGTTCCTTGCCTCAGGATCCCATCCTTACATCATCCAGACCTCTGCTTCAGTCATCATATCTCCTTCTCTGACTCTGACTTTCCTTCTTCCATGAGAACTCTTTTGATTACATTGGGCTCACCCAGATAATCCAGGATAATCTTCTCATCTCCGGGGTTCTTAATTTAATTACTGCAAAGTCCATTTGCCATGTTAGGTAACATAATCACAGGACATGAACATCTTTGAGGGACCATTATTCTGTCTACCACACTTGGAATCATGAAATTATCTCAATTATTAGCTCTAATTACAATACTTAGTGTGTTCTAATACACACACACACACACACACACACACACACACACACACACAGCATTCCAAAGACTGAACTCTATTCTATTTTCCAGTAAACTAACATTTTTCTTTCAATCTATTGAAGGATTTCATCCCAGAGAACAATGACTGTCATTTAAAACCATTCAGAAGAGGGTGTTTTAAGGTGTGTGTGTGTGTGTGTGTGTGTGTGTGTGTGTGTGTGTGTGTGTGTGTGTGTTAGTAGAAATGACAAATCTTGGAGAAATCTTGTACTTCCTTTTGGATACAATACCAAACATGCTGTTTCTATACTCTGTCTTAAAATCTTGTATGAGTTGATAATTAATTGGCATGTTAAGTGTATCTTTTCTACTAAGAAACTTGCTTGGGTTTATTCAGCTAATTTTTTGAGTCTTTTGCCAATCAATTACAAATAAATTTAACATATAGTTATGTGGTTAAAATGACTATTGAAAAATTAGATATTTGTGCAATTTCAGCTGCTAAGATGACAGAAAAATGATAGCAAATTGAACGTGTATCTGTTAATTATACTAAGTCTGACAGTTTAAATTGTAAACTCAATGAGCTTTCTATGTTAATTGAATATGCCAGCGAGGTATTTAGCCCTTCTTGGAGTGTTGTAATTTCAGATACTTGGTCACCTTTTCAGACCGTTTCGTTTTGGAACATACATCCAGAATGCAGTTAAGATGTACTTTGAGGGACTGTTAGGCATATACCATGAGAAATTTTAGAACATACAGAAAATTCCAGAGCCATTTACTTTTGTATTCTTAAACAAGCAAGGACTTACGTTGTATAAGAAAAAAAGAAAATCCACATAGGCCTTTGTGAACCCTCAGCTCATGTGCTTTGTTAGTTTTTAAAACTTTTTGAAAATGGGATTCCCAATTTACTTGATTCTTTTCTCTGGCATTCTTTAAACTCCTCCTCTCTCCTGGATCACCTCAAAACAAAACACCTGCTTTCAACTTAGCTGTAGAAACAAAAATTGTTAAAGCTCACTAGACTAAAATAATACTTCCTAAAATAAATTTTATTTTTGTCTTTTTATATCACAAAAGAACATGTGAATAGTGTTACCCAAGGGTTCTGGTTTGAGTTCACTGATAATATCTCTTTATAACACAGTGCCAACAAATAAACATAAAGAAAACAACAAAGGAAAGTAATATGAAAGCCACAATAAAAATTCACCAGCCAAAAATTCTTTATGTTTATATATCGAGGTTTTCACCACACAGGGTGTCAAAAGGAAATTTCTCTCTTAGTTTAAATTTTTGAAATAGTAGGATGTCAGAACAGTTTAAATAAATCAAATACAAAACTGTAAGAGTGCATTGAAAAATTTAATATTTTACTGGCTGCTCAGTCATAGGTTAGCAGCTAAGTTTTCTCTACACTTTTATTTGTACTAAATTTATTGAGTCAAAGACAAAAACAAAAAAAGAAAAAAAAAGAGGAAAGGAAGGAAAATCAATATCCTGAGCTATATATGATGCAAGTTTGAGATATTGAGTTCATGGCTTATCAATTCCTGACTAGTAGAAGTTTCTTACTTCATTTTTTGTGAATGGTTTTATAACTAAATGTGAACATAGATGAATCTAACATCCCAACAGGTTAATTGCTCAGCAGAATTAAAGCATTCAGACATTTATGACTGCAACTAAATTATTTGACTTTGAAAAAGATAAAATTCAGTTCGTTTTTGGTAAAGATTAAAGCATATGTGGTTCCCTTGCCTTTCTTTTTCATCCTTTAGGAGAGCTCAACCTGAGTTGATGGGCTTGGAGATACTCTAGTCAGAAATTTCTGGGTCTTCCCATTCTTAGGTTTTTATTTCCTAGCAACCCAAGAAACGACATCATTAACTTTCTAGCTCCAAAATAAGGTTTATTCAGAAGGCAGACCAAACTGTGGCCTGCCATTGTAAATGTGGCTTGCCAAAATGCACACTCATTTCAGTCTCCCTCTGTTGAACTTTTTCATATATGAATAATTAGGTGGAAATAAATGTTAAGTGGTATAATTTTTTCTCCATGCCCATATGGCGTTAAAAAAAATTAAACTTTGGACTGACTTCATTAAGATAGCCGAATCTGAGGAGAACAAATTTAAAAAAATGAAAAAAGAGTAAAGAAAGCCTATGTGAACTATGGGATAACATTAAGAGAAGCAGTCTGTGAATTATTGCAGTCCCAGAAGGAGAAGAAAAGGGGAAGGGAGCAGGAAGCTTATTAAAGCAATAATGACTGAGAACTTCCCAAATCTGTGAAGAGATTTGGCCATCCAAGTTCATGAAGCTTATAGAACTTCAGAAAAATACCACTGAAAAAGATCTTCTCTCAGACACATTGTAACAAAACTGTCAAAAATCAAAGACAAAGAGAATTTCTTAAAAGCAACAAGAGAAAGGAAGCTCATAACGTACAAGGGAAATCCCACCTATAAGACTATCACTTGATTTCTCAACAGAAATCTTACAGGACAGGAGAGGATGGGATAATACATTCAGAGTGCTGAAAAAAAATTTTTTTCAACCAAGAATTCTTTACCCAGAAAAGTTGTCCTTCAGAAATTAAGGAAATAAAAAGACATTCCCAGACAAACAAAAGATGAAGAAGTTCATCACCACTAAATTTATCTGACAGGAAATGCTGAAAGGAATTTTTTCAAGCTGAAATAAAAGGATGCTAATGAGTAACATGAAAATATGTGACACATTGGCAAAGATAAGTATGTAGTCAAATTCAGAATACTATAATACTGTAATACGGTAGTGTGTTAACAACTTAACTCTGCAAAAAGGTTAAAAGACAAAAGTATTAAAAATAACTATAGTTGGTTAATATAGTAGTTGGTTAATGAATGTAAAATATAAAAACATTATGACATTACAAGTATAAAAGGGAGAGTAAAAGGGTAGAGTTTTTGTATGCAATCCAAGTTAAATTGCAGTTGGTGTAAAATAGACTGCTGTATCTATAGTACATTCTGTAAAGCCTCAAGATAGCCACAAAACAATACATACAGTAGATACACAAAATATAAAGAGAAGGGAATCAAAGCATACCACTAGGGAAAATCATTAACTCACAAAGGAAGGCAGTAGCAGGAGAAGACAGAAACGACAGAAATACAAAACAGTCAGAAAACAATAAGATAGCATGAGTAAGTTTTACCTCTCAGTAATGAATCTCACAGTAATTGGATTAAACTAGCCAATCAGAAGGCATAGGATGTCTGAAAGGATAGAAATAAGACCCAACTGTATGTTGCCTACAAGAGATTCAGTCAGTTTGAAGGACACAACAAAAAGGCTCATAATGAAGGGATGGAAAAAAATATTCTATACAAGTTAAACCCGAAAGAGACCAGGACTCTCTGTACTTCTATCAGACAAGACAGGCTTTGAACCAAAGACAGTAACATGAACACCTACATTAAGAAAAAATATATCTCAAATAAACAAATAGTTTTACACTTTGAGGAATGAGAAAGAGAAGAAGAAACTGAGCAGAAGGTTAGCAGAGTGAGGGAAGTAGCAAGGATCAGAGTGGAAATAAATGCAGTAGAGACCAGAAAATCAGTAGGAAAAAATTCAATGAAACCAAGAGCTCATTTTTTGAAAAGGTAAAAAAATATGGCCAAACTCTAGCTAGGTTAAGAAAAAAAGAAGACTCAAATGAGAAGTGAAAGAGGAGGCATTACAACAAATATCACACAAATACATAGGATCTTAACAGAGTACTATGAAAAATTATATGCCAACAAATTGGATATCCCAGAAGAAATGAACAAATGTGTATAAAGATACAAAGTACCTACACTCAATTAGAAAGAAATAGAAAATCTGAACATATCAGAAATTACTAAGGAGATTGAGTCAGTAATCAGAAAGCTCCCAACAACTAAAAGCCCAGGACTGAATATTTCTCAGGTGAATTCTATCAGACGTTAAAAGAAGAATTAATACTAATTTATCTTAAACTCTTCCAAAAATGTAAAGAGGAGGGAACTCTCCCAAACTCATTTTACAAGGCCAGCATTACTCTGCTATAGGATAAGGACACTATGAGAAAAGGGAAATAAAGGCTAATAAAGCCTGATGAATACAGATGCAAAAATTCTCAAAAAAATAAACTGAAATCAACATGACATTTAAAGTTCATACACCATGATCAAGTGGGATTTGTCCCTAGCATGCAAGGATAGTTCATCATACTTAATTCAATTGATATACCGCATTAATAGAATGAAGGATAAAAATCATATGATCATTTCAGTAGATGCATAAAAAGCATTTGAAAAAATTCAACATCCATTCATACTAAAAACTCTCAATAAATTGAGTATAGAAAGGACATGCTTCAACATAATGAAGGCCATATATGACAAGCCCACAGCTAACATTGTCACAATGGTGACAGGATGAAAGGTTTTTTTTTGCTAAGATCGGTAACAAGACAAGAATGCCCACTCTCATAACTCTTAGTTAACATAGTTCCGGACAGCCTAGACTGAGCAATTAGGCAAGAAAAAGAAATAAAAGGCACTCAATCAGTAAAGAAGTAAAATTTTCTTTGTTTTCAGGTGATATGCTCTTGTATATTTGGAAGATCCTAAAGATTCCATTAAAAAAATCTGTTGAAATTAATCAACATTCATTAAAGTTACAAGATACAAAATCAACACACAAAAATCAGTTGTGTTACTATACACTAACCACAAAATATCTGAAAAGGAAAGAAAGGAAATCTCATTTACCATAATGTCCAAAATAATGGAAAAAAATTAAAAAAATAATGAAATACTTAGGAACAAATTTAATCAAAGAGATGAAACACCTGTACACTGAAAACTATAAGACTTTGATGAAAGAAATGGAGACACAAATAAATGGAAAGATATCCCATGTTCATGCATCTGAAGAATTAATATTAAAATATCCATACTACATAAAACCATCTATAGATTCAATGCAGTACCTTTCAAAATTCCAATGACATTTTTCAGGGGAAAAAAATTCCTAAAATTCATATAGAGCCACCTATGATCCTCAATAGCCAAAGCAATTTTGAGAAAGAAGAACAAAGCTGAAGGCATCATACATACTTCCTTATTTTCAACTGTATTACAAGGCTGTAATAATCAGGAGTATGATGCTGGCATAAAAGCAGACACTTGGGCCAATGGAGTCTAGAAGTAAGCCCTTGACAGTGGTGTCAAGAATACTCAGTGGGGAAAGAAAATTCTCTTCAGTAAATGGTGCTGGGAAAATTAGATAACTACATGCAGAAGAATTAAACTCCTATCTTATACCACTCACAAAAACTAACTCAAAATGGGTTAAAAAATTAAAATGTAAAACTCCCAGTAAAAAACATAGGGGGAATCTTCTTGACATTGGTCTTGGTGGTGATCTTTTGATATGACCCCCAAAGCACAAACAATAAAAGCAAAAATAAATAAGTGGGGGTGTATCAAGCTAAGAAGCTTTTGCAAAAGCAACAGTAAGCAAAATGAGAAGACAGCCTGTAGGTGTGAGAAAAATATGTGTAAACTATCTACCTGAGTAAGGATTAATATTCAAAATATAAAGTATCTCAAAATACAACTTAACAGCAAAACAAAAAAAATATTTAAGGAATGGACAGAATAGCTGAATAGACCTTTTTTTCCCCAAAGATGGCATGTAAGTGGCCATCAGATACATGAAAAGATGTTCAATATTACTAATGTTACTAATCATTGGGGAAATGCATCTGTTAGAATGGCTACCATCAAAAAGACAAGCGATGAGTGCTGGCAAAGATATGGAGCAAAGCGAGCCTGTGTGCACTGTTGATGGGAATGTAAATTGATACAACCACTATAGAAGTTCCTCAGAACACTTAAAATTAGAACTGCCATATGATCCAGCAATCCCACTTCTGGGCATATATCTAAAGGAAATGAAATAGAACCTCTAAGTGATATCTGCACCCCCATCTTCATTGCAGCATTATCCACAGTAGGCAAGTCTTGGAAGCAACCTAAATGTCCATCAGCAGGTGAATGGATAAAACAGTTGTGGTATATAAGCAAATGGAGTATTATTCAGTCATGAGAAAGAAGGAAATTCTGCCATTTGGAATAACATGGATGGACCTTGAGTACTCTCAAGGCAATCATTTATGCTAAGTGAAGTTAAATCAGACAGAGAAAGGCAAATACTGTATGATATCATTTATGTGTGGAATCTAAAAATCTGAACTCATGGAATCAGAGTAGAATGGTGCTGGCCAAGGGCTGAAATATGGTGGAAATGGGAAGATGACAGTGAAATGCTACAAACTTCCATTTAGAAGATGCAAAAGTTTTGGAGATACCATGTAAGCATAATGACTGTAGTTAACAATGCTGTATGATACACATGAAAGTTTCTAAGAGAGTGTATCTTAAATGTTCTCAACACACACACACACAAAAGGTAGTTATGTGAGGTGAAGGAGCTTTTAACTAACCCTATTGTGGTAATCATTTCACAATACAAAAATGTATCAAATCATGATCTGTACACCTTAAACTTCCACAATATTGTATGTTAATTTATCTCAATAAAGTTGCAAAAAGTAAAATAACTTTATTTCTTATGACATTTCGAATTCCAAAAATATGGGGAAGATATGGATAGTACAATTTCCACATACTTGAGACCCACTTTCCTCTGTGGTTATCATCTTAAATCTTGTGTATAGTACATTTACTATGATTAATGAACCAATATTGGTCCATTATTACTAACCTATGATATCTTTAAGTTATTCTGCCCCAAGATCCCATACCACGTTACATTGGTTTTTACATCTTTAGGCTCCTCGTAACTGTCACAGTTTCTCAGACATTCCTTGTTTTTGATGACCTTACTGGTTTTTAAAACTTCTGGTCAGGTATCCTGTAGAATGTCTGTCTATTGGGATTTGTGTGATGTTTCCTCATGAGTAAACTGAGGTGATGGGTCCGGAGAGGGAGACCACAGAGGTAAAGTGTCATTCCTGTCATGTCATATCAAGTGTACATACTATCAACATGACTTACCACTGTTGACATTGACCTTGATCACTGGGCAGAAGTGGTATTTGTCCTATTTCTCCTCTATAAAGTCATTCTTTTTTCCTCATTTCCATATTGTACTTTGGAAAAAAGTCACTATGCACAGTGCAACAAAATAAAGTAGTATTGAATTATGATACAAAGTATTAAGTAAATAACCCATGAGTACATACTGATATAAATAAATGACCAAATGAATTCATAAACAGAGAAGAAATACATCTCTGATGCAGAAGAATTCCAAATAATTTATACAGATATCCTCACTCAAGCAGGTGGAACATAACGTTTCACTCCTTCAGTGGCTTTTCTTTTGACTTCTCTCAATGGGGGTATGTCTAAGCAGATTCCTAGGAGGTAACAGAATAGGGATAGACAAAATTAAGCACATGATGACTGATATTTTCCAAAATTAAAGCCACGTAAATTCCTAGTCCAGCAGTCTAATGAATCCTAAACGCTACATAAACCAATGACATGCAGAACAGTTAAAACAAAGAAAAACTTGAATTTGTGTTTGGAGAAAAAAGAGATTATTTTTAAAAGAGTGACATGTATTTCCATAAGCATATGAAACTCTTAAGGACAGAAACAAAAAGATAGGAAACTTACAGAAACACTGAGTGCTAGAGTTGATGGCATATTTACTAAAGTTTTTGGAAAGAATTTCCAGGAGAGAGGAAAAAAAAATCTCATTAGTGAAGTGATAGATTTTAAGCTTTGTAAGCAGCTCCTGGATTTATTCTGTATCTTGGCAAGAATATACTTCTAAATATACACACCCATACATACAGGCATACACACCCTCCACATATTTGAGTTTGTGAATGCTTCTGTTTCTGTGAGTGTATGTGTATATATGTGTGTGTTTGTGAATGTCTGTTTATATCTAAGAGAATAGAGTCACTATCAGCATATACTTTATAGGAGTCAAGCAGTTTGCTAAGTTGCTTGATTTATTCCTTGGGAACTTTTATATGCTGGAAAAAAGTGTCTTAAGTGGGAAATTACAAAATCTGTAATGCTTTAGAAGCTTATTAAATTACCCTATTTATATATAGTATTAACAATCATCTATTCTCTCATGCCTATATATTGATATATTTTCTTTAATTTATGTGAGTTAAGTAATATTCACCATGATTTAAATAAAAGATCTGGTAAAATTTGATCAGTTTAGGAAAATAATTTGTAACGTATTGTACACAGAATATCTTAGTGCCAACCAATAGTTGAATTGGTTATATTTAAATTTAAGTATTTCTCTGATTATTTAGACGAGCACGTTAATTTCATCTTACATTTAAAATTATGTAAAATGCAGTCAATTATTTATGAAATCTTAGTTTGGCAAATTTCAGCCATTTTGAATATCACTGAGGTGAAAATTGTTATAAAGATCAAATGTGCCTGTCATCTACATGTTTAACAGCAAACACAATTTTTAAAGTCACAAAGCTGCATTGTCAAAAACTAAAGATAAATTTTGACACTGGCGGAAATGTGGTTCACTTAAAGGAAATAAAAAAACGCTCAGGCTTATGTGTAAATTACCTTCAGTTCTCTTCATTTGGCAGGGTATTTAGGGATAAAAAAAAAGTAGTAGTCTCTTAGGCACGTAATATTTATAAGTTCAGGACTTTGTGTACTCAGACTTCTTTTCTAAGTGACATAACCTTGCTCAAACATCACCCAGAAACCCATTCGCTCTCACAAGAGACTTTCTAAGTAGCAGTCACATCTGTGCTATTACACTATATTTTTGCAAAGCTAGCAACAACTGAAGCCATATTATTAAATTATGAAAAAAATGCATAAATCTCAATAGACTTGTTTCAAGAGCCAGAAGTAGTGATCCCTATGCCTTGAATTACTTAAATTTTTGTAATGATATTATTAAATATTTAATAGTATAATATTTTGAGTAACTTCAAATATAAATGACATTAAAAATTAACCTGTTTAAACTATTTAAGATTACCTGAATAAATTTGATTAGAAATCTGTTTTAAATCTATTTAAAGTAGCAGTGATGCTAGAAGTTGCAATTTTCCAGGAAACCAATAAATCAGTAGTTTAATATGTAAATGAAATATGTACTAAATTAAATAATTAAAGTATAAAATCACTTTGTAGGGTTGGGGGGCTGCTTAAAAACATCGAGATAAATTGTTATTTCTGCATTATCCTCATATAACTTTTCTGTATACAAAATCTTTACTTAAAAAATAACCACTGGCCTAATTATATGTAGCTTTAGTTAGTACTGTAAGATCATATGTCTGCTATATCTTTCCTTATTCTTCAGTTTTCCCATTCATTCTTTTTATCTTATATTATTTTCTAATCATTCACTGAAAATGTTGACAGGAAATTTTGCAAGGCATTTTTTAATCTTTAAATTAGAATTCATACTCCAACTCATGAATTCATGTCTGGTGTTTGATAATAAAATATTATTGAAATAAGAGAAACATGAAATCTGTATTCAGTAAATTATTCTGTTTTAAAATCTTTGCTAAGTTAATAGCTATATTCTGCACTTAAAAAGTATAGTATTTCAGAACTATAATGAGGTACATACTGAACATATTAATATTAGCTCTCATACAGAAAGACATAATGGTACACAGTGGAAAAGCACTTAATATTATGTCAGATATTTCAGATCATTTCATGGAAAATTGTTGAAGGTTAACTTTAAATCACATGCGAATCCAAGAATTAATTACAGTTGATTTTATGGAACAGTAAAGCAGGACTTTTAAAATTCTGTTGTTTTTCAGAAAGTTTTGAATAATACAATTTTCCTTGATATTACTGGAGGCCAGGGAAAGCTGATTTAATTTGATAATGATGAGTCTTGCCTTCTTTTAAATGGAGTCTTTAAAACATGTCAGCTAACTCTGATTATTTAATGATTTATAGGAAAAATTCAGTACAGCATATAATAATATTGTTCCTTTCCAAAAAAAAAAAGGAAAAGGGACCGTGGACTGTGGTTCTATAGTTTGGAAAGGCGAATATATGGAAGTTTGAAGTTTTTAATGAAAGGCATGATATTTATAATTGATAATTGTTTAATGCAATAGATACAAAGAAATTTACATTTATAAGCCTGAAGATGAATTTAGATTGTGAAATGAAACTAAATGAATTTAGATTGTGATTCTTTGTTTTCCTTTTTGTGAAATACTTTTAAAATTACCCTTTCTATTTATGCATTTATTATATAAACCTACACAATGTTTTATGTCTAGACACATAAATTTTCATTGAGGTGAATTATGCAACATCATGTCTCTCTTCTTGAAGAATTGCAAATGTTCATATACACCATGTAATTGAGATTGAGACTATTAAATACATCTCATCTTAAAATGAAACAGACATCAGAATGACCCAAGGCAGAAAAAAATGGGATTGGCCTTAGATTTAAAACAAACAAAAAAAGCAAAACACAAACAAGAAACAAAACAAAGTATGTACATCTTACCCTGAGGTAGTAGAGAAATAAGTTGTTTTCAGATGCAGTTAATGTTACAGGTAGTTAAGTATCCCTGATGACTTGAGGAAGTATGTGAGAGACTGAGAAAAACAAAGCAAACAATAAATACTGTAATACTGTACAGAGCTGAGTAGGAAACTGGAAAATTGCAGAAAGATCACCGATGTTAGCGTCCCTGAATCTTTAGTGGTGCCCATTGGCAGAGCCATGTGATTTGCCAGGAGGGGTTCGCATCCTGGGTTAAAGAAATGGGAGTGACTATTGAAGGATTAATATGTTGAGGGACAGTTTATCCTGGGGAAGAGGGAATTTTATAACCAAGAATGTGACCTGTATTGTTTAGATTGACCAAGAAAAAGAACAGTCCAACAAGAAATGAGATTGTTAGATTAGGAGAAAATGGTTATTTCAAAGACCTGGATATGATAATAGGGCTGATAAGCACAAGTGGTGGAAGGAAAAACCTGAGTGAAATAGTGTGATAAGAAGTGGAGAAGCGGAGAATAGGACTGTGACATTAGAGTCAGGGACAATGAAGGCTGTGTGGGTTTAGTATTTCTCATGGAGACAAACTCTCTGAACCTCATTTTTTCAGTATGACAGAAAGTAAAATAATGTGGCTTATTGAAGTGTTGTGAGAAATAATAACAAGTGGTTGATCCAGCATTGGGCACATTGTTATGAGATATTTTCCGTATATGAATGCAGTTTTAAAATTCATTTATTAATTCATTTGTTTCCTTTTCTCTCATTAACAAAGAGGCCTCCCACATAATTAGTGATCATTTTAGTTTCATTTGCCAGATTTTTGTTTTTCAGATTAAATATTGTCTCTGGAAACCACTTTCCCCTGGATTTCTACATGTCTTGCTGAATTGTTTTTGACCATCCTTTTACAAATGCAAATCAGTATCAAATCTGCCTTCCTTTTCATGTCAGTGCCTTGGCCACTAGCTAAGTCATAAAGTCTATTCGATTTTCTGGAAGCTGTTTTTTGGTCTCTGGGTATCTGGCCCACTGTGGTTTCTTTAATGATTTGGCAAGTGCAGAACACCTTCTCTAGGCATTGCAGAATGCCTCTTTACATACCCCACATTCCTGATCTCACTTCTTGAATTACTAGCAAGCCTGTAAGGAAATGCTACTCTAAACTGCGCTGCAAACTATTCTGCCTTCATTGTGAGCTATCTATCACTAAAAGAAAGAGTAAAGTTAAAAGAGTTTCTCTTATCTGCATCAGTAGTTTCACATCTAACAGTGAAGTTTTTATTTTCATGTAGCTTGCTCAAGTGTTCCTTTTATTCCTATTACATTTTTCATTAAAATGATTTCTGTTTCTCAGTATGGAGTCAAACTAGAAGTAATTATTGACTGATTTCTCCACCATTAAGTTTGAGAGTCTCTTGCTTGTTGCTCAGTCATTTGGTTGTAGATTATATTAATTACAGAATCTGTTTCACATACTTTTTCTGGTATTTGTTTTAACATCTCTGTGTTTTCCTGAAAACCTTAGGACCTATATGTGCAAAAATTATCAGCCAGATATATAACACCGCTTCTGTGAAAATAGGCAGGATGGAAAATTCATGATTAAATTATAGCTGTCCTTTGCTCTGTTCTTCTGTTTGTCACTCCTGCTATAGGGGTTTTAATGTCAAACTCTGTTCTCAGTTTTGTTCCAAAACAGAGGTTTTCAGGGCAGCATAAAGCTTCATTAACTCCCTCAGATCACTGGGATTCCGTTCAAGGTAGTGCTTTAATGTTTGAGAACTAAGGAATAAGAAATAGTATGCATTTTTGATGGCACTTTGATAGTAATTATATTTCTATTCCTGGGTGTGCTCAGTGTTGTAATTAAGTTGCTCTTTTTTTTTTTTTTTTTGCGGTACGTGGGCCTCTCACTGTTGTGGCCTCTCCCGTTGCGGAGCACAGGCTCCGGACATGCAGGCTCAGCGGCCATGGCTCACGGGCCCAGCCGCTCCGCGGCATGTGGGATCTTCCCGCACCGGGGCACGAACCCGTGTCCCCTGCATCGGCAGGCGGACCCTCAACCACTGCGCCACCAGGGAAGCCCCTTAAGTTGCTCTTAAGTGTGCTAAACAGTACCCTGTGGGTATAAAAGCGGTATCTTCTGAAGGTGCCAGATTGGTGACCAGAGAGTAACTAGGACCCCATGAAAATCAGATCATTATATTGACCCCTGCTTTGCCAATTTTTTCTCTCACTGATCTTCTGTTATATAACTACAGTTAGTATTAAACAGAGTATATAAATACATACTGGCCTTTTAATGCTGCTAGTTGAATAGTAATAAACATATTAGATCTTCCTGTGGTAATTTCTTTGGCTCAACAGGCAGCCAATTAGCACTGTAGGACATAGAAATATAACATCACAAACAAGCTACTTGTGTGTTTCAGTATTAAATTAGTTTTCTTTTAATTCGATGAAAGTAATGCTAATGATAAGATCTAATGAGTGAACATGCATTCTCAAGCATTTTCTTTTATCTCTAATTCATTTTATTTTTTTTTATCAGTTTGATTTAACATTGAAAGGGACTCATTAGGGAAAACACAAAGATATTAATGTAAAGATTTAAGTGATGTAAAGAGAGCATTGTCCAAGGTGCAGGTTCATATCAAATCATTTTAATTAAAATAATGGAACTAGGGAGGCATTTTAGAAGATGGTAATCTCTAACCTTGATAAACTGGAAGAACCGTGTGTATATAGCCAAGTATTATCTTTTCTCAGCACTCATATGATGAAGAAAATGAAATATATTTAATTTACTATTGTACTAAGACGTTTTATGTCCAGCTAAATTTTTATTTTAACATTGAGATTGTTCTTTAAGTTACGCTTTTTAGTAATTCTTTCTAATGACACAAAACATTCATTCAGTTCCATTCACTAAGGCATTCCATTCCCTAAGGAATATGTACTAATTCTGATTTATAGAAATATTGTTTTCCTTATTCAGATGAATCAGCAGTTATGAAAGCAGTTCCATAATTTAAATTCAGTTAGAAGTGGGTCCGTTTGGTGTGGTTGGTTGAACTATCTAGATAGCTAGGAGGAATGAAGGGTTACTACAGAGTCCCTGGAAAAGGTGCTTTCACTGGCATAGCTGAAGCACTGAGGTCTTGCTCTGTAAATAGTGCAGTGCGATTTGTGAGTTAAAATATGTGATGGCCAGATGAAGGAACTATTGACACAATAAAAAGAGGGAAGGAATGAATGTAAAAATATGACTCACAAGTTTATATTAGGAGTTTAAAATGCTATGCCAGCATTTTATCAACAACTTGGTAACCATATAATATACTTCTTATAAGTCAGTTTGATTTTCAAGCATTATACCTTACAGTGCAACCCTTTGACCTGGCCAAGAAGAGCTTAGTGCTTGGTGGGCTTTTCAAGTTCAATGTTGTTAAGAACATCATAAATGAATGACCTTGTTTCATGACTTATGTGTGCATACGTGCAACACACCACTCACGTTTTAAGATTTCTTACATTAGAATGTGTTCTGCAATCATAGTTGATCTCTCTCCCCACTATCACTTTTCTTAATAGAGCTCCTAAAATTATTATAGGCCAAGAAAAGTGTACAAATAGATAAAATACAATTTTATTACCATATATGTGATTAACCAATTCACTAATGCATAGCTATGGAGAAACTGGATAGGAATGTTGATCTGGGGCCATAATAAGGTCCAGAAAGCACAACTTACCTATAAAGCTCCAAAGAACTCATGGATTTTTAACCATTTACTGCTACTGCCCCAGCAGTTACTGCAGAATAAACAGTGTGATTATATCACTCTGATTATCACACTCTCAATTACAGAGACTCTTAGAAAAAGGCAAAGGGACGTTACAGTTTTTCCACGATCCCATCATGAACTTTGCAAAGATATCTTCTAATACTTTCAGCCTCACCCATATCCTTCTCAAGACCAGATGATGACTTGGCTTCCTGTAACACAGAGGTTTTCAGGCATGTAGCCTCCTTGCGTTACTGACTCATATATCAATTTATCTCTTAGTATGAGTCCATCCTGATTGCTTCATTCTTCCTTTTCCAAAAAGATAAACTTCTTATGCAAAGCAAATTGATGTCTCTGTACCATGGAGATTTACTCTTCCTGTCATTTTTGCAAAAGAAGTGCATCAATTTTCTAGTTCCTCCACTGTGTATCTTTTCCTTTTCAGTTGGCTTCTCTCCCTGAGAACCTAAGTGTCTTTAAGTTTTTAACTCCTTAAAAAGAATCCTGCCATGATCTCATGACTTTTCTTTTTATAGCTAAGCTTTAAAAAAAGAAACGCTTCATCCCAGTCTACATTTTTACCTCCTATTCACTAGTCAACTCATTTTAATCTGACTCCTGTACTCAACTTTCCACTGAAACTTTTCTCACCAAGATTATCAGTGATTTTCATCACCAAGTCCATTGAGCACTCTTCAGTCCTTATTTAAACTCTTTTGTGTTACTTAACATTCTTTTTTTTTTTTGGTGGTATGCGGACCTCTCACTGTTGTGGCCTCTCCCGTTGCGGAGCACAGGCTCCGGACGCGCAGGCTCAGCGGCCATGGCTCACGGGCCCAGCCGCTCCGCGGCACGTGGGATCTTCCCGCACCGGGGCATGAACCCGTGTCCCCTGCATCGGCAGGCGGACTCTCAACCGCTGCGCCACCAGGGAAGCCCTACTTAACATTCTTGATGATTCTTTTTTCCTTGAAATTCTCCATGGTCTTTACTAAGATCTTTATGTTGGCTCAGGCCGGCATCAGTTTATACCTGTGTTAGAAAATATCAAGGTAAAACCAATTCAGCCCTGCTATATGAAACAGAACTTTGTGAGCTCATTCTCCAGTCAACTGTTAAGTAAAGTAAATTCAAAACCATTATCCGAGGTTAATTTTGACTGCCCTGCCTGAAAGTGTTCAAAAGACTTATCTTTGAACATAGGTTGGATGTACTTTAATTCACATGCTTTCATTTTTGGGCTGTTCAGCTTTCATGGAAGGGTATTAATCCTCTTCAGCTGAATATGTGTTCAATGAGTGCCTCTCAATAGTTTTCAATCAAGTGTTTGCCAGGGGGTATATGTTGAACCGCTCTGAAGATTTATCAAAATCTCAGTTTGGAGAAATCATAATGAGGAAATGTTAATTAAAAAATATGCAGACTATCCTGTCTTTTAGAAATGCTAAAGTACCACACACTAACTCTTCCGATACAAGAGACAACATGTGTATAACACATTATGTTGATCTCATATAAAATTGCCAATGTGGAGGAGGCAATATACTATAGTGATTAAGAACTTGTACTTTGGAGTGAGACAGCTCTTGGTTTGAATCCAGTTCAATAAATTCGCAATTAAGCAATCGTGTAAAGTGCCATTTCATTTCACCACACCCAAAAGAAATCATGATAAAATTCCCTGTGTATGTTAGCCCTCAATTTCAGGAAGCAGCCACTCTAATAATATTCATTGCACTGTCATTCTGCTCTGGCTAATAGTACTCCTAATGTTACCACTAATATTAAAGTTCTCAGAAATCAGACGTTTCTTTCATACACTCGCACACTTGGGAATCTGTCATGAGACTATAAGACCTAGTCTCTGTTTATCAATCAGCAAACTATGTGTACTACTTTCTTTTCTATCTCAGGAATCCTTTTTCTCTTTTTCTTCTGTGCAACAATCATAGTTTACATGTTGTATATGGTTTATTTTAATAGTAATTCACTCCATCTTTTCTAAAAGGGTGTGTGTGTGTGTGTGTTTCTGTGCATGCATGTGTCTGCAGAGCATCTCTCTTCCTCACTGACTCAAGATGTAAAATTTTGAGGGGGTGTAAGTTTTTTGTTTCTTTTTAGGTCTTGTGTTTTATTAGATTTTTAGGAGCATTAGTTTATATAATAACTGGTCATTAGGAAAAATTGCAAAGCCATTGTTGGTTGTATGTGTAAAATAAGTAAATGATGAAACAGTATGTAATGGCTTTATTTGGAGTTCTGTCTTACTTCAGTTTTATCAAGATGTTTTCAATAATATGAATAACTCTATAGAAAAATATCTTATTGAACTTGCAGGTGACATTTACAGAAAAACACAACTATGATATCTAATACAAATTTACATGAAAATCTTTGGTTGGAATAATGAGCTGATTCTGAAAGGAGCAATTTCAATAAGGATATATGTGAATTTCTCAAATATGGTTCAAAACCTCACTGTACAAGTACAGAATGAAAAAAACTGTAGCTCAGTAGCAACACAAGTAAAAATGACTTTAGGTTTTTTATGCTTAAACAGACTTTACAGGACTTCTACTTCCAGGAAGATGTGGTAGACATACTTTCCCTGTTCCTCTTGCTAAATATAAGTATCAATAAAAACTCTTGAAATTATACGTATAGCAATCATAAGGAGACTCTGAAAGTTGGGGAAAGAAGGAAGATCAGATAGGGACCTTGGGACCCAGGGAATCATATGGTAGTGATATCCCTGTTTTTGTTTTTGCTTTGACTCATATATCCCAGACTTAGAGCTGAATAAACAAGCACCTGGAAATATGAAAGTGTTTGGGTGAAAAAAACCACAACACATTGAACTGAATGAAAAGGAAACCACACCATATTAAAATATGTTGGGTACAGCTAAAGAAGTGGAGAGAGCTAAATTTATAGTGTGAGATGCGTATACAAGAACAGAGGGAATATCTCAATTCAGTAATCTAGGCTTCCACCTTGTATCAGTTAGTTCCATCTACCATAACAGTATACCACAGGCTGGGTAGCTTAAAAAAAACAAAATTTATATGTTCACAGTTCTGGAGACTGGAAGTCCAGGAGCAGGGTGCCAGCACGGTCAGTGATTGATGATAGCTCTCTCCTTGGGTTATAGATGGTTACCTTCTTGTGTCCTCACGTGATGGAGACAGAGGACAAGCTCTCTGGTGGCTCTTCTTAGAAGGACACAAATTCCACTGGATCTGGGCTCCACCCTTAGGACCTCACTTAACCTTAATTATTTTCTCATCTTCAGTTACATGGGGGTTTAGAGCTTTAACATAGGAATTTTGGGGGGAAATAAACATTTAGTTCCTAACATACCTCAAGAACCTTGAAAAGCAGAGCAAAATAAAGTCAAAGCAAGCAGAAGGAAGTTATGAAGATAAGAGCGAAATAAATACAATTATATATGAAAAAGCAATAGAGAAAATCAATGAAATAAAGAACTAATTCTTTGTAAAGAGCAATACATTTGACAGACTTCTTGTAAGGTTGACAATGAAGAGAGAAGACACAAATTACTAATATAAAAATGAAATGGAATATCAATACAGACCCTGCAAAAATCAAAAGGATAATAAGAGAATACTATGAACAACTCTGCATACATACATTTGACATGTTATATGAAATGGGTCAATCCCTTGAAAAGCACAAACTACCATAAGCCATTTGGCATAAGGTAGACTATTTGATTCATTATATAACTGTTAAGGAGATTGAATTTGTAATTAAAAGCAACCAAACAAAAAAACTCTATATGCAAATGGTTTTCTTGGATAATGCTCCCAAATGTTTAAAGAAGAGCCACTTACACAATCTTTTCCAGGAACTAGAAGAGGAGGAAACACTTCCCAATTCTTTTTATAAAGTTGTAATTATCCTGATACCAAAATAAGAAAAAGACAGTCCAAAAACAAAAGGCAGACAGAAATACTAATATCTATCATAAATAGAGATGAAAAATTCATAACAAGACAGAATTTACCAAGATATAATAATAATTTATACAGCATGACCAAGTTGAGTTTATATCACATTTGAAGCTGGTTTGATACTAGAAATCATTCAACATAATCTACCATATTAGGAGGTTAAAGAAGAAAAATCACATGATCATATCAATTTATGCAAAAAAGTTATTTGACAAAATTTAACACCCATTCACTATAAAAACTCTCAGAAAAATAGGAACAGAGGGTCATTTTCTCATCTTGATAAGTAGCTTCTGCAAAGGCCTTGAGCTAACATTATACTTAAAGTTGAACTACTAAATACTTTCTAAGATTCCTAATGAGACGACAGTGTCTGCTCTCACCATTATTATGTAACAGAGTACTGAAAGTTCTGGTTAGTTAGTACAGTAAGGCAAGGAAAGGAAATCACCTACAGATAAGAAGGGAAGAATTAAACTGTCTCTTTTTGTAGACAACGTGATCATCTTTGTATAAAAGCCCTAGGAGTCTACAATTTTTTAAATAGCTAATTTTATTTTAAAAATTTTAGATAATTGATATATAACATTAGTTTCAGGTGTATAACGTAATGATTCAATATATTTATATATTGTAAAACGGTCACCACAATAAGTCTAGTTAACATCCGTCACCAAACATTGTTACATAGTTTTTCTTGTGATGACAACTTTTAAGATCTGCTCTCTTACCAGCTGTTAACTCTACAATACAGTTCTATTAACTACAGTCACGATGTTGTTTATTACATCTCTGTTCAGCCACTAAAAAAGTAAATAAAAGAAGGAAATCCTGCCACTTGTGATAGTATGAATAGGACTTGAGGGTATTATGCTGAGTGAAATAGTGAGTCAGAGAAAAATGGTCTCACTTATACGTGGAATCTAAAAACAAAGTATGTGTAGGTTTTTTGTACTGAAAAATTTTTAAATAATCATGAAATTAATCAAAGCAGATCTAAATAATTAGAGACATATCTTTTTCATGGTATGGAAGATTCAACGTAGTAGGGTTGCCAGTTCTCCCCAAATTGAAGAGGTTTAACATAATCTCTATCCAAATCCCAGCAAGGCATTTTTGTAAATATAGACAAGATAATTCTAAAATGTATATGGAAAGGCAAAGGAAATAGAATAATTATAACAGTTTTGGAAAGAAGAAAGGAAGGAGGATGATTCTATCCAATTTCAGGACTTATGGTAGCCAAGACTCTATGTACTGACATAGAGATAGACACATAGATCAGTGGAATAGAATAGGGAATTCAGAAACAGACGCACATGACTATGCCTAGACTATGATTTAATGCACAAAGTACAAATGCAATTCAGTGGCAGAAAGGTAGCCTCTGCACTAAGTGGTGCTGGAGCAATTGGACATCTATGAGCAAAAAAATTTCTTCAGGATCTAGGCCTAGACAAAGCATTCTTTGATTTGATACGAAAAGCATGACCCATAAAAAGACAACTTGATCAACTGATTTCTTCAAAATTAAAAACTTGCTGTGTAAGGCCATGTAAAGAGGATAAAAATTCAAGATATAGGCTAGGAGAAAATAATTGTAATTCACATATACAACAGAAAACTAGAATTTAGACTATATTAAGGACTCATAAAACTCAACATTGGAAAAACAGTCCAGTTTAAAAAAAAGTAGGCAAAAGATGTGAACATTTTATTGACGAGGTTATAGAGGTGGCAAATAATTATGTTAAAGATGTTCAGTGTAATTAGATATTAGGGAACTCATTATTAAAACTATAAAGAGATATTACTACATGTTTTTTTAAATTGCTAAAATAATAATTTAAAAAATAATGACACCAGGAAACACCGTCAAAGATGTGGAGTAACTGTGTAACTCATATATTGGTGGTGGGAATGTAAAATGGTATAGCCATCCTATAAAACATTTGACAGTTTCTTATCTGTCAACCAATGTTTGGACTCCTGATTATATTAGAGAAATAATTGCATGTTGACACAAAAACCTAAACATGATTGTTTATCCATATAATGGAGTGCAACTCAGCAATAAAAGAAGAATGAGAAGGGAGAAAAAGCCAATCCCCAAGGTTAGCATACAGTATGATTCCATTTATATAACATTCTTGAAAGGATAAAACAGAAGTTGAAAACAGATTAGTGGTTGCCAGAGGTTAATGAGGGTGTGGGTTTGGGGGGGCGGGGGAAGTGGGTGTATTTCTATAACAGCAAAATGAAGGATCCTTGTGGTGATGGACATGTTTTGTATCTGGATGGATCAATGTCAATATCCTGGTTGTGATATTGTAGTATAGGTTTGCAAAGCATTGCCACTGGGGGTACCTTGAAAATGGATCTATGAGATCTCTCTGTATTATTTTTGCAACTGTGTGTTAACTTCAATTATCACGAAACAAAAAGTTCAGCTGAAAAAAAAAGGTGTTACTTCATGTGTCTGTCACAAAATTTATGTATGATCATAATACCCTAAATATCTAGAAAAATGCAAATGCTATTAACAATTTATATGCATTGCCAAAAATCAAGCCAGGATGACTGGGTTTAAATCTTGGTAGATGCCTTGAGTGTTTTAGACTAATTGGGATTTATTCATAAATAAAAACCTCAGGTGAGGGATAACTTGAAACAGTACGGTATGCTAAGTTAGCAATTATCTTCAAATCTGTATAGATATCTTCTCTTTTGTCCTTAGAGTAGAACTAGAAGTAATGGTAGACGTTTCAGGGAAATGTTTCATTCTTGAATGAGGGAGTGTTACTTATAACATTTAACGTTTATTGATTGATTTTTGCCTGGTGATATTGTAAACACAACATATATAATTCAGTTAGTCCTGAAAACAGTATGATGTTGTCACTACTAATGTGATTCAGATTTTACAAATGAGGATTATAAAGGTTAAATATTTTCCTAAGTTTACCTACACACCAGGTAGCAGGGCCAACTTTTTTTTTTTTTTTAAGATGTTGGGGGTAGGAGTTTATTAATTAATTAATTTATTTTTGCCCTGTTGGGTCTTCGTTTCTGTGCGAGGGCTTTCTCTAGTTGTGGCGAGCGGAGGCTACTCTTCATCACAGTGCTCGGGCCTGTCACTATCACGGCCTCTCTTGTTGCGGAGCACAGGCTCCAGACACGCAGGCTCAGTAGTTGTGGCTCACGGGCCTAGTTGCTCCGCAGCATGTGGGATCTTCCCAGACCAGGGCTCAAACCCGTGTCCCCTGCATTAGCAGGCAGATTCTCAACCACTGCGCCACCAGTGAAGCCCCAGGGCCAGCTTTTAAAGCCTAACAGTTTGACTCCAAAGCTTTTGCTGATAACTATTGTGCTGTAGTATTTTTAATATATATGTTCTCCAACCACAACGTAATGAAACTAGAATGTGTAACTGAAAGGAATTTGGGTATTCATACATATGTAGGAATTAAACAACAGTCCTAAATTACCTGTGGCCCAAGGAAGAAATCAGAGTTTAAATTAGAAAATGATGAGTGAAAATATAAAAGGAATATACCAAAAGTGCTGGAGAGGAAGCTAGTGTAGTACATAGAGGGAAATTTGTAGCTGTAAATGTCTATATTACAAAGAAGGAAAATCACAAATCAATAACCTAACTTTCCAATGTAAGTAACCAGAATAAAGATGAAACTAAACTCAAAGCAAGCAGGAGGAAGGAAATTATAAAGATTATAGTGAAATAAAATGAAATGGAGAGTAGAAAGATGGTAGAGAAAATCAATGAAATCAAGAGTTCTTTCTTAGAAAAGCACAACAATTTGACAGACCTTTCACTAGACCGATGAAAAAGGAAAGAGAAGACATTATTAAAAGGAAAGATTGAGGGAAAATTATTTCCTACTTTACCAAAATAAGTGGATTTATAAGGGAATAAAATTAACAGTTTTATGGCAAAAAATTAGATACCCTAGAATAAATGGATAAATTCCTGGAAAGACAATACAACCCAAACTTTCTTAAGAAGAAATAGAAAATCTGAATAGACCTCTAACAATGAAGGATATTGATTTAGTAATCAGACATACTCCTGTAATGCAGAGCCGAGCCCAGTCTCGCTGTTAAATTCCACCAAACATTTAAAGAAGAATTAACACAAATCCTACACAAACTACAAAAGAAAATGAGGAGGGACCATTTTCTAACTCATTATAGGAGGCCAATATCATCCTGATAACAAAAACAAAGACAACACAAAGAGCACAAACTACAGACCAATATGTCTTACGAATATGAATGCAAAAATCCTTTAAAATACTAGCAAGCAGAATCTAGCAACATGTAAAAATAATGATTTGCTATGACCAATTATCCCTTAATGAGAAGGTGGTTCTACATATGAATATCAATCAATGTAATACATCAGAGTAATAGAATAAATAACAAAACCACAGGGTCATCTCAGTAGATATAGGGAAAGCACTTAACAAAATCCAAAACCATTTCATGATTTAAAAACGAAACAAAACACAACAAAGTTGAACAGAAGTTATTTAGTCTAATAAATGTTATTTATGGGACAAACAAAAAACAGAAACACAGCTAACATCATACTTAATGGTGAAATGACTAAACCTTCCCTCCTAAGATCAGGAACAAAACAAGTATCTCTCTCCTCTTGGCACTTCTATTCAGCATTGAACTGGAACTTCTTCTAGCCAGGGCAAGAAAGCAAGAAAAATTTTTAAATCATCCGTATTGGAAACTAAGAAGTGAAACAATTTTCTGTTTAACAATGACATGATATTATATAGAAGTCATAAATAATCCTTAAAAGGAATTTTAGACCTATTAAGTTCAGCAAGGTGTATAGTAAAGATCAATATAAAAATAGTTGTATTTCTATAAACTAACAATGACCAAGAAAAATGAAGTTAAGAAAATAATTTCATTTATAATAGACTAAAAAAACAAAACAGGGATAAATTAAACACAAAAGTGCAACACCTACATGAAAAGAAAACTGCAAACCATTGTTGAAAAAAGTAGACCTAATAGAGGTATATTTCATGTTGATTTATTGGAAGACTTAATATTGTTAAGATGGCAAAAGATACATGCACCCCAATGTTTATTTTATTTTGTTTTTCAAACAAGAAGTTTTACAATCATTAAAGTTTGAGGTGCAAACGGAGGCATGCATTACGGATTAGACTAGAGAAATAAAAGTAAGTAGATCATAGGTGCTCTACTTAAATGTTTCACAAAAGGAAAAACCTATGGTTTAATTGTGATTTGGCTTGATTACTCTCCCAGTAATCGATGTGAAAGAGGTGAAATACGTTGACCAGAGAGATTGCTTAAAAAGTATTTGCAGTAGTCTGTCGAGATTCAGGACAAGGACCTGCCTAAAGTAAGAAATCAACTGTAGGGATGGATAGGTGAAAAGAAATTTGAGAGATATTCAAGATCTAACTTAATAGGATTCAGTTAAACTGTTGGCTAAGCTTATTGATAGCAAAAGTGGAGACCCGGACCATCCCTTAAATTTGAGTTTTCACGATTGGGTGGAAATTGGTGCCTTTAGGTGAAGTTAGCAAAAGTAGGGGTGAAGGTGTGAGCTAGGGAGTAGGTTAAGGATCAAGGAAGGGGAAATGAGCTCACTTTCTTCATGTTGAATTTTTTGCTATTAGCACATCCAACAGATGTGCCACAAATATTTTGTTCAGAAGCTCAAAACTAAAGATCTGATTGTGCGGTTAGCTGCATATCTATCATCTCCACATGTTCCTAAGCTCACTGAGGAAAATGAATATATCTTATTAACCTTTGAAACCCCAGATGACTGAAATATCACATTATAAATAGGTCCTCATGATTTATTTCTTAATCAAATGAAAAGTTACAATGAACTCAAATTTCCTGAACTTTTGCAGTATTACATTTTTCATGTTGCAGAGTTTGGGAAAAATTAAATTTTTAAATTTGCTCAGAATATTTGCATTTATGTTAATATCTTTGACTGAAGTATTCATGATTCTCCATTTATAATAATAAAAGTAAACTCAATGGAAAAAATAAAAACACTCTGATTTTTAGTCCGTGGCAGCAGATTGATATGTTACTATTCAGTTGGATGGAGGAATTTCCCCATTTCTTCATAATTAAAACTAATGTACTACTTATATGATATGATGGAAACTAAACTTTCAAGATTTTGATTCAAATTCAACTGGAAGAAGACATCAAATCAATATATTAAAATTATTGTAGCAACCATCTTTTCTGAATGGGATACATTGTTTTAGAAAAGGTTAGTTTCGTTTTTCATTCATTTTGATTAACCAACAATATTACCAGAAATGGAATGCCATGGCTAATGCATCACTATACTCAACTAAAATGTTCAGTATAATTCTTAATATAAATAGGTTATAATATCTAATAAAATCACTTTTTTGACATGAACTAAAATATCTAATGAAGGGGTGACGAAAGCACTAAAACGAAAGCCATCATTACATTGAGTTAGAAGGAAATTTATTTAATTGGTTAGGTTTCTGACTGAAATAACTGCATTCAATTTGTTAATAGGTCTGTGAGTTTTTCTTTTTCTTTTTTTTTTTTATAGGCTGAAATTTTGTTAACTGTCCCACTGACAGTTCAGCATTCACAAGACTAGCTCTAGAAATGCCATCCAGTCACTACATGAATTTCAAATTTACATTTGGCAAACAACAGGAAATTACTTTACCTACAGTGCTTATTCTGAAATATAGTTTAGGATATGGTATTTATTCTTTTGTTTTTTAATAACATCTACTGAGAAATCACTTTTATTGGGAATCCAAACAATTGGAATTTATTTCATTCTCTATAATTTTACGAGAAGCAAGTGATAATGAACAGTCTGATACCATGACTATATTCATAAAAACAGCTTAGAGACTTTGGTTAGTACAAATCCTATATTAGTAATCCTACTCTTCGCAGTAAGATATTGGACGTATATGGAACAAAGCTATGCATATTAAAGATGATTATTGATTGAACTATCCGAAGAAGAAGAAAACTTATTTTCTGAGAATTCAGGCTCTGGAGTCTAACTGCCTGGATTGAATCATTTTTATTCACTATAATTGTAGTGTCAGATGCAGGTTATGTTACTCTAGGTATGAAAAAATTGGAACCTTTGCATATGCATATATTTTTGCCCAGTTCGTTAGAAATATTTATTCATTTTCATAACATAAACTTACTAAAAAGCTGATAATGAGGAAACCGGCACAACCACAGTTGAGAAACATGCTCAGATTTACCAGCCAGTACGTGTAGAGACATGTTAGCTGACTAGCCAAGCCATCATAGATGCCTAGGATATTTATATTCTATTACGAATGCTGTTCTAAATCTATCACTGTAGAATAGAAAAGAGGGTAATCTAGAGATCTCACAGGACTGACTAAAAGAAGTGTACAGTATCTAACTTTTAAGGTAACATAATCCTAGTTGAAAATTAGAAATATCATTGCTTTACTCAAACGATACCACCAAAATAAAAATTAGGGTTTTAGTTGATTATAAGTTGCATGCAGTTATTTTAGATGCTGTGTACTAGAAAATATCTTATAACCCTAGATGGCTATTGTCATTATTAGTCTTTGGGTATTTCTAACTCTGCTGTTTCAAAAAAAAGGTAATTTTACATTTTTTAACCTTTTCTTATTGGAATTAATAAATCACAAGTCACAGTTACAGCTTCATTGCATTTATGTAGTCCCTTCCCCTTACCATTTGTCAAAACTCTTATGTATGTTTTACTATTTCCACATGCAAATGTAGATTTCAGTGGCCAGCATACCCATGGAATATACATCCAGCCCATACTTTCTTGATAGTTGTTCAGAAAGTCTTAATGCATCTGGTTTTGTTTACTCATTTGTTTGTTTTAATTCTCTACAGATGTTTTGAATCGTGTACTTATGTTTCATTCTCATATTGGGGAATAGAAATGTTATAGTAAGATATATATATATATATATATATATATATATATATATATATATATATATATATATATATATATATATATATATATATATATATATATATATATGTATTACTTTGCTATAATAGCAGTTCTAGACTTTCAGAAATTAATTTTGTAAACCTTTCTTATTCTGGCTTAACCTCATTTCTGTATTCATTGTTCTTTGATATCTATTATCTATCATGGTGATGAGTGAATTCTTTGATTTACATAAAGAAGTGATATTTACATATGTGCATATAGAAAATAAGGAAGCAAAGCACAGGATACCTCTCAGTATATTTAAAATCTTGAAGCTTCAGACTCAGGGCCAAGGAGAGTTTAACCAAAAACAGATGTAATAAAAATAGTATGCCGTAAGACTGTCAGTGGTGATGTTAGAACAGGCAGATAGGTATACATGAGCAGAGAAATGGGCACAGGCCAAATAGCAGGAAACCAAGCATCTTGTAAACAATATGGGGGTCCTTGGGTAGACAAAGAAAAGCAGGAACCTCCAGACTAACAGGAAACCACATATTTTGGGGTGTCAGGTGTCCTGCAGGCAGACAAAGAAGGTGGAAAAAGGCGGGAATCTCTGCTTCAAAGGCAACATTTTGCTCATTATTCTCTCATTACAATAAAACTAGTCTCACAGTTAAGACGTTCCCATCATGTACCAACGCCATGATACTTCCAGTCAAGACTAAATAAGGACGAAATCCCTCCTCCCCTTGGGGAGGTGGAACTGGGATGAAAATCAGGGAATACAACCCTAATCCTCTGCCTCCCCAATGAATATTCCACCTCTTCATTTCTACACCCCACATATCCAGCTTGCCAAAAAACTCAGGGCAGCTACTCACCTGAGTCTGCCCGCTCTCCCCTTGAGAGCACACTGTCACTTAATATATCCAGACTTTCCTTTCTTGACCTCTGCATCTCATCTCTGAATTCTTTCTGCAATGAGACAAGAACCTACTCTCTGGTAGCAGTGATATATTCAGGAATATTTACCAATGAATTTCTAAGTCCCAATGTGAATGCTTATAATCAAAGATGACTGAGACATCTGTATTTGGAATACATGGAATTTAGATCAGTATTTGTAACCTTATTAAAGAGATGTTTTCATGATATGAAAGCTTTTCTCATGAAGAGGCAGGAATAAGGGCTATGAATCAACTCTGAAAACAAGAATGACAATCTAATAAATACAGACTACTGCGTTTGAACACTGCAGCAGAAGGTGGTTCATAAAAGCAGTGATGTGATATGAAAGGAACTTTACTGTTGTGGATTGCTGATTATTGAGCAATTATTGGGGACTGCTGACTCAGAGCTCAGGTTTTGTTGTTGTTCATTTGTTTGTTTTGCAAGATGGAATACTTTCATTTCCTAGTGCTGTGGCTCGGTAAATAATCCTTGATAGTGTGACACATTTTTCTTTATATTTGTAAACATTACATTGAAGTATCATAAACCATACAGAGAAGCACACAAATTATAAATGTACTTTTGAATGAATGTTCACCAAGTGAACATATCCATGTAACTAGTACTTAGGTTAAGAAACAAAACATAGATTGAACCACAAAACCTTGTTTTGCCTCTTTCAGCCACTGAACTCCCCAAGGCTAACCACTATTTTGACTTCTAGTACTCTAGATAAATTTTGCCGGTTATTGGACTTTATATAAATGAATTAATATGGCGTATACTCTTTTGTTTCTTCTTCTTTTATTCAACATTGTAATTTTGAGATTCATACAAATTATTTTATATATAGTTTCAAATCTTTCATTCTCAGTGTTCACAGGGCTGTCCAATAGAACTTTGTGTAGTACGGGAGCAGCTCCATGTATGCACCGTAATCCACTGCAAAGTAAAGTAGCCATCCGTGATCCACATACAGTTACTGAGCACTTGCAGCATGGCGAGTGTAACTGAGAAATTAAATGTTTTTAATTCAATAAAATTGAACTAGTCTCATGTGGCTAGTGGTTACCATTTTGGACAACACATGCATTTGTGTGACTATGCTACCATTTAATCATCCATTTTTCAGTAGAAAAACATTTGGGTAGTTACAGGTTCATACTATTATGAATGATGTTCTTATGCAATATCTTTTATATGTCTTTGAGGGAAAGAGCATATACATTTCCATTGAATACAATCCCATTATGTAGGAGTTGTATTATAACTTGCAACTTTAATAGAAGATGTCAAATGATTATGTCAATTGGTTGCACCATATTACCCTCTTATCAGCAATCTATGCATGTTCCATTTACTTCACAATCTCATCAATGATATTGTCTATCTCTTTCTTTTTTACCATTTTGATAGGTGTACAGTATAGCAATTATGGGTTCAACTTCCATTTTTAAAAATTATTATTAAAGAAAGGGAGCATCTTTTCAAATATAATGACAATGACACTCTACCAATGTGGTCTTCCTTCCAAATACTCATAATCTCTGTATACCCAAAAGGAAAATATCAGAAAAATCCCAACTGAAACATTCTACAAATACCTGAGCCAGTACTTCTCAAAACTGTGAAGTATATGAAAAGCAAGAAAAGTCTGTCACAGCCAAAGGTGCTTAAGCAACATGACCACTAAATGAAATGTGCTCTGCTAGATGGGATCTTAAAACAATAAAGTACATTAGGTGAAAACTAAGGAATTCTGAATGAAGCATGCATTTTAGTTAACATGGTAATTGGTTATTGGTTCATTAATTGTAACAGACTAGACTAATATAAGATGCCAATAATATACGAATCTCTGTGTACAGTATATGGGATTCTCTGTAGTATCTTCACAATTTTTTTTCTGTCATCAATTGTCCTAAAACAAAAAAGTTCATTCAATAAAATAGTCCTAGAATACATTTTGTTTTTTACTTCATTTCCACTCTCCTGAGTCTCCCATTCTGAAACCTTTAAAAACGTTAGAAGTTCTTCTAATAAATATATTGATCTATCTGGGGTAAAGTATAAAGTGAAGTTTTTGTATCTAACCATGCTTAAGAGAATAAAATAAAATTTTCCCAAAATGCAGTGTAAAAGGTCACTAAATACTCAAAGGTGCTTTTTAGAGACTCTGAGAGAGAGATGAAAAGGAACATAGATTGGTAAACTGCCTCACTGCACTGATACTCCATGATTGACTTATTGTGACAAATAGCAGATAAGATTTTTTTAAAAGACCACAGTGCTACAATGACTAGTTTTTCTTCCCCAAGCATTCACAGGTAACACAAGCCAAACTATGTCTTTTTTTTTCTTTTGAGAAAGAAACAACACTTTTTTATTAAGACAAGAGATTAATTTCGGCACAGGGATCTCCATGAATATATTTCCCTTCAAACATTGCCAAGGTCAATGGAATTTTGACTTGTCTGGTGCAATTTTACTGGATACACAGCTTAAGCCTTCCTAAAGCAAACATAATTTACAATCTATCGTTTGCTCTTTAAAGTTCAAGTTGAATATTTCTATTTCTTGTTTAGCCTTTACATGCTCTACTGTTTTTTTTCTCCTTGCCATATTCCTTGTTTTTTTATGTATCTAAAACTTCAGATTATATCGATTAAGATTTTTTTAGTAAGCATTAAAATGAGAAACAAAGATGATTGGATTAAGGCAAGTAACTATGTCTGTGCACTGAGCTGCCAAGCATAAGCTCAGGTTGATGTTTATTTTAATTAGAGTAATACTGTAATGAAGAAAGTAGTTTTCTGTGTGTATGTGTGGAAAATGGGTAGTTTGGTGGCCTTTGTAGAATGTGTGATTTATGTGACTTATCTGTTTGTATTTTTAAATGGATAGCTTCAAGCAGTATAAAAAGTAGAAATGAAATATGATAATGTGCACACCTGAAAAATAGAAATATTGAACTTATATATTTTACATTATTTGGCTTCAAACTAAATTTGTAAGCACTAGACATTTATCTTCACATACTCAATCCATTTGAATATACTTTTAAGTGATTTATGATTTGTCTCAATGAAGGGCTTCATTGAAGCTGTTGCTTGCTCCAAATTTCCTGATTCTCATACACCCAGCTAAATAAAAACAGCACTGCATTTTAACATGTAAGAGCCCTGTTGCGTATTTCAAGAGTAAAATAACATTGAGGCCATTTTCGCTGGTGTATGAGTAAACACATATTACTTTATTTTGAATATTACGTTTATTTTTAAAATTCTCCTCTGCTTCAGTACAGAGACTTCTTTTCTTTCTTGATGCACAATACAAACATTTCACAGTGGTCCTGTGGAGATGTTGATCTGCAGTAGCATAAATGTGAGATTTTAAAAATGGGAATTTAAGAGATTGAAGGAGAAAATAGTGTTATAGAGGCTAATCACAGGGATAATTTGGCTATCTTATCGTTTCTTTCAACATCTGTTGCTCTTCTTTCCTTAGGTAACAGAATCCTTCAGTTACTTTGGGAAATTGCTCCTCCCTTATGTGATGTGGTCTACAAATGAGGCCTTCAATGTAAGAAACGCAGTAGTAGAATTTTAAGGCAGGTCAATGTGTACCATTCCTTTGGGCATGATTTTTAGTTGATAAAAGGACACTTTACCAAAACTGAGACAGTCAGATTTATTTTAACGAGTTGAAAGGGGTACAGAAAAAGGTGGCATCTTCATTCATTTATTGATCGATTGATTTATTGGCCACGCTGTGCATCATGCGGGATTTTAGTTCCCTGACCAGGGATCGAACCTGTGCCCTCTGCACTGGGAGCATGGAATCTTAACCACTGGACCGCCAGGGAAGTCCCGACATCTTCTTTTAAAGGTTATTGACAGTAAGATATCTTTAAGCCTAGATCTTCTGTTGTTCATTTGTGCTGTCATGTAGAGATGTCCCAAGAGAATGATCACGTAGCCAAAAATATTCCTGAAGAACATTTTTTTCTTCAGGAAAATTTTGGATGTCTCTATCAAACCTTGCCTAAAGCTATTTACAGGCTGCTCTTTGCAGTTAGATTTTGATTTTGATTCCTGTCAGTTTCATTGAAAAATAACTGACTCATGCCTGATAGCATGCATACAGGTACTTCTTTGACCTGTAGTCCATTTTTGTTTTTGACTAGCATCGCAAATAACAGCTTATGACAATTAGCATACATAAATTAGGAAAAAGGGCCTACAGTGCTTTTGAGTAAAATGACAATATATAAAACATCTCACTAAATAGACAACCCACCTTAACTTTTTTGTAATTCACAGCTATTAGAATAGTCATTTCTAGGATATAGTTCAGTAAGATGATGCCACTTTGTAACAACAGAAACTTTGAAAAAGCAGAATAGTTTCAGGAAAAAAACACCCTCAAAAGTGTACAGATGGTCTCCTCTCAATGCTTTTGTATTGGAAAAACACTAATTAGCCTTTGTGAGAATACAATTAAGGAATTAAAATGTATATATTCCAAATCAGTACAATCTAAATGGGTTGAAGGATTTTGCCATTATTCTGCATTTAGCCCTCTTTGTCATTCAGTAGAATTATGACCCAGTTATTTGATGTCAAGTTTTAATGTTGTATTTTTATGGCAGGGACTCTATTTCCTTTCACCTGGTACACCTCTGAGTTTCACAATTAGAGAAGAGTATTTACTAAGTTATGATCAAGTTTCCTTAATATGTATGAATTTTTTCCCTCTTATTAATGGAAGAAAACATTGGAATTAGTTTTAGCAGATAGCGTGCCAATCTAATACAGAAATCAGACTCACAGTTTTGAAATTTTGGCAGATTTTGTTTTGTGGAATATTCCAGTGAGTCAAATAATTTCTTTGGTATATAGACGTAATGGTGTTGGAAACTGCAATGCCCTGGCTTGTTTTAAATCAGAATTAAAGATGTGCCAACCTGTCACAACTCCTGTGCACAAAGTACACTATAGTTCTTCACACCCCTTTGAATTCATATCAGTCATTTGAAAATAACATTTTTCTCTCGAATGAGCTGTCACTGTCGATTTGCATAGTGGCTGTTGAACTGGAATTCATCCAAATTTTCTGCAAGCCATTTGGTTCATTATATTACAAACCAAATGACTTGCAAAACCGTATTTTTTCACACTGTTTAAAGCAAATGCAATACTCTCTCTTCAAAGATTGCAGTAATAATTTGATACCTTTATTCAAATATCTATTTAGATTTCTCTTTTTCCCTGCTTTATTGGCATTTCTGATTCACGTCTCAATAAGCAGCCCAAAGTCTTTTTTCTTAGTATCTACTGTGTTTTGATTCAGTGGTACTTTAGCTCTGGTTATGTGTAACCACCAAATGACAAACAGGTCTTTGTGATGCCCTGTTTCTGTTCCTCTTATGAAAGTGTAAATCTCAAGATGCTCTACGATAAAGATGCTGTTCAGAGTAAAATAGTATTTGTGAACACATTGGAATAAAAATGTTTTCTCTCATTTTAACACTTCCACCATACCTGACATTTCAAAAAATACCTATGATTTAGGATTGTTTTTGTATTGTTATCTGTCACCAAGTGACACAGTATGTTGCATGGGATTGAAAATTGTAAAATCAGCTGCAGTTTTCCTAGAAGAAAACATCTGTTGCTCCCTTCTGCTGGGATTTTGTTTCCATTTTATTCCAGAATTAATACATAAGTTATTTTTTTTTAACATCTTTATTGGAGTATAATTGCTTTACAATTGTTAGTTTCTGCTTTATAGCAAAGTGATTCAGCTATACATATACCTATATCCCCATATCTCCTCCCTCTTGCGTCTCCCTCCCACCCTCCGTATCCCACCACCCTAGGTGGTCACAAAGCACCGAGCTGATCTCCCTGTGCTATGCTGCTGCTTCCCACTAGCTATCTGTTTTACATTTGGTGGTGTATATATGTCCACGCCACTCTCTCGCTTCGTCCCATCTTACCCTTCCCCCTCCCCATGTCCTCAAGTCCATTCTCTATGTCTGTGTCTTTATTCCTGTCCTGCCCCTAGGTTCTTCAGACCAATTTTTAAAAAAAATATTCCATATATATGTATTAGCATATGGTATTTGTTTTTCTCTTTCTGACTTCACTCTGAATGACAGTCTCTATGTCCATCCACCTCACTACAAATAACTCAATTTCGTTTCTGTTTATGGCTGAGTCATATTCCATTGTATATATGTGCCACATCTTCTTTATCCATTCATCCTTCGATGACACTTAGGTTACTTTCATATCCTGGTTATTATAAATAGTGCTGGAATGAACATTGTGGTACATGTCTCTTTTTGAATTATGGTTCTTTCAGGGTGTATGCCCAGGAGTGGGATTGCTGGGTCCTATGTTAATTCTATTTTTAGTTTTTTAAGGAACCTCCATACTGTTCTCCATAGTGGCTGTATCAATATACATTCCCACCAACAGTGCAAGAGAGTTCTCTTTTCTCCACGCCCTCTCCAGCATTTATTGTTTGTAGATTTTTTGATGGTGGCCATTCTGACCGGTGTGAAGTGATACCTCATGGTAGTTTTGATTTGCATTTCTCTAATGATTACTGATGTTGAGCATCCTTTCATACGTTTGTTGGCAATCTGTATATCTTCTTTGGAGAAATGTCGATTTACGTCTTCTGCCCAATTTTAGATTGGGTTGTTGGTTTTTATTTTTGATATGGAGCTGCATGAGCTCCTTGTAAATTATGGAGATTAATCCAATTGTCAGTTGCTTCATTTGCAAATATTTTCTCCCATTCTGAGGGTTGTCTTTTTGTCTTGTTTATGGTTTCCTTTCCTGTGCAGAAGCTTTGAAGTTTCATTAGGTCCCATTTGTTTATTTTTGTTTTTACTTCCATTTCTCTAGGAGGTGGGTCAAAAAGGATCTTGCTGTGGTTTATGTCATAGAGTGTTGTGCCTATGTTTTCTTCAAAGGGTTTTAGAGTGTCTGGCCTTACATTTAGGTCTTTAATCCATTTGGAGTTTATTTTTGTGTATGGTGTTAGGGAGTGTTCTAATTTTATGCTTGTACATGTAGCTGTCCAGTTTTCCCAGCACCACTTATTGAAGAGGCTGTCTTTTCTCCATTGTATATTCTTGCCTCCTTTATCAAAAATAAGGTGACCATACGTGCATGGGTTTATCTCTGGGCTTTCTATCCTGTTCCATTGATCTATCTTTCTGTTTTTGTGCCAGTGCTGTACTGTCTTGATTACTGTAACTTTCTAGTATAGACTGAAATCAGGGAGCCTGATTCCTCCAGCTCCATTTTTCTTTCTCAAGAGTGCTTTGGCTATTCGGGGTCTTTTGTGTTTCCATACAAATTGTGAAATTTTTTGTTCTAGTTCTGTGAAAATTGCCATTGGTAGTTTGATAGGGATTGCATTGATCAGTAGATTGCTTTGGGTAGTATAGTCATTTTCACAATGTTGATTCTTCCAATCCACGAACATGGTATATCTCTCCATCTGTTTGTATCATCTTTAATTTAATTTCTTTCATCAGTTTCTTATAGTATTCTGCATACAGGTCTTTTGTTTCCTTAGGCAGGTTTATTCCTAGGTATTTTATTCTTTTTATTGTAGTGTTAATTGGGAGTGTTTCCTTAATTTCACTTTCAGATTTTTCATCATTAGCATATAGGACTGCAAGAGATTTCTGTGCATTAATTTTGCATCCTGCTGCTTTACCAGATGTATTGACTTCCTCTTGTAGTTTCCTGGTTGCATCTTTAGGATTCTCTATGTATAGTATCATGTCATCTGCAAACAGTGACAGCTTTACTTCTTCTTTTCCAATTTGGATTCCTTTTATTTCTTTTTCTTCTATGATTGCTGTGGCTAAAACTTCGAAAACTGTTTTGAATATTAGTGGTGAGAGTGGGCAACCGTGTCTTGTTCCTGATCTTAGTGGAAATGGTTTAAATTTTTCACCATTGAGGATGATGTTTGCTGTGGGTTTGTCATATATGGCCTTTATTATGTTGAGGAAAGTTCCCTCTATGCCTACTTTCTGGAGGGTTGTTATCATAAATGGGTGTTGAATTTTGTCGAAAGCTTTCTCGGCACCTATCGAGATGAGCATATGGTTTTTATCCTTCAACTTGTTAATATGGTGTATCACGTTGATTGACTTGCGTATAGTGAAGAAGCCTTGCATTCCTGGAATAAGGCCCACTTAATCATGGTGTATGATCTTTTTAATGTGCTGTTGGATTATGTTTGCTAGTGTTTTGTTGAGGATTTTTGCATGTATGTTCATCAGTGATATTGGCCTGTGGTTTTCTTTTTCTGTGACATCTTTGTCTGGTTTTGGTATCAGGGTGATGGTGGCCTCGTAGAATGAGTTGGGGAGTGTTCCTCCCTCTGCCATATTTTGGAAGAGTTTGAGAAGGATAGGTGTTAGCTCTTCTCTAAATGTTTGATAGATTTCGCCTGTGAATCCATCTGGTCCTGGGCCTTTGTTTGTTGGAAGGTTTTTAATCAATTTCAGTGCTTGTGATTGGTCTGTTCATATTTTCTATTTCTTCCTGATTCAGTCTTGGCAGGTTGTGCATTTCTAAGAATTTGTCCATTTCTTCCAGGTTGTCCATTTTATTGGCATAGAGTTGCTTGTATTAATCTCTCATGATCCTTTGTATTCCTGCAGTGTCAGTTGTTACTTCTCCTTTTTCATTTCTAATTCTATTTATTTGAGTCTTCTCCCTTTTTTTTCTTGATGAGTCTGGCTAATGGTTTATCAATTTAGTTTATCTTCTGAAAGACCGAACTTTTAGTTTTATTGATCTTTGCTATCTTTTCCTTCATTCCTGTTTCATTTATTTTGGATCTCATCTTTATGATTTCTTTCCTTCTGTTAACTTTGGGGTTTTTTTGTTCTTCTTTCTCTAATTGCTTTAGGTGTAACGTTATGTTGTTTATTTGAGATTTTTCTTGTTTCCTGAGGTAGGATTGTATTGCTATAAACTTCCCTCTTAGAACTGCTTTTGCTGCATCCCATAGGTTTTGGGTCATCGTGTTTTCGTTGTCATTTGTTTGTAGGTATTTTTTGGATCCCTCTTTGATTTCTACAGGGATCTTTCGGTTATTTAGTAGTGTATTGTTTACCCTTCATGTGTTTATATTTTTTACATTTTTTTTCCTGTAATTGATGTCTAGTCTCACGGTGCTGTGGTCGGAAAAGATATTTGATACAATTTCAATTTTCATAAATTTACCGTGGCTTGATTTGTGATCAAGATGTGATCTCTCCTGGAGAATGTTCCATGACCACTTGAGAAGAAAGTATACTCTGTTGTTTTTGGATGGAATGTCCTATAAATATCAATTAAGTCCATCCTGTTTAATGTGTCATTTAAAGCTTGTGTTTCCTTATTTATTTTCATTTTGAATGATGTCCATTGGTGAAAGTGGGGTGTTACAGTCCCCTACTATGATTGTGTTACTGTCGTTTTCCCCTTTTATGGCTGTTAGCATTTGCCTTATGTATTGAGGTGCTCCTGTGTTGGGTGCATAAATATCTACAATTGTTATAGCTTCTTCTTGGATTGATCCTTTGATCATTATGTAGTGTCCTTCTTTGTGTTTTCTAATAGTCTGTATTTTAAACTCTATTTTGTCTGATATGAGTGTTGCTACTCCAGCTTTCTTTTGATTTCCATTTGCATGAATACCTTTTTCCATCCCCTCACTTTCAATCTGTATGTATCCGTAGGTCTGAAGTGGGTCTCTTGTAGATCTTATATATACAGGTCTTGGTTTTGTATCCATTCAGTGAGCCTGTGTCTTTTGGTTGGAGCATTTCATCCGATTACATTCAAGGTAATTATCAATATGTATGTTCCTATTACCAGTTTCTTAATTGTTTTGGGTTTATTACTGTAGGTCTTTTCTTTGTCTTGTGTTTCCTGCCTAGTTAAGTTCCTTTAGCATTTATTGTAAAGCTGGTTGGGTGGTGCTGAATTCTCTTAGCTTTTGCTTGTCTGAAAAGGTTTTAATTTCTCTATCGAACCTGAATGAGATCCTTGCTGGGTAGAGTAATCTTGGTTGTAGGTTTTTCCCTTTCATCACTTTAAATATGTCCTGCCACTGCCTTCTGGCCTGCAGAGTTTGTGCTGAACAATCAGCTGTTAACCTTATGGGGATTCCCTTGTATGTTATTGGTTGCTTTACCCTTGCAATTTTTAATATTTTTTCTTTGTATTTAATTTTTGATAGTTCGATTAATATGTGTCTTGGCATGTTTCTCCTTGGATTTATCCTATATGGGACTCTGCACTTCCTGGACTTGATTGACCATTATTTTCCCATATTAGGGAATTTTTCAAATATAGTCTCCTCATATATTTTCTCAGACCCTTTGTCTTCTGCTTTTGGGACCCATATAACTGAAATGTTGGTACATTTAATGTTGTCCCAGAGGTCTCTGAGACTGTTGTCAATTCTTTTCATTGTTTAATCTGCTCTGCGGTAGATATTTCCACTATTTTATCTTGTATGTCACTTATCCTTTCTTCTGCCTCAGTTATTCTGCTATTGATTCCTTCTAGAGAATTTTTAATTGCATTTATTATGTTGTTCATCATTGTTTGTTTGCTCTTTAGGTCTTCTAGGTCCTTGTTAAATGTTTCTTGTATTTCCTTCATTCTATTTCCAAGATTTTGGATCATCTTTACTATCATTACTCTGAATTCTTTTTCAAGTAGACTGCTTCTTTCCTCTTCATTTGTTTGGTCTGGTGGGTTTTTACCTTGCTCCTTCGTCTGCTGTGTATTTCTCTGTCTTCTCACTGTGTTTACTTACTGTGTTTGGGGTCTCCCTTCTGTAGGCTGCAGGTTCATAGTTCCCATTGGTTTGATGTCTGCCCCCAGTGGGTAAGGTGGGTTCAGTGGCTTGTGTAAGCTTCCTGGTGCAGGGGACTGGTGCCTGTGTTCTGGTGGTTGGGGTTGGATCTTGTCTTTCTTGTGGGCAGGGCCGTGTCTGGTGGTGTGTTTTGGGGTGACTGTGAACTTATTATGATTTTAGGCAGCCTCTCTGCTAATGGGTGGGGTTGTGTTCCTGTCTTGCTAGTTGTTTGGCATGGGGTGTCCAGCACTGCAGCTTGCTGGTCATTGAGTGTAACTGGGTCTTAGCATTGAGACAGAGATCTCTGGGAGAGCTCTCTTCAACTGATATTACGTGGGGCCAAGAGGCTCTGGTGGTCCCGTTTCCTGAACTCAGTTCTCCCACCTGAGAGGCTCAGGCCTGACACCTGGCCGGAGCACCAAGACCCTGTCAGTCCCACGGCTCAGAAGAAAAGGGAGAAAATGAAAGAAAGAAAAAATAAGTAAATAAAGTTATTAAAATAAAGAATTAAAAAATATTATTAAAATTAAAAAAATAAATCAAAAAAATTATAAAACAGAAGAGAGCAACGAAACCAATGAACAACTCCACCAATGATAATAAGCGCTAAAAGCTAAACTAAGATAACCACATAAATCAGAAACTAATCAGTCGCATACAGCAAACCCCAAGCCTACAGTTGCTACCAAAGTCCACCTCCTCAATTTTGGGATGATTCCTTGTCTATTCAGGTATTCCACAGATGCAGGTACATCAAGTTGATTGTGGAGATTTAATCAGCTGCTCCTGAGGCTGCTGGGAGAGATTTCCCTTTCTCTTCTTTGTTTGCACAGCTCCTGGGGTTCTGCCTTGGACCTGGCCCTGCCTCTGCATGTAAGTCGCCCTCTGGTGTCTTTTGGGAAGTCTGAGGTCTTCTGCCAGCATTCAGTAGGTGTTGTGTAGGAGTTGTTCCGCACGTAGATGCATTTTTGATGTATTTGTGGGGAGGAAGGTGATTTCCACATCTTACTCCTCTGCCTTCTTGCAGGTTCATCCAATAGATAAGTTTTTATTTTTCAGGAGGAGAATAGTTTATTTTACCAACCACAGGGTTTTCAATTTGTATAATCTATCAATTCCAATTAAGTTTTTGTAATAAAATTTTATTCAAATAAACTCTAACAACTCCTGTGTAAGGCATATTTGTAGAAGGTTATTAGATAAGAAATCAAAGAAACATGACAGGAAATACATTTCACAATTTGTGGCGAAGATTAATATCGAACACCTGGAACGTATTATTGATGTGGAATGTAGTCCTGACTGGGACATTCAATTCTAAGTCCTGGATCTCAGTTTGAACACAAGTTATTATCTCTCTAAGGCATAAGCTACTTCACCCAGAAAATGGGACTAAAGCACCAAACTGCCTTTATCACTGGGGTGCTCCAAAGGCAAAACAATAACAAATACAAAAGAGTTTGAGGTATTGGAAGTGTCACAGTTCAGGAAGAGTAGATAAATCATCTGTTATAGTGATGCTGGAAAATCCAGTTGAATTTTACCTACATTTTCTCTTGTCTGAAATCATCTCAAGGTACACTTTCTTCCTTCTATATTTTGAATTATTCTGAAACTTAAATAATTTATGTTTCCCTAGCCAATCAATAAATTTTTTGTAGCATCTCTTCTACCTCTTCTATTTAGCCCCAGGAAATCTGCATTTTCACATGACAAAATTTTCACAGTCTTGAACATTTACAGTTATTTAATAGTTTCCCTGTTGTTCCTTGGTGATAACTTCCCTTTCAGTCAGGGACAGTATGCATCCCACTCCCATATCTAATTATAGAAATGGTCTTATGGGTCATCATATTACTACTACCTCACTTTTATTTGCAAATTATCGATCTATCACTACCATTAAAGGTGCTAAGTCAGAAGTTCATGCATGCCTCTGTAATCTCATTGCCATTATTTATTTATGCCCAGGAAGTCTTTAGCAGTTTGGGACCTTGCTCAGTTTCTTTGTATGTAGATATGTTTTGTCATATATCTTAGCAACTTCTGATTTCTTATTGATGACTTATTTCTCTTCTAAATTTTGCTAAATATATTTTGTAAATCTTCAAACTCCAGTGAATTTCATCTTTATTAGGTTTCAGTCATCTGCAAGAACAATTAAAACTTTGATCACATCACCCGGAGCTATGCTTTGATTCTAAGATTTTAAACTCTGACATTCACTGTCATACCAGACAGCCTGGTTATTGTAAGCTCCATATCCAAAATCTGCGTAAAATGGTCTTTCTCCTTCATTCTTAGCCAAAGTGTGTAAACCATCATCCTATTTTATCAAGTCTTATGTAGCATAATAGTTGTTTTATCTTTCTTTGACTCTATGGTAGACCATTTAAAAGTACATTATATTCTGGTTTTTAAATGTTTTATTCATTTTTTTAGTTTTATATTTTTACTTTTTATTTTAGCTTTGTTGAAGTATAATTGACATATACAGTTTCAAGGTATTTAAAGTGTACATCATGATGATTTGATACACGTATACATTGTGAAAAGATTTCACCATATAATTAACATATCTATCACCTCACATTGTATGTTTTCATTTTTGGTGAGAATATTGATTCTCTCTAACGTCTTAGCAATTTCAGTTACACAATACAGTGTTATAAACTATAGTCATCAGGTTTTACATTAGTTCCTCAAACTTACTCATCTGATAGCTGAAAGTTTGTACCCTTTTACCAACATCTCCTATTTCTCCCACCTTTCAATCCCAGGCCACCACTTTTCCATTCTCTGTTTCTATGAGTTTGAGTTCTGTTTTCTTTTGTTTTTTAGATTCCACATATAAGTGAATAGTACAATATTTGTCTTTCTCTGTCTCACTTATTTCACTTAGAGTAATGCCCTCAAGTTTCAAATCCGTGCTTACCAAAGTGGAAAGGGAAGGATGTTGGGATAGATTAGGGGGATGGGATTAACAGATACAGACTATTATATTTAAAATAGATAAGCAGCAAGGATTTACTGTATAGAACACGGAATTATACCCATTATCTTGTAATAACCTGCAATGGAACAGAATCTGCAAAAATACTGAAGCACTATGCTATACACCTGAAACTAACACAATATTGTAAATCAGCTATACTGCAATAAAAAAACCCCTCTGTTTTGCACATTGGCACATAGTAGGCACACAGTAAATATTTGTTAAATGCCTGTTGCTGTGTAGAGCTCCACCAAGCAGAAACCATAAGGCCCAGTAGGTGAAACACATGCTCTGATGCAAACTATACTTGATTTTTTAAAATATGAATTAAAATTGGAAAGAACAGATTCCATTCAAATGATTTGGGAATCTGCAGTAATAGTTACCAATTAAATGAGGGAGGCCAGCGTATTCATTCATTTGTTCATTCAGTCAGTCAGTCAACAAATATTTGTTGAGAGCTTGCTCTTGCCACACATAGCACTTCCCCTGCTGCTTTATTATTTTTTAAAAAACATATTTAACTAGGAGGCTTAGCAGGATTTAAAACCCTTATATATCAAGAAACAGGTTTTCTGCAATTCGAGTTTCTTGAAACAACTTTGCATTAATCTATAAAACCAATCCATTATTTCAAGGCTATTTTATTTGGATGCCAATAAGACATATCCCAGGTGAAGAATATTGGCCATGGGGGGTAAACTGTGAGGAATTAAAGTGATTGTACAAATGTAGCCAACGGCCATGGCAAAAGGGTTATTTTAGTGCTTTAATTACCATTTAGATGACTCAACTCAAATTAGACTGGTCAGGATTGCTCAGAATCCACAGATCATTTCTAGCCAGTTCTTAGAGAATGCAGAATGTAGACCTAAGATAAATTAACTGGATTAATAAGCATTTCCTGGAGATGGGCTCACAGGTAAATCAGCAGAGGCCATTTACTAGACTGTTACTGAGGTGCTGAGTTAAGAACGGGCTAGTAAAGAACATATGTAAATATTTCACTTCCTTTTTTAGTCATGTGATTTGTGGCCTCTCCCGTTGTGGAGCACAGGCTCCGGACGTGCAGGCTCAGCGGCCATGGCTCACGGGCCCAGCCACTCCGCGTCATGTGGGATCTTCCCGGACCGGGGCACGAACCCGCGTCCCCTGCATTGGCAGGCGGACTCTCATCCACTGCGCCACCAGGGAAGTCTGTATATATTTTATTATGAAAAATATTTAATATGTTGAAATGTGTTTGATATTCAATTTTAGTGTATTTCCAAAATTTAACATCTATTATGTATGCAAAATTTTTTGTGAATGCAGTATTTTTGTACTGTTGCTATTTGAACTCTAGTATTCCGGAGGTCTCATTTCATTTTATCAAGATATTCCAATTGTGGAAATCTGAAGAATTAAGAATGAGTTTTTGATTAGTTTGCTTGTTCTTTATATGTAATATCATATTCCACTAAAACATAATACTTGGGCTTAAAAATATCAATCAAATAAAATGTAGAGTCAAACTATAGCAAGAATAATAAAAAGCAATACTTTTTAGACAGTCTGTACTGTCAGAAAAAGCAGAAAATTAAAGCTAGAAGAATTTAGTACGCATGCAGCTGACCATACACTCAACTGAGGAAGATCCACATGGTCACAACCCTGTCATTTAATAACCGCCTTCCATTTCTCCCACCCCACATCCAAACAGAAAATATGAATTTTACTTTGAGAAATAAGATCCAATTAAAAATTCACATTATACTGCAATGTCTGTTATTGTGAGACGGGATAGTACTATCATGGGGTTTACTGTATTTTAAGTTGTTTCTAAAACTCATAAAGGGAAGTCTGATTTAATATCACCGAAAAAAAGTGTTTGCTTTAACATTTCTTTGTTTATTTCTTTACTGTCAGATGCATATTTTCTCAAGCATTTGGTTTTGACCTTTGATGACTTTTGGATTATAGTAATGAATTTGTGTAGTCTGTTTAATTTTAGTTGAAAATTTAAAATTATATCAGTAATCATAGGCCCTGTATAGATTTAATATCTCTGCTTTGTAGTTCATCTTGATAATTTATTTGTTATTTTAACTCGAAGAGATTAGGATAAATACAGTGTGTTCAATTGTTCTCACAGATTTTATTTTCTGAGAGGAAGAATTATGTAAACCTCAAAAGATTCTTCTTGAACAGCAGAATCCTATGGGTTTTGCAGGAGTGTCAAAGAAGGAACCTGAAATGTATTTTCCAAAGTATTGTGGATTTACATTAAATATTTTAAATTACTCCATATAAAAATACACTTCTATATATTTCTGTCTTCCATAAGATGCATTTATTTATTGCTTTCAGAATGACTCTTTTGACTTCTCACTTATTGCTATACTGCCAAATATATATATTAGTTAATAAGGGAAGAAAATAAAAGTAAGATTTAAACTGCCCTATGTTTTTTCAAAGACTACATTTTTATGGCCATGTAGAGTTCTTTAACTTCTTGTTTTTTGCTGTCCTTGCCAAATTTTTTCCCAAGCCACAGATGTCAGTTCCTACTCATCTGCTGCTCTGTTTCTTACTGATACCCTGCAGATTACATGGGTTGTTTTCCAGCTCAAATTGGATCATTTGAGTAAGAAAGGAACTTTAAAATCTGTTGCCATTTTCTTTAGCTTCTTTTTACCGCCTTCCCACACAATTTTATTCCTTAGTAAATAGTCATTTTTTTATTTCAAGTTTTAATGTTGGACTGTTCAAATATGTGTAGGCCTTGGTTTGGCTTTTGAAAATTCTCAAAAATACAAGCAATTCTCTTTTCAACGATAATTTAAAATAGGGAATTGTACATGTCAAAGACTTAAAAGTGCCAGTAAACTATGTAGATATTTAAAGCAATAGACACAATTTTATAAAAATAACAAAAGAGTAATTTATTAAAATGTATTTGAATAGCATTTTGCTTGTATTCATCAAATTATTTTTCAATTATTTAAGTATAGTTTAAGCTAAACACTGTATTTTTTGGTAAAGGAAAATATAAAAAATATATTCTCAACATTTTAGAGTACTTTAGACAGTTGATCTTTTGCAATTATGAATATTTAATTTTGACAAAAAGCTAATGATTTTGAAACCATCCTCATTCAGTCAGTGACATCTCTCGGTGGCATTTTAAAGTATGCAAGAATCTATTACCACTTTCCCATGTCTTCTGAATACACTATCTTCCATCTTCAGTAGCATCATAGCTTAACAAGTTGAGGGATCCAGTATCTTCATGCTTACCCCAAGTCTTATTTTTAGAAAAATACATATAATTAATTAATGAGAGCCAAGGTTTGAAATTTTACTGTATATATATGTCACTTCAGAGCTTGTTTAATATCCACTTTCAGTCTCTACCAGTAGAAATAAGCCATATGTCTAGAAGTGTTTAAATAATTAGCACACATGGAAATTCTTATTCTAGAAATCCTTTGACCACATTTTAGGAACCTTATACAAAAGAATAGGTGATTCATTACAGCATAAAGTATTTCCCCACCCATAAGCATTTTTATTTTGCTGTATTATAAGTAAAGGGAATTAGTCATTTATTAATGGATTGAGAATAAAAATAATTAATGGTTTGAGAATAAAAATAATGAGAAGGAGAAAAGGGATTATTTTTTTCTGGGAAATCCTTAAATTATATCATATTAATACTCTTACATTGTTGCTACATACTATGCCAGTGTTCTCTGAAAAAATATTTAGATAAAAAAATAGTATCTTGGCTTACTGGTCTATGAAACAAGACAATGCAGAAGCAAGTTTACAAAACAACATAATCATTATAGGCATAGGTTTTGGAGCCACTACCGAGGGTCAAGTCTCAGCTCTTCAGTGTACTCAGTGACTTAAGCTATCTGTGCTCTGGTTAACAAATCCATAAAATTCTTTAAAAAAAGTCAGTGCTTCAAAAAGTTACTATGGGTTAAACATCTAAAACATTCAGAAGAATGCATCGTATATCATGTTTACTTATTAGATGACTTATTACCTGTTATTTTGGTGATTAAGTCAGTTGTTAGTATATTTTCTTTATTTTCACTAAGGTGGCAATGAAATATGTTGATGCTATTTAACACAATAAAGGTTTATAGAAAAATTCCCTTCCTTTTAAACAGTTTAACAGAGATGTTCTTTGATGTTTGTAAGAAAATCCACCTGTATTATTTTTGCAAATCCCAAGGTATAGATAGAAATAGAACAATAATGTACTGTTGGAATATAAACAGTCTGAAAGTTCCCAACACACACCTACACTCACACAAAACTTCTAAGAAATTAATCATACAATAGATGTACACAAAATTAGATATCCCATTAAATTCCTGCTATGCTTTAATGGCTTTAAAAGTTTAAAGATGTTGTATGTAATTAGGGAATTATAATGTATTATGGCTTAATTCCGTGCAATTATTTTACCTTAAAGCTTTGTCAAATCATATTATGTTCATTGTATATTTACTTTTAATAATGACTTCTTAACTTGCTTCATATAAAGCTTATAAATATGTATATATATATGTGTGTGTGTGTATATGTATACATATATGTTATTTGAGCATCTGTCTTTAGCAATATCATTTAAATCTTGATATTCTATGTTCTTTGGTTACAGATGGCTGAAAAGCTGAATTGTCCACATCGACCATTTCAGTTTCTTGGTCATTGTTCTATCATGTACCATCCTTGGGGCTCCCATGCCTCCTTTATTTTGTTAACGACAGTCTTGTGTAAATTGGAGTGTTCCTATTCCCATCTGCTCATTCCTTTACTGTCATAACTGTCCCATTTTGTATTGGAAATTGGTCTTCTTTGAGACTTAAATATGGTTTTATGTTGTTTATGGTATCTATATTCTATATGAAAACTAAGATTTATGATGCCCTGGACAGACCACTTGGTTTCAGTCTTTCAAAGAAAAATGTTACATGAAAGTCAGTGTTGGTAACCCTGCAGTGTATCGGAACACTTTATGAAATACTGACTATGCCGGAAAGAGAGGTAACAGCATGCTAACTGGGGCTGAAAGTATTGTATGTGATATTATGATTACTCACAACATTTCTTAAATTTTTTTTTTCTAAGACACTGTTCAATGCTAGACCTTCCCTAGAACTCCCTCCCTCCCTCACATCAGTTCTTGAAGTATTCTTGTGTATTACTACATAGAAAGTGATGAATTACCTCAAGGGAATTCATCTGTTGTCTTGTAGAAGAAGGATCTTTTAGGATAACTGAAGCGTTAGTAAATTCCACAGGATGCTATATAAATTGCACTTCCATTCAAAGCAAAAATAACCATTATTTCTAAGCTTTCTCTTCAATGGATTATTTTTATGTTATTTTCCTGAACTCCAACTAGAGTAGCTCATGAAAAGCCCATACTAAGTTGATCTATTTAAGGTCAACATGTGAATGTTGTCATTTTAATCAGTATATGTGACTCAATTCCCATTTCCTTTTTTTTTCTTCTTCTTTTAATACTTAAAACAGATGATGTTAAGGTCAAGCAGGATCAGCCTTGGACAGTATCATTTTATAAGAAGTGTTGTATTTGAGAATTATAACTGTTCTTTCCAAGCCTGTATGACCTCACTACTCCACGTGTATCTTTTTTGCAAAATTTGTCAATGATCTTCATGTTGGTAATGGAATGTTTTCATTTCTCACTTTATCTCAGAACCATTGTATTCAGTTAATTGGATTCTCCCTCTTCAAAATGTTGCTTCCTTAACTTCTGTGACACCACTTTCCTGCTGTTGGTTGCCTATCAAAAGCAATATCTTTTTTTTTTTTTTTTTGGCTAACAAAGCTTCAAATTTATGAAAATGAATACCATTCCCATTCTACTTACTTAGGGAAAATATTTGCCACCCTATGCCAACATAAAGAATTTTGGATCATCTAACAGACCAGTGTGGTCTCATTCTCCTTGCTAACAGGGTGTACATATGTGCCAGTTATGCCCTCTGGAACCTGAGAGAGGGTATGCTTATTGGCTTCTGGGAAAGGTTTTTCTTACCAATACAAATACTTGCTTGCTTAGAGGGAAACATCCCTTTTCTTTGCAGTGTCATCCTGTCTTCATGCAATGCTTAGAATTACTGAAGCCATCTCATGACCATGAGAGAAGGTAATAGCAATAACTGGAACTGCCAGAATAGAAGGAACCCAGTTCTTTTATGACACTGCTGAGTAACTGAATCAAGAAACCTTGAAATCTTCCTATTTGCTTATTTGCTCATTACTTAACCCACATATACTTCTGGTATTTCAGTGGAAGGCATTCTAAATCATACATCTGGGTTTGGGGTACATTTTTTTATATGGACAATCAGAGAATGAATTACTTGAGGACATGAGATGTCTGGGCAGTTCTAAAGCCCCATTTGAGGTGGGACACTCTCATTGCCTGTCAACAGCTTAACAGCAGTCACAGAGAACACCAACAGTTGGCTTCATCGAAGATTGTATATTTTTTCCTGATATATGTTGTAAAGTATTTTAGAAATGATTTGTAGTGTAATTTCAGAGCAGTGGAGATTCAAAACAGAGAGAGTCAGCAGATTGCAAGTAACATTGCTGTCAAGTATGAGACAGTAGAAATAATTGAGGAAGAAAGATGAATAGGGCATTGTATTCAGAGTGTTGAATGGCTGACATTTTGGTGGTATCAGTGTCCATAGCATGATGATGATATTCTATGACTGAAGTAGATTGGGAAAGAAAATTACTGAATAGTAGTTTGAGAAGCAGAGAGACTAACTTGCTGGATGGGTATTCTACAGTGATTTTTAAGCTATCAAAGTATATTACACGACATATTATATAGAGAAAATAAGTAAGCCAAGAGCCAAAGTCACAATTTCTGAAGAAAAGTATCCAGAAGTTTTTAAAAGTTCATTTATTTAAAAACTTTTATTGAGCATCTACTATGTGCTAAGTGCTGTTCTCGGTACTTGCACTAACAAAAAAGAAAAAAAAACATATGTACTCATGGGGTTCCTATTCTAACAAGAGGATACAGAGATTAATTGAAAAATTATACAGTACTGAGTTAAAGAAACACATTTTGGTAAAAGTGTAAAATAAAAGAATACGAGATGATCAAGGAGGTCAAGGAGATTTCTCTAAGGAAGAAATATTTGATCTGAGAACTGAGGATGAGGAATTAAATAAAAGATTTTTAAAAAGGCAAGAGTTGGAGTTTGGCAGGAGTGTCCTCAGCAGAAACAAAATCATCAAAAAAAGATATGTGTAAGACTGTAATATGACATAATTCATGAACAAAGATAATACTGTTACATTTGAAACATAGAGAGGGGAAGGGAGAGCAAGAAAGAATGTACTAAACCTACAGAGTTGAAAAGCCAGGCAGTGGTTGCTCATACAGTATGATGAAAGTCGTATAAAAGATAGGACATCAATCATAATATTGCAAAAGAAAATGCAAGTTATTGAAATGCTTAAAAAAGGAAGTGACAGTAGTTTTAAAATATTAAATAATTACTACAGTAGTAACTATTGTTGGAAGTTTTGTCTGAATAATATTAGTTTCAGTGTGGAAGAGGCATTTACAATGGAATTAACATTGGGAAGTATATCAGTTATTAGCATGTTCAGCTGTAGTCATATAAAGAACACAATAAAAAAAAAAAAAAAAACACAATAAATATAGCTTGAAATGATAGAAGGTTATTTCTCTCTTATATAAACAGTAAGTTCAGGATGCCAGTTTTCAGGACTAAGTGCCTTTTATGTTACTGTCTAGACCTTTCATCATTCTGTATCAGTCTCCAAATGGCTGCACCAGCACAAACGCCAACCAGTAGTCTAACCAGTTGGAAAGAGAGAAGGAAAGTAGAAGAATATGCCATTTTCTTTAACACCTTCCTAAAAGGTAAACACACCCCTTCTTTTTGCATCTCATTGGCCGGAATTTAGTCACATAGCTTCAAGGGAGCCTATAAATACAGACTTTATCTTTTGCCCAATAAATGAGGAAAAAAGGAAGAATGAATATTATGGTCAACTACGTGTTTTGACTTAGGATATGAGGTTGACATTAATCTAATTTCCAGCCCTGAGATTCATGGACTGTGGGAAAGTAAGCAGTCTTAACATATTTACAGGCTGTTATCACAGCTCTCCTGATGTTCAACACATATTATACTCTACTAACCAAAACAATAGTTGCATTATATCATTTTATAAGTGTAAATTGAATTTGACATAAGGAAGAAATGAATGTTATCTTTATGTATCTGAAAGGAAAATGTCTTGTCCTTAGTTTAGTGGCTGATTTAGTCAGGGATCTGCAGGAATCATGTAACTATATGTATCCACAGTCATCTCTGTAAGATTACTTTCGAAAAATAAGGGCTGTGTTCAAGAATAATCCACTGGCTCAAGAAATAATGAGCTAGTGTTTGTGAATTAGACTCTCAATTTTTGAGGGTATTGAATTATAGTTTTCTATGTTAGCAAGCATGATTTAGAAATGTGGTTTGGAACTCTCAAATTTTTATTTTAAAAACTACAAAGAGATACATTCAAGCACACTATAATTATATAAAGAATCAGAAAAATGCTTAAGTAATCCACATGAAGGCAAGTAAAAAGAAACAGGGACAACAAGCAGAGGAAACAAATGGCAGAGTTCTAACATCTCAATAATTAATGTAAGTGGTCTAATTATAGTAGTCAAAAAATAATGATGGGTAGAGTGGATTAGAAAACATGACCCAGGGCTTCCCTGGTGGTGCAGTGGTTGAGAGTCCGCCCGCCAATGCAGGGGATACGGGTTCGTGCCCCGGTCTGGGAAGATCCCACATGCCGCGGAGCGGCTGGGCCCATGAGCCATGGCCTCTGAACCTGTGCATCCGGAGCCTGTGCTCCACAACGGGAGAGGCCACAACAGTGAGAGACCCGCGTACCGCAAAAAAGAAAAGACATGACCCAACTATATGTTGTTTGTAAGAAACTTACATCAAATTCAAATTCATTGACATAGGTATAATATGTTGAAAGTAAAAAACAAACAAAAAAACCCTGCTAGACAGAAAATCAGCAAATATTTAGAAGATTTGGACAACACGATCACCCAACAGAATCTAAGTGACTTATCTATAGAGCGCTCCTCCAAACAAAAGGTAAACATTTCTTTAAGCACTATGGAATATTCATCAATATAGACTATAGCTTGGTCCATAAAAGAAACTTCTACAAATGTCAAAGAACTGAAATCATATAGAGGATATTCTTTGACCTTATAGCTGCTTTAATCATAATAGCCCACACTGGAAACAAACCAGGTATCTTTTAATGGATAAATGTTTAATTGGTACATCTATACCGTGGAATAACTACCCAGATAAAATGGAATAAACTACTGACAGAGTCAACAACTTAGATTAATCTCAAAAAAAAAAAAAAAACTTACAAAATTTTGGATATGGAGAACAGGTTAGTGATTACCATGGGTTAAGGCATGGTGGTAGTGATGAGAATTTAAGAAGGTTGGGTGTGATTATAAAAGGGCAAAATGAGGAAGCCTTGTGGTGATGTAACAGTTCTGTATCTTGACTGATGAAACTCAGTGATAGGGAACTCTAAATCTGGAACTTAATGGCACCATTAAAAAATCTACCGTATTTTCTCTCCATTTACCACATTTGTTATATGAGTTTTTATGTGAGCCTAATTTCCCTGATGGTAACAAGAGGTATGTAGCATTACAGTATATTACACCTAAAAATAAAAATGTCCAGAGGACATAGAGGTTATCGTATTCTTGTAGATCTTTCTTTGAAGTGAGGACATTTTTCCTAGGAACTTACTTATGCCTACTTGTAGCCCACCCCATTATCAGATGGCTTCCTTTAATTCTTCATTGTCATTTCTTTATTCTTAACTGCTCAAGTCTCAAACAGTTACTCGTAATGGAAATTAAATCATCAGAATTGCTGAGATAAATTTAGACGAATCCCAAGCTCTTCTCTCTCCATGTTGTGAAGGCGCTGGGGTCAAACTCCCTGAGGAGTAGGATGGCCTTTCCTGAGTCTTCTAGGCTGCGTCCTGTGCATCAAGGCTAATGAGTACAGCATGTCATCACTGTAATGGACATGCATGCTATCTGGGGGCAAGACAGAGTTTTACATAAAGTCCCAGGTGTGGAAATATTTACCTGGACCATTTTATTTATGCATGTAGAAATACTTGACCATCATCAAAGTTCCAAATGTTATGTTTTCCTTTTTTTTTTTTTTGCTAAAGAATGATATACTTGGTTGAGTGACTCCAGACACTTTGTAGGTATTCTTTCTTACTGGGGATGTGGGAAAGAGGCCTTTGCTTCCTCACTGCATGGATGTAAATGAACCATTTAAGCAAAATTTAGGCCACAGCAAAGCCTTGTCTCCAAGTAACTTGATTGCTTATTTGGTCACTTACATTTTCAAGTTTCAGCATTTAAGACCCTGATTAACATTAAACATTTTGTTATTTTGAAACTTTTTTTTTTTTTTTTTGCGGTACGCGGGCCTCTCACTGCTGTGGCCTCTCCCGTTGTGGAGCACAGGCTCCGGACGCGCAGGCCCAGCGGCCACGGCTCATGGGCCCAGCCGCTCTGCGGCATGTGGGATCTTCCCAGACTGGGGCACGAACCCGTGTCCTCTGCATCGGCAGGCGGACTCTCAACCACTGCACCATCAGGGAAGCCCTATTTTGAAACTTTTGAAGGCAAAAATCTCTATCTCTTTTCTATTCAGACAATCCAAATTAGGCATTCACTTTCAATTTAGAAAAATACTTCTAAAAGCTGGAATACTTTTGTTCAGATATTAAATAGACCCATGAACTGATGATTTCTAGTCTACATGACATTTCTCTTACTCTCCTGCTCTCTTCTCCAGTGGCTGCAGAGACTGTGGATTACCTCTCAAAAGTCATTCCTTTGCCTTATTCTGTTAATAGAGACTGCAAGTTCTATTGTCATCTCTCAGACTCCATTCCAGTTGAGATTGGTCATGCGAACAGGTTCTGTTAATAAGATGTAGACAGAAATTGTGAAGCTCTCAGGCAAGCTGACGACAGGTACAGGCTTTGTTGGTTCATGAAATTTTGCTCTTTGTATTCCTGTACCTTTGTTCTTTTCTATCTGTAGTATAGATTTGATGCTAGGAGGAATTATAGCCGTATTACTATCTTAAGAAAAAAGCTGCAGACTGAGAATAGTAGAACAAGAAGACAAAGCTACAGAGTGAAGTAAGTCAGAAAGAAAAAAAACAAATACCATATATTAACGCATATATGTAGAACCTAGAAAAATGGTACAGATGAACCGGTTTGCAGGGCAGAAATAGAGACACAGATGTAGAGAACAAACGTATGGACACCAAGGGAGGAATGTGTGTCGGGGGTGGAGGGATGAACTGGGAGATTGGGATTGACATATATACACTACTGTGTATAAAATAGATAACTAATAAGAACCTGGTGTATAAAAAATAAATAAATTAAATAAAAAAATGATAGAGCTGCCTAGAGTATTGACAACTGCCTTGGATTTCTTAGAAATCATTTTAAATTATTTAATATTGACAATTGTTAAAGCATTATGATTGGATTATCAGTTGCTTATAGCTACACACATAGCTCCCTGAAGTAATCTGTAACTTAGAGAGTGTGGGTAGAGCTTTTCATTGTGTCAGTTACATAGTTTTTGTAACACGTCATTGTTCTAGTAGAAGTTATAAGCCAGATATTTGAGACTTTCCTCAGAATGATGAGGATGAAGATGGTGATGACAGTGATGATGATAACAATAAAGAAGGTGGTGACAGCCACAGTATACAGGAAGCTATTGAGTATTTACTTTGTATCATGCATTGTTCAAAGCACTTGATAGATATTATTGCCTTTAATCTTTTCAATCATTTGATTTAAAACCATTCTATATGGATTTTGAAGAAGATAAAACTGACCTTTGAGTTAAATTATTTGCTCAAATATTGCTAGCAAGGGAGTGGTAGGATCTGACTCCGCAGCTGTCTGCTATACTCACTAATTCTGACTGCCTTATGCCTACTCGAAAGTGCTGAAAGGTCTGCCATTTGTTTGTCTTAACAGTATTACCATAACAGTAATTATATAACCATATAATAATTATATTATAATTATATAACCATAACAGTAATTATATAACAGTATTACCACTCAGTATTACCACTCTTGAACATTTTTGTTGTATTTTTGCAGGGTTTTTTAAATGTACGTAGACACTTTCCTCCAAGTATCACACTGTGGCTGGACCACAGGATTTTTCTGGATTGGCAGGCATTGTAGAACAGTCCTCACGTAGATTCAGTTGTAGAACAGTCCTCACATAGATTCAGTTCTGTAGAAAATATGGAAACATCATATAATTTATATCCCTGGTAAAGGTAACTTACATGTATATATAGATGTATATATGTGGGTGTGTATATATATACACATCTATATATACATTTATATGTATATGGAAAAATAAAAAACTATAAACATTTGAAAGTGTAAATGTTATTTCTTTTGCAATGGCTATAATAGTCACTAGACAATTTTTAAATAATTGTTTTTCTTTTTCTTTTGAATAAATCACTCTGCTGGTCAAAATAACCACAAAAGCTATAGAACCTCAAGCGGCTAAGTTTTAGAATGTTTTCTTTTTTAATGATGACAATTAAAGTGAGTAAAAGAACATAGGCGTTTCACAGTATACTTAATTGTCAAATTGTCATTTTTTTATTAGCTTAAGCTTTATGTAATCAATTCACTTGAGACATGAAGTATCTTTGAATTCCTTATCACTAGAAACTTTACCGTTAATTGTTATTTTATGTGATTTATACACATCTCATATTATTTTTATTGTTTCTGTCTGTCTACACAGGAGCATACTAGTCAGTGTTCATGTATTTTTTAGGTGTTTTACCATATATTATTGTTTGAATTTCCAAATTACAAGAGAGTTAGACAAAGATCAGCCTTTATTTGTTGTTAGTAGGAAACAGTCTAATGGTTTAATTCTTATGATTCAATTCATACTGTAATGCAATCACAGAGATCTTCATTTGGTAGGGAGCAGAGTACATTTCTTTTCTTTCTCTCAGTTTTATTGAAATATAGTTGACATATAACACTGTATTAGTTTAAGGTATGCAACATAATGATTTGATGTACGTATATATTGTTAAATGATTAACACAATAAGTTTAGTTAACATCCCTCACCTCAAAATAGTTTTTTTTCTTTTGATGAGAACATTTAAGGTCTGCTTTCTTAGGAACTTTCAAGTATATAATGCAATATTAACTATAGTCACTATGCTGTACATTAGATCTCCAAAACTTAATCATCTTCTGAATGGAAGTTTGTATCCTTTGACTGTCATCTTCCCATTTCCACCACACTTCAGCCCTTGGAAACCACCATTTTACTCTCTGATTCTGTAGGTTCAGATTATTAGGTTCCACATATAAGTGATATCATGGAATGTTTGTCTTTCTCTGTCTGATTTACTTCACCTAGCATAATGCCCTCAAAGGCCATTCATGTTTTCACAAATGGCACTATTTCTTTTTCGTCTGTGGCTTAGTACTGTTCCTGTGTGTGTGTGTGTGTGTGTAGCATACATTCTTTATTTATTCATCAATGGTAACTTAGATTGTTTCTATGTCTGGGCTGCTGTAAATAATGCTGTAATGAACACAGGGTATAGGTATTTCTTTGAGATACTGATTTTGTTTCCTTTGAATATATACCCGGAAGTGGTATTTCTGGATCATTCGGTAATTCTATTTTCAATTTTTTGAAGAACCTTCATACTGTTTTCCATAGTAGCTGCATTGATTTACATTCCCACCAAGGTGCACAGGGGTTCCCTTTTCTTCACATCCTCACCAACATTTATTACCTCTTGTGTTTTAAATGTTAGGCATTCTCATTGGTATGAGGTGGTATCTCATTGTGGTTTTGATGTGTACTTCCCTGATTAGTTGAGTACCTTTCATGTATGTACCTGATGGTCATCTGTATGTCTTCTTTAAAATGTCTATTCAGTTCCTCTGACCATTTTTTTTTTTTTTGCGGTACGCGGGCCTCTCACTGCTGTGGCCTCTCCCATTGCGGAGCACAGGCTCCAGACGCGCAGGCTCAGCGGCCATGGCTCACGGGCCCAGCCGCTCCGCGGCATATGGGATCCTCCTGGACCGGGGCACGAACCCATGTCCCCTGCATCGGCAGGTGGACCCTCAACCACTGCGCCACCAGGAAAGCCCCCTCTGACCATTTTTAAGCAGTTTTTTTTTTCTATTTAGTGGTATGAGTTCTTTATATATTTTGGACACTAATCTCTTATCAGATATATGATTAGCAAATATTTTGTTCCATTCCATAAGCTGACTTTTCATTTTGTTAATGGTTTATTTTGCTGTGCAGTAACTTTTCAGTTTGATGTAGTTGTTTGCTTATTTTTGCTTTTGGTGTCAAATCCGAAAATGAATTTCTTTTATTTTGACTAAGTTGTTTCCTATTACTTATTGTACTCTCTTGATAGTAATAAATTCCATAATTCTTTCTACATTTCAAATCAGCTATTGCTATATCTGGATGCAATACAGAATCAATTATGGATGATATACCAGTTAGAATAGCTAGAATGCTGTTTTGCCTCCAGGTGTCACATATAGTAATTACTGTGATGTGTATTAGAAAGAATAACAAAATACTATCATTTCAACAATAAATTTGCATGTATTTTTGAAATCATATTCATAAATGCAAAAAACTACAAACTGAGAGTAGATAAGGAAAGATTGTTATACATATGAAGGGTTTGTTCTTTGAAAATCTGCTTAATTAAGATACTGCAGTATAGTCTGTATATTCCTCCCCCATGAGATTCTCTTTTATACATTACACTGGAGTGGATTATAATACTGACACAATGCTAAGAAACACAGTGTCTGTTTCTTTTACTACAGCAACAGTATTCTCCACTTGGCTTGGTTTTCATTTTGCTTTCCTGTTAATCTTTCCTTCTTTCTTTGTTTTTAAAGGCTTAGGAAGAGGGTACATTATCAATGTATACAATAAACTTTACAATTTTGAAAAAATATACTGAATTAGAATTATAAACCCTGGGATGTCACACGAGAGCAATGTAACATACTGCTCTAGTTTATTACATTATGGGGTATAGCACTTAACTCTTATTTTATCACTGGGTGTCAAGTACATACCTGAGTCTATTTGCAAGTTTTTAATTTAGGAACTCTTTAAAATTTGTTTATTTTAACAAAACTGCTGCTTAAAACTGTGTTGGAGTTTTATCAATATTAGAATCACCTCAAAATTTGAATGTCTCAGATAATTATTGTTTTCAATGACTTCATAAAAAGAGAATCTCTGAAATTATCTGACTAGTCATGGTCATACTTCATGCAGGTATTTGTCATGTTATAATATCTAGTATGTACATCTGTAGCTTTATAAGTCTCTCTATATCTATATACACGTATATTGTTATTGTTTTTTATTAAGTATATTAAACGTAAAATGAAAATTCACTTCAAATTTAACTTTTTAAAGGCTTGTTTGTATATATTATATTTTACCTATGTCTCATGTCTCCAGAGAGTCATTCTATTGCTGCTTCTTTTAATGTATGAAAAATAGGACCAGAGTAAAATTATGAGAAATAAGAGAAAAGAAGTGGAAATACTTTCATATTATTTCACAGATATTTTTCCTTTAATTGCACATCATCAGATAAGATTATTGTGTTGATTTCTGATTTTATGAAAGTTCACAAATCTAAGGTCATAATCTTTTACAGATTAATTTATCATAGTTCCCAGACAAGCTGAAGATGAGAACAGAGCTGGCATAAGTTAAATTTAGACCATTAACATGTTTTTACAAAATTTAAGTTAAACATTTAGTTGCTAAGAATAACGATATTTTAGGATTTCTATACGATAGAAAAGTAAGATACAAATAAAATAACACATGTGAAGGTTAATGTTAGGAATGAGATACACAGGGAAGCATAAGGAAGTAAGGGAGAGAAGATTTTGGAAAAGGTAAAGTTAAAATAGTGATAGACCCTGATATAGTCTTTCTTAACAGGAGTCTGAATTTAATGCCGAGTGATTCTGAACTATTGAATTACTGAGATGGACTCCCTTAAACCCACATCACTCATCTTCTTAATATAGTAAAGTGAATTAATACCACCTTATACATCATGCTTTGCTCATGTCAGCTAGCAGTAAAATTCTTCACCAAAAATGCTTCTATATACCTCTTACAAATATCACTGCTACTCTTACTTGCTTTTGCCTATCTTTGACAATGATGCTTCTGATATACTTCGTTTCTGCCCTATACATTTTGGAATAACAGTTGATGTAGAGTTTCTTTTAATGTCAGTTTTTGAGAAATGTATACAGAGTATAAATTTTTCTTATTCTCACCGTGGATTTTAAGACTTAAAAAAATAATGCTTGTTCTAAGAATGAGAAAATTGAATAGGAAATGAGTAGTTTTTTCTTTTCTGTTTATTTCAATTCTAAACAATTGGTTATTCTAGCAATAATTTAATTTTTTCTACCATCCAGTTAACTTTTCCCTCCATCCACGGAGTCAAGACAGGGATAGCACACTCACAGTTAGTTCACGACTCTCCCAGAGTCAAGAGTAAACCCGTTCTCAGGTGGAGACCACAATTCATAGGATGTCTACCTACATCAAAGAGGGTCAGGAAAAGACTCACAAAAGGGAGTTAGACAGTATTTTTCTTACTCTTTTCTTTCCCTTCATTAAGGGGAAAAATGTCTCAGTATCAGAATAACATCGTGATTTCCTGGAGGTTCTCAATCTCATCAACCAAGGTGAAGAGGGAACTTATGAACTTGGAGAAAACTAGCCCCTCCCTAACAGAGTAGAAGAGTCAACACTCATCTTAGGTGGAAATGCTTGTCTCCCCTAGGCCATTTACCATCCTCATCATAGATCAAGGAATAATCAATATAACTGAAATAAGAACCTGCATCCACAGGCCTACTTGTACAGGGATCGGGAGAGACCCTAGCACACATTGCTTACCAGTGATCGTTATTTTAGGAAAATTTTAAGATGGATTGAACTGAAAGGGTTGCTTATATCTATATCCTGGTAGATGTGTGGCAATGTCAGGTGAGAAGGTGGAGGAAAAATATTTGAGTTGGCATTGTGTTTAACTGAGACTCTGTTGTTTGTGAAATTACTCATCTATGTTTTTATTAAGTTAATTTTTAAAAATAAAAATTCTAACCTAAGGAGTTGCTATACAAATAAGAGTAGCAAACTCTATAGGTTATTTCTCCACTTAGAAATTCCTTTATTAATATGCTATACATAGTGCTTTGTGGAACCTGCTTTGGGGAAGGGTGGCTTCACTACTAAATATGAAAAACAACCAATAAGGAAAAATACTTAAATGCAAATGAATCTGTAACTAATTATAGAAAAATATGTATTGACCAACCATGTGAAAGTGGCTAGAACAAAGGGAAGGGTTTTATGTGCAATGTTCTTATTTCTGAAAATAAATGCCTGCTAAAGGCTTTTTGTCCTTTATTTAGTCAGTATTATTAGCCAGAATAGGCTAGGCTTATGCGGTTATAAATAAATCTTGAGATCTTAGTGCTTAAGACAAGAAAAATTGTGTGTATTTCTTAGTTTGATGATTTGAAAAAAAATTGTATGTATAGATATTGAGAAATATAGCTAGATAGATACAGGTATAGGTAGATAGAAGAGGGTTGAGTGACTCTCCTGTGCGGCATGATGCTCCCTTAATTCAGGCTTCTTGCATGTTCTGACTCCACCATCTCTTAGCTGTTCAGATAGGAGAATTTTGAAAAAGCATATATTTATCCATCAGTAAACCATATGTTTACTTTGGTTCAGAAGTAGCAAATATGTTGGCTGATTGGCATTAATTATATGACCGTGCCTAAATCGAGAATAGCGAAATGCGTGTAGGTTTTTGGTAAGGCTAACACTCTCCTGCCTAAATATTTTTTTTCTATAAGTTTTGTAATAGTACTGGGGAAAGAATCCAATTAGGTTACATGGTGGTTATGAAATCAATAAATCATTTCATCACTAGTTTGAACATTGAAAAATACTTCCTCATACTATACTTTAGTACTAAATTTTATTGATCAGATTTTCACATTTATAAAAGAGTCTCTATAAGATATAAAAGAAATTATAAAGGGAGACTCATGGGTGGATGAAAATGACAACTGACATGCAAAAATGGAAAGTACGGCATATTGAAATTCTATAACTATAGATTGGAAAAGATCTCATTATTTCCTGGAATATCTTTTAGGTTGCAAATACACGCAGCATAATTTCATACTACATAATAAAGGTTGAGGTTGATAATGGCTACAGCCTATTTATTTATATTATTGAAATTTAAATCTGCAAGAATTTTTTGAGCACCTACTCTATTCAGAGCACTGTAGTAAGCATTAGGAATTAAAAACGTTAATCTGACATATTCTCCAAAAATAGAAATTTACATTCTACTGAGGGAAACAAACACATATGACCACTGCAAAACAAAGCAGACAAATGACTGTTGTAATAAATGTTTGTTTTTCAATGAGAATATAGGAGATAGAGATTATTTCTGATTCAAGGAATTGAGAATTTGTTCTGGAAAGAGGTTCTCATTGAGTATTGTCAGAACATGGTTAAGCAGACAAGTAAATTCAGATGATATCTAGTAACAATATCCATGGGTAAAATATACAAGGAGAGGGTTTTTCTGGAGATGTTCTGGGAAAAACTGTATGCTTTATTCAGCTGGAGCATATGATAGGATAAAATAATAATGATAATGTCAATATTATTAGTAGTAGATAATCTATTTAATGCTTGCTCTGGGCCAAAACTATGAACATTTCCTATATATTAATTCTTACACAACTGTATAAAATAGGTTATCTCATTCTTCTCATCTCATGGAAGACAAAATTGAGCGCTTTAGTAACTTTAACAGATTTATACATCTAGTGAGTTATAGATCTGAGATTCAAACCGAATGGGGAGGAAAGTAACAATGGAGCAAGGTAAATAACACAATAAGACCCTGAGGGTATTCACTGTTTGGGACAAACAAATTCATATTGATGTCTTTGGTTTGAGGGGTACAAAAATCAAAGCCCAGGCCAAGGCCATGCAGAGTGAGAAGCCTATTAAAACACCTGCCCGAAGGCTACACCCTCAGGGTGAGGATTGTGATCCAAGACCCCACAGCCTAAGAAGGTTCTGGGAGGTTTTAGGAGTTACAACTTCAGTCATGGACTCAAATAACCAGGCTATGCACTAGGTTATGCAAATTCCAATAAAGGAACTGAGATGGGAGAGTCTAGGGTAAACATGAAGAATGGAAAGCAGGCTAACATACAAAGTATGTAAACCAAAAGAAGTAAAATATGTTACTTTTTATACAATGGTTAAACATCCTTTAAAAAGTATGTTTATTAGAGGTTAATTTCATTTTCAGAATATTTTCATAGAGAGGCTTATTTTACAAAGGTTGATAACTAGATATGGCACAGTTTGATTTTATGCCCAACAGCATGTGAGCTGACAAAACTAGATAATATTTGAGTGAAAGACAAAGCAATATATTTTTCTCCATGTTCATCAATCCTTCAATGAAACATATAATCCTGGAGGAAAATAAATCTTCATTTGATTTGTAATAATTATCACGCCTATAATTGCTAAATCTCTCTTCTTCATATTCTCTCTCCCTGTATATATACGGGCATATGTATGTGTATGTAATATAAAATTATAAATTCATATATACTCTATTATATAATTATATATAGTACATACTATATATAAATTGTTTTATATATAGTATACTTGTGTAATTTGTATATATAAAATTTCATATATATTTATGTAATTTACTATAGAATCTATAAACTTACATTAAACTTAGGAGGGAGTTTTTGGTTTTGTCGGAATAGACATAAAATAAAGACTAAGAAACCTTAACGTTACTCTTACTGTTGTAGATTAGCAAGTTAATTCAAGCAACAGAAGATAAATATTTAGCAAGAAAACAAATTGTTTGCTAAGGTAAAATACTCAACATATTGGGTTGGAACCTAAAACAGAGTTCATGCGAGATGCACTATTCTTTCCCACCTGTTCAGTTCTTACTTTGAAATATCAATGGCTCTTACTCCTGGGTATGAAAACTTAAAAGCTCTCTTGGTAGAAGCTGAGTCAACCATCAAGCTTGGGAATTCCCTGGCCTTCCAGTGGTTTGGACTCCGCGCTTCCACTGCAGGGGGCATGGGTTGTATCCCTGGTTGGGGAACTAAGATCCTGCATGCTGCGTGGCTGGCCAAAAGAAAAAAAATTAAGCTTCTATTTACGCTGCCATCCCTCTTACATAAGAGAAACCCAAAGTTATGACTAATGGGTGTGGTTGCATTATTTGTCAAAGTAAAATAGTTAGTTTACCTTGACCCTTAAAAATATAGCAGGGATGAAAGCAAAATGACTTAGGGAAGTTTGGATTTGGGAATAATATTTTTCAAAAGATGGGAGCTGTAACATAGATTTGTGGCATTTTAGGCAGAGCTTTAGTTAAAAATCCTACCTTACCTATTTTTTAAATAAGAAAATCCATCCTTATTAGTTTTCTCACTATTTCCACCCTATGATTAGATATATAATAATCCATTTGGTGTGAATAATATCCATAATGAAAACAATTTCCACATAATTTAAGTAATTCCTGTAGCAAACTATTTGATAAGAAAAACATAATTGTTGAAGGCAAGTGTGTTGTTGATATTATCTTAGCTACATTAATTTAAATGTGCTCAATATTACATGAGAAAGAAAAAAGTTAGATATGTATTACTATATTTTTATACTTTCCTTAAAATTTTTCTGTAAACATAAAGTAGTTTTATCAGTCTTACATATGAAAATAGCATTAACTTTTATAATAACATCTTTAAATGTGAAGGATAATGACGCCTTTTACATAAAAGCTTGTCATGGTTGTAACATTTTAAAATGCAGAATTGAAGCCAAGAAGATGAATTACTTTCCCAAATAGCCCAATAAATGGAATCCAAAAGTTGTTAAGAATGGCATTGGTAAAATAGTGTATTGGGGATTTTATTATACAATTTTGATTTTAAAAGAGTGGTAAAATTTTGTCTGGTTTCAAATGAGACAATTCAACTATGAAAATAAGTGCTGACATTGTATGCAGAAACTAATTAGGGTGTGGCTAAAGGAAATAAGTCAGCAGTATTAATGAGTCATTCAGATAAAAATTTCAATGTGCTTTTGCTTATTCTTTCTTCTATTTTTAGGTTAGGTTTCATGACAATCACTGTAAGTCAGCAAAGCAGAACATAATTTATATAGGCATGTGTTACTATGTCATTCACAACTGCTATTTGTGTCAGATTAACACACTATGTCATGAATTGTAATTGTTTCAGACTGAGTAACTTTCCTCCTCACTTCTACTATGACCTTCACTCCAGTTCAAACCTGTCTGCAGTATTCTATATCTGTCTCTTCTCTACCTTCAATTTACAATTTCCTTACTTGGTGTACTTTCACATTTCTTTGCTTGAATCCATGCCTTTAGTCAAAAGCCAATTGTAATTTTTTGTTTGCTTGTTTATTTTCTGTAGAGTACACAAAGGAGATCTAGGTAACTGGCCAGTTTCTTCCCTGCAGCTAACTGCCTAGCCTGAGCATGACAGAACAAGGAGAAAACAAGAGAAGGGAGATATGTAGGAAAATATAAAGGAAACGCTTTGAGTATTTAGTGGGGAAGATGAACTGTAAGCATCTGGACACAGAAAATAAGAGATTTAAAGTGAATAAGAAGGGACTTCAGAAACAGGAGGTGGGACAAAGAAGACATATTTCACATTGGCCAAAATAAAAGAGAAATGAGAAGACTAAAGAGTAGGAGGAAACGTGTGAAAAAACTTAATGAAAATCAGAGAGATCATTCACCATCTGTGAAATAAGCAATAAAGGCTAAACCGGTCTCACACCAAGCACTCTGGCTGTGGCTGATTGGCAAATGGTAAAGTCAGGGTTTAGGGCTGAAGGAGAAGAGAGACAATCACAGAGGGATTAGCATCTCAAAAAGAAGCCCAGAGGAAAAGGAAAAGCAAACTCTGAAAGAGCAAGGAAGCTTAGAGAAGGATTATGCAAGGGAAAAAGAAAAAAAATCCATTAAGAAAGGAGGAAAAGAAAATATAATATAAATGAAACTAAATTAGATGAACATTGGGAACAAAAATTGTAAGAGGCAAAAGTGGTATTTTATGATTAATGAATATGAAAAATACAGATAAAGTTATAGGAAAAAATCAGCCACTATTAATATACATGAGATTAAAAAACAGATATTTCTTTATATAATTAGGTTTATAGAGGTACTGCCTATGTGAAAGTAAAAAGTGTTCTGATAGCTACAGAAAGTTCCATAAACATCAATTTGCTGGGGCAGGAGGAAGGACCAAAACAGGTTACTGGTTGACAGTTGAGGTCATTTTCTGTCTGCTAGTAAGAGAAGTAAGTAATATGTGAATGATGCCATATACATACATAACAGAAAAAGCTAGTCAAGACAGTTGACATTATAATATAAAACCAGAAATTTTTGGAAAGGCACTTGGTTTGTTCATGTCTTAAAACTAACGCCAACTCATAGTGAAAGGCAAAGCAAAAGACAGTGAAAAGACCTTGAGCCCTACATATTAAGATGCCAAATAAAAGAAAAACATTTTAGAAACTTCAGAAACTTTTATTTCTTTTAGTGAAGCTCATTCAAGATAGAGAAAACATGATAGACAAGGATATGAATTGAAGCTATGTGTACAAATGTATCTGTCCATTTGTGTGTGTTTGTGTATGTTTTAATCAAAATAAATGCAGACAAAAATCTATCAGAATATAGAAGGTGTAACATAGCACTTAAACTGTCCAGAAACTTGTGTGTTCATTAATTAAATTATGAGTATAAATAAATACAGAGAAAGAGTTGTACACATGAGCATACATACACTCATCATACACAGAGAAAGGGGAAATGACAAAGTCTGTGATCTATGAACCCACTCTCTTTTACTTACTTAACATAAGAAGGGGTATATCAGAAATATGCCACTTTCTAAAGATATTGACTTCATGCTATTAAAGTGATTGTTTTATTGAAAAGATTAATCAACATATATTTAAACTTGTCTGTTTGGTGAGTATAACTATGTCAGTCACCCAAACAGGTACCAATTTGGTAAAGGAAACATTTTGTAAAGGTTGTTAATGGCATTCTGATCCTTTTAGGAAGAGAATCTTCGATATAACAGACTCAGTCTTTACATTAATGTGTCTTTACATTATTTAATCTTTGTGTATAGACTCAGTCCAAAAATCAATCTGTAATAATTAATCTTAAGACAACATAAACATAGCAAAATATACTTTTCAGTAAGTATACAATAAGAATCTGCTGTGTGCTAGATTCTACCATTGAAAATAGAGAACAAATTGAGCAAATGAAGAAAAGGTAAATCCATGTTCTTTAATGAGAACTAGATAAAATGTGATATGAGTTACCTTGAGCATAATTATTATGCAAAGCACTATAAATGATTTCCAGTAAAGTTCTGAAGTTAATTTTAATTTTGTCCACATTAAAGATCTAGGGAAACTTAGTCCATATTGTGGCTCAAATAATTTTCTCTGTTGTTTACATCTAGTTCTCTATTTGTGCTTTGGTTGTTAAGGTTGAGTTAACTTTAAATGTTTTAAATTTATTTTTAAATTTACCTACATCCAGGTTCATTCTGTGTGGTATATGTTTCAAGAGCCGTGACAAATACATACAGTTCTTCGTCCACCGTCACAGTGTTGATATGGACTGGTTTCCACAGTCAAAAATATTCTCTCCCGTGTAGCCCTAGTCCAGCATCTGGAATCCACTGATGTGTTTTTGTTTTTTGTTTTCTTGTCCCTGTATTAGTGTCCTTTTTAGAATGTCATATAAATGGACTCATACCTTATATAGCCTTTTGAGTTTTCCATCTCTCACTCAGCGAAATGAATTTGAGAGCATCAATAGTTTTTATTTTTACTGCTGAGTAGTATTCTCTTGTATGGATATAACACAGCTTGTTTATCTATTAACCAGTTGAAGGACAGTTGATAGTTTCCAACTTGGGTCTATTATGAATGAAGGCTATAAATATTCACGTGCAGGTTTTAGAATGAACATAATTACTTAATTCCCTATAAGAAACACACTTCAAATGTAAACATACAGTTAGGTTAAAAATAAAAGAATCAAGCAATTTGTACCATGGAAACATTAAAGCAAATAAACCTGGGATAGCCATAATGATTTTAGACAAAACAAATTCCAGAGCAGGGGTTATTTTCAGGGATAAGAAGGAGCATAAATAATAAAAAAGAGGTCAGCTCTCCAAGAAGGCATATCAAATATGAATGTGTATGAATCTACAAATCGGACTTCAGAAGTCCTCGGCAGTCTTCTCTCCTGTGGAGCTGTAAGCAACAAAAGGTTCTACCTTTAATCTATCAGAAGGTCATTGTGTCATGTTTTGTCATCAAAAGAATCTTTAAATCTTATAAAACACTGATTTCTAATGAATAGAATATGGAAAGGAACTTTACATTGTCAAAAACTGGGAGACACTCAAGGACTGAGGTTAACATCTTGTTGATGTTAACGAACCACGTCAGTATTATGTGCCTCCTGATATAATGCGATGAGAAGGATACTTCATCTTGTGATTTTCCCCCCAAATTCTAACTCTAGTCCAATTATGAGAAAATACCAGATAATTCAGAATAAGGGACATTCTAAAAAAACACTTCACTAGAACTATTCAAAGCTTTTAAGTTCATGAAAAAAAAGGAAAGGCTGAAAAACTGTCATAGATTGGAAGAGACAGCAGAGTCATAGCTAAATGCAACATGATGTCTTGGCTTAGATCTTAGAACACTAAAAGAAAGTGAAAAAACTGATGAATTTAATCAATAATATTGTATCAATGCAATTTTTTGTTGTGATTAAGGTATCACATAATATAAGATGTTAATTTTAGGTGAACCTGGGAAATGGGTATCCAGGAACTCTCTGTCCTATCTCTGCAACACTTCTGTAAATATAAAATCATTTCAAAGTAAAATATGAAATAAATGTACAAAACACCAATTGACCATAGCTTTACAGGTTTATTTCAGGACTATTTTGTTTCATTGATTAATATGTATATATATTTTGCTAATATTTATTGTCTTGATTACTCTAGCTTTATAATAAGTATTGAAACCAGGTTCTTTGGATTCTCTGACTTTGGTTCTTCTTTCCAGAATTGTTTTGCTATTCTTCTTCCTTTATTTTTCCATATTTCTGTCTGCCTTCTTTTGGATTGAGAATTTTTTATAATTCCATTTTATTTTCTCTATTAATTTATTATTTATACTTCTTACCTTTTAAAACAGTTTCCCTAGATTTTATGTCATTCACCATGAGTTAGAGCCTGCTTTTAAGGACTATTACACGACTTTCACATGTAGCTGAAGGACTTTACAGCATGATAGTCCAAATTCTCTCTGTAATTTTTTATGTTATTCTGATACATTTTAGTTTTACAAATGCTACTGAAACTATATAACATATGGAAATTATTTTTAGACAGATAATTATCTTTTATGACAATATATAAAATCAAAACTCAATTTTATTTCATCTTCATTTATTTCATTTCTGGGTTTCTTTATTTCTTTTTATAGATCCGTGTTTCTGCTTGGGCCATATTTCTTTGGCTAGCGAAGTTTTAACATTTCTTGAAGTGTGGGGTCTGATGGTAATTAATTATATCATTAATTTTGTCTGCAAAAGTCTTGTGTCTTTTTCATTTTTTAAAATTAATAAACTTTATTTTTAGAGCAGTTTTAGGTTCACAGCGAAACTGAACAGAAAGCAGAGTTTTTGTAAACCCCCTGCCCCCGTCACCCGCATCCCCTCACAACACACAACCTCCTCTCTATCAACATCCCTCACCAGAGTGGTACCTGTGTTACAATCTATGAACCTCTATTGACACATCATTATCAGCCCAAATCCAAAGTTTACCTTAAAGTTCACTCTTTGTATTGTGCATCCTACTGTTTTCACCAAATATATAATGACATGTACCTACCACTGTCGTATCATACAGAAAAATTTCGCTGCCCTAAAAGTTCTGTGTTCTGTTTATTTCTCCTTCCCCTGTAACCCTGGCCACCACTAGTATTTTTTTACTGTCTCCATAGTTTCCCTTTTTCAGGATGTTATATAGTTGGAATCATACAGTATGTAACCTTTTCAGGTTAGCTCCTTTCACTTAATAATATGCATTTAAGTTTCCTCCATGTCTTTCCCTGATTTGATAGCTCATTTCTTTCTAGTGCCGAATAATCTTCACATTCTGAGTGTGCCACAGTTTACGTATCCATTCACCTATGGAGGGACATCTCGGTTGCCTCCAAGTTTTGGCAGTAATAAAAAAAAGCTGTAGTAAGTATCTGTGTGCAGGTTTTGTGTGGACTTAAGTTTCAGTTCATTTGGGTAAATACCAGAGAGCTCAATTGCTGGATCATATGATATAAGTATGTTTAGTTTTGTAAGAAACTACCAAACCATCTTCGAAAATGGCTTACCATTTTGCATTCCCATCAGCAATGAATGAAGGGTCCTATTACTCCACAGACATGCTAGCATTTGGTGGTGTCAGTGTTCTTGTTTTTTAGCCATTCTGATTGGTGTGTAGTAGTATCTCATTTTAATTTGTAATTCCCTAATGACATAGGACATGGAGCATCTTTTCATATGCTTACTTGCCACCTATATATATTCTCTAGTGAAGTGTCTGTTTAGAATTTTGCCCCATTTTTTTCTTACTGTTGAGTTTTAAGAGTTCTTTGTATATTTTGGATAATAGTCCTTTGTCAAATGTGTCTTTTGAAAATGTTTTCTCCTATTCTGTGGCTTTCCTTCTGATTCTCTTGACAGTGTCTTTTGCAGAGCAGAAGTTTTTAATTTTACTGAAGTCCCGTTTATCGATTATTTATTTAATGGATTCTGCCTTTGGTGTATCTGAAAGTCGTTGCCGCACCGACTGTCACCTGGATTTTCTCCTGTGTTATCTTCTAGGGGTTTTGTAGTTCTACATTTCACATTTAGATCTGCAGTTTGTTTGCAGTTACTTTTTGTAACTATCTTTCGTGGAAGAAAGCGATCTTATCTCCATTGTATTACCTTTGCTCCTTTGTCAAATATCAGTCAAATAACTTCATATGGATTGATCTCTGGGCTTTCTGTTCTGTTCCATTGATCTGTTTGTCTATTCTTCTACCAATATCGCACTGACTTGATTACTGTAACTTTATGTTAAGTTGTGAAGTCAAGTATTTTCAGTCCTCCAAATCATTCTTTCCTTCAATATTGAGTGGGCTATTCGGCGTCTTCTGCCTCTACATATAAACTTTAGAATCATATGTTGATACCCCAGAATAACTTGCTGGGATGTTGAGATTGCATTGAATCATATCCCAGAAAATCTAGAGCTCCTTGAGAGTGTCAGAATAGGTTTTGTAGAAGAAATTATAGTAAATTGAGGCCTGAAGGAAGAGCAAGAGCTGGACAGGTGAAACGGGGGGCGGCGTGGGTGCTGCAGGCTGAGTGTGCTGGGGAGCCGGGCAGTTCTGCATTATTATGGCAGATACAGATCATTCCCACTGTTAATAAATTGATTCTGTACCATGTGAAATAAGATGTGAGAACATATAGAAAATAGTATAGGATAAGATATATGAAGACAAAGCCCTACAGCCTAGGACAGTGGTACTAGGCTTACCTCACTTTATTATGCTTTGCTTTATTGCACTTTGCAGATAATTGTGTTTTTTATATTGAAGGTTTGTGGCAACCCGGTGTCAAGCAAGTCTGTGGGCAAAATTTTTCCAACAGCAGTGGCTCACTGCATATCTCTGTTACATTTTGGTAATTCTCACAATATTTGAAACTTCTTATTATTATTGAATTTGTTACGGTGATCTGTGATCAGTGATGTTACTATTGTAATTGATTTGGGGCACCACAAACCACACCCACAGGAGGTGGAGAACTTAATAAACATAATGCATGTTCTGACTACTTCAACAACCTGCCTTTCTTGCGCCTCTCTCCCTCTCCTTGGGCCTCCCTATTCCCTGAGACACAACAATGTTAAAATTATACCAAATAGTAATCATACAGTGGCTTTCTAAGTGTTCAAGTGAAAGGAAGACTCCCACATCTCTCACTTTAAATCAAAAAATAGTAATGATTAAGCCTAGTGAGGAAGGCATGTCAAAAGCTGAGACAGGCTGAAAGCTGGGCCTCTTGTGCCAGTTAGCCAAGTTACGAATGCAAAGGAGAAGTTCTTGGAGGAAATCAAAAGTGCTCCCCCAGTGAACACGCAAATCATAAGACAGAAAACAGCCTTATTGCTGATATGGAGAAGGTTTTAGTGATGATCTGGATAGAAAATCAATCCAGCCACGAAACTCCCTTAAGCCAAAGCCTAACCCAGAGCAAGGCCCCAAGTCTCTTTAATTCCATGAGGCTGAGAGAGGTGCAGAAGAAGAGTCTGAAGCCAGCAGGGGTTGGTTCTCGAGGTTGGAAGAGAGAGGCCGTCTCTATAACATCAAAGTGCAAGGTTCAGCAGCAAGTCATCCAGAAGATCTCACTAAGATAATTAACGAGGTGGCTACATGAAACGACAGATTTTCAGTGTAGATGAAACAGCCTTCTATTGGAAGAAAATGCCATCTAGGACTTTAATAGCTAGAAAGGAAACGTCAGTGCTTGGCTTCAACGCTTCAAAGGACAGGCTGACGCTCTTGCTAGGGGCTAATGTTGCTGGTGACTTTCAGTTGAAGCCAGTGCTTATTTGCCGTTCTGAAAATCCTAGGGCCCTTAATGATTATGCTAAATCTACTCTGCCTGTGCTCTCTAAATGAAACAACAAAACCTGGATGACAGCACATCTGTTTACAACACGGTTTACTGAATATTTTCGTCCACTGTTGAGACTTGCTGCTCAGAAGAAAAGATTCCTTTCAAACTATTACTGCTCGGTGACAATGCACCTAGTTACTCAAGAGCTCTGATGGAGACGTACAGTGAGATGCATGTTGTTGTCATGCCTGCTAACACAGCACCCATTCTGCAGCCCATGGATCAAGGAGTAATTTCGACTTTCAAGTCTTATTATTTAAGAAATACATTTCATAAGGCTATAGCTACCATGAATAGTAATTCCTCTGATGGTTCTGGGCAAAGTAAATTGAAAACCTTCTGAAAAGGATTCATCATTCTAGATGCCATTCAAAATATTAGCGATTCATGGGAAGAGGACAAAATATTAACATTAACAGGAGTTTGGTGAAAGTTGATTTCAACCCTCATGGATGACTTTGAGGGGTTCAGGCCTTCAGTGGAGGAAGTAACTGCAGATGTGGTGGAAACAGCAAGAGACCTAGAATTAGAAGTGGAGCCTGAAAATGTGACTGAATTGCTGCCATCTCAGGAGAAAACTTGAATGGATGAGGAGTTGCATTTTATGGAGAAAGTGGTTCATGAGATGGAATCTACTCCTGGTGAAAGTGCTGTGAAGATTATTGAAATGACAACAAAGGATTTAGAATATTCTATAAACTTAGTTGACAAAGCAGCTTAAGGGTTTGAAAGGTTTGGCTTCAATTTTGACAGAAGTTCTACTTTGGGTAAAAAGCTATCAAATAGCGTTGCAGGCTACAGAGAAATCGTTCCTGAAAGGAAGAGTCAGTCAAAGTGGCAAACTTCATTGTTGTCTTATTTTAAGAAGTTGCCACAGCTACTCCAGCCTTCAGCAAACACCATCTGATCAGTCAGCAGCCATCAACATCGAGGCAAGACCCTCCCCAAGGAAAAAGATTAAACTCCCTGAAGGTTAAAATGATGGTTAGCATTTTTTAGCAATAAAATATTTTAAAATTAAGGTATGTGCCTTTTTTCGTAGACAGAATGCTATTGCACAATCAATAGACTACAGTGTAGTGGAAACATAACTTTTATAGGCACTGGGAAACCGAAATTCGTGGGACTTGCTTTTGAAGTATTAATTTTATTGCTGTGGTCTGGAACTGAAAGTGTAATATCTCTGAGGTATGCCTGTAACAGTAATACTTCTGAGAAAATGCCTTAAGTCAGAGCATGGTGACTGGGAATAGTTGAGCTCTTTGGTTGGTCTCTGGCAGCCTAAATGTACACACAGATGATTATATCAAGACAAACAGTATATTGAGAATAAGCCTATTTCAAAAACAGTATAATGAGAATATTTGCAAGAATAAAAATTATATATTTTAAATAGGATTTATTTTCTCAATCAGTGTATTAGCTCAGGACACATTTATCCAACTGCATTTAAGGTACATAGTAAATAATTTCAATTACTGGAAATAATTAGTAATAAAGATAGGATAGAAATGAATAAACAAAAACCTGGATATGAGTAGAGGTGAAAAGTTTTTTTTTTATTTTTTTTTATTTTTTTTATTTTTTGCGGTACGCGGGCCTCTCACTGTTGTGGCCTCTCCCGTTGCGGAGCACAGGCTCTGGACACGCAGGCTCAGTGGCCATGGCTCACGGTCCCAGCCGCTCCGCGGCATGTGGGATCCTCCCGGATCGGGGCACGAACCCGTGCCCCCTGCATCGGCAGGCGGGCTCTCAACCACTGCGCCACCAGGGAAGCCCAGGTGAAAAGTTTTGTGGAGAAAAAAAGTGTAACGCTTTAAAAAATTATTTAAACAAAAACTGACAACAAAAGAATTAATTTTTAAGATTCCTTTTCTATACCTGAAATTGATGGGAAAGTTTAGAATCATTCCCAAGGTGAGAGATCAGAACATGGAAAGGGGGGAGGGACAGCAAAAAAATAAAAAGGAGGAAAAGATGAATGTAAGATGAATGTTAGCTTTGATAGAGGTCTGAGGAAAACACTGTAATAGGAAAGACATGTTGGAATATTCTGGAGGAAGTACTTCAAAAGCATGAAGAGAGTAAAAATGAAGTGCAAAGAATAGATATATTTTAGACTGGTAGAGGAGAGAAGCACACTGTTTTTCAGGTTACATTGATAAATATTTAGGCAAAGAGTGAAGAGGTTGAAGAGAAGAAAATTCAAACAAACAAACAGAAAGACATAACATGAAAACAGTTACTTTTTTTATTACTAACAGTTCTGCCATGGGATGTGTTTATATATAAAAATATTGATTAAAAATTGGTCATTCTGTCCAATAATGTGGAAAAAAATGATTTTCAAAGGTAACAAAATTTATTGTTTTAAAATGAATTAAGAAAGGATATATAAAACCCTTTCAGTAAGATTGTTGTGAGAATAAATGAGATGTCACTCTAGCAATTTTTTAATAGAAAAACCTGTGAGGATAAATGAGATTATATACTGAAAGTACTATGAGTATCTTACACAGAAAACACTATATAAATTCACTGTATTCCTTTCATTATGGGTTTTCCCATTAGTTATTGACTCTTCAGTGTGCATAATATTGGAAGAGAAGAAACCATTATAGAAGATGGACGCAGTTTCTTTGTATAATAATTTTTTAAAGTTATATATATTTAATATGAATTGTTTAATTAACATAACATCACATTTTAATGTCTTTTACTTGTTTATCAGAAGTGAAACATGCTTTATTGGCTTAATGCTGAAATATTTTACAAAGTGTGTGCTACAAATTCACAATGGTAGGCCTACAAGCTATTATTAAGTATTCATACTCAACATGAAAGCATGTTCTAGTGATAAATAAAGATCAAGGTGGAATAGGTAGAGATAAAATTTGATGAAGTCATTTGCTCCTTTTATGAATGTAGACGTAAAATGAAATGTGGTCAATAAATATCATTGTTAGTGCTATTTAAATTTGAGACAAAAATATTATCCTTGTTCAACAATCACAACACACACAACGAAGCACTAATAATAGAAACAAATTCATCAGTCCAAGTTGCTGTTATTTACTGTATTTAATCAAAGTCACTTAATTTGACATCTCATTTTTTAAATGCAGAATTATAGATACGACATTTTTCATCAGTAATGAAGGTTATCTTCATTTTTGTAACTGTGACACATTTCTGGCAGTTAAGTCCCTAAACTGCAATTTTGTTGCTGATTTGTGAATTGTCTTTGCCTTTACTAATGAAATGATTTACTAAAGGATTTAAAAAACAACACCAGGGCTTCCCTGGTGGCACAGTGGTTGGGGGTCCGCCTGCCGATGCAGGGGACACGGGTTCGTGCCCTGGTCCGGGAGGATCCCACATGCTACAGAGCGGCTGGGCCCGTGAGCCATGGCCGCTGAGCCTGCGCGTCCAGAGCCTGTGCTCTGCAATGGGAGAGGCCACAACAGTGAGAGGCCTGCGTACCGCAAAAAAAAACAACAAAAAACCACCAGCTTTTCAAATGTAGTTTCAGCTTCTTCTCATTGGAAGTAAATTAGATCCTCTTTGGACTGGAGCAGTATTGTAATAATTTGACAAATAGCACCTTTGTGACCTGATAGTATTAAGTAAAGCTTTTAGCATTGCATTAAACCTAAATTTAAGTAGTATTTTTATGCTGAATCCAAGGGTCACTAACCACTGTCTTGTGATAATTGCTAGAATGTAGCGGTGACATGTGTAAGAGACAATCCCAACATTCATTTTCCCTCTTTTCCCAAGAAAACATCTAATATTCCGGTATGTATACCTATCTGAGATGTGACGATAAAGAAACCTCCTATGACCTGTGTCTTGAGAAGCAGTGCACCAGAGCAGGGTTGAGTATGGGCTTGGGAACTTGACTTCCTTCTGGGATTTGAACCCTAGCTACATGGCCCTAGGCAAGTTGCTTAAGGTCTTTGTGCTTTGATTTCCTGATTCAGTATCCTAGGGTTGTTGTGAGCAGCCGTAGGTAGGTTCTGGACTCCACGTTCTTCTGTCCTGCAAGAGCCAAGTTTGTTTCGCTCTCTTTAGAGGCACTAGCAGCCACTGAGCAGTGCTGCCTGCCCCGGAAGTCTGGCTACTTCGAGGCTCCTGACAGAGCTCCTGCTTCCTAGGCACCCAGAGGCAAGAAACAGATGTGACTGGGACCTGATGAGTAGTGGAAAGATCAGAACAGTCGACCCCTTCAGCTCAACTCAAAACAACTTTTAAAGATCTTCCTTGTTCCTGTCCTTCTCATATTGTTATTGCCGTGTGAATGACCATTTTCCTTACTCTACACAAATCCATGTTCATAATTAGGTTAGAGATTTGCCTCCTTTAAGAAACGTATTTTGATGAGTTTGTTATTTGTATATATAATTATAATGTAGATTCCTGTTAATATGCTAGCTGGTTCTCATTTACTATTACTTTTCTTAAATATATTGTTAAATAAAGAAGTTGGCTTCTTTGATAGGATTTTAAATCCTCTGAGGACAGAAATCTGTGCTTTTTCTCTCCTTTCTTTCCATGCTCAGGGTAGTATATTGTACAGAATGTGAAGAAAAAGGTCAGGCGTTCATTAAATGATGCTATATAAATTTTACCATTAACTACTAAAAAGCAGATATTCTATTTTTATTCCATTACCCCATTCCTTGCTTGCATTCTTCCTAGGACTTTGCATTAATATAGAGTTCCCCTAAGAGAATTTTGTCTGTGCATTCTGAAGGCAGTGAAGACCTGATTCCCTTCAGCTGCGTATACTTCCTCAGGAAAATATAATTGGTACTGATACCGTATTAGCTTATTTTTAGCATGGGAAAGAATTATTCTGAAGAGCAGAACTTCAGTCTAGGATAGTTTACCTGATGTCAATATGTGTCTATGAAAGAAGGACTTTTAAAAATTAAGTATTATTCATCACATTATTTATCCAAGGAAGTTTAACAGAAACATTTTCACAATAAGACCTGACAATAGATGGATTTCACTGATGCTTAATGTAGACTATTTGAAATCTTTTGTCCATATACTCAGTTGTCAATTCATGCAACTATATTTAAATGAAAATTTGTGCTTGGAGGGAGGCTTAGTACCATCCAGAATTATTGTTCTACAGCTGTTACAAGCCCTCAGCTGTTTGCACTTTCCAGTTTCTTTCTATCCAGAGAAAGAGAATGAGCCATTATGGGGTCTGAGAGAGCGCGTCTCTATTTAACACTTCATTATGTAGGCTGTTTTTTAGCAGAGGAGTTAAATGCTAGCTGCCTGACTTTGCTGCACTGGACTGACCAAGATAATTATTGGTATTCAGCTGTTTGAAGAACATTTTTGTAGGCATAGTATGAAGAGCTGTAGATTTCTGTTATTTTGTCAACAATCCATGATCAAATAAGATCGTGTTCATAAGAATTTAAAACACAAGAAATGGAACCATAGAATTTTGTTTCCTAGCTGTATTGAAATATCAAGAATAAGAGGTAAAAAACAAAGTTCCTTATTCATTGAGCATATCATGAATCTTTGGGCTGTTTTGCTGTAAATCTAATATTATAAAGGAGACATATCCTTATCTATCCTTTAACTGGTTAATTGATTCTTCTAGTTTATTTAAAATATGACACAAAATTCTGAAGATCACCTTTCCTCATTACAGTAAGTGTATTTTTAAAAATACAAACTATTGAAACCAAGAATATTCTTTTAAAAATAATAATTTTTGAAATGTTCAAAGCTTACTTAGCTTTTAGAAATATGTAAAAGTTCAAACTATCATAGTAGTGGGGTCTAAGGTTAAAAAATAGTGCCAGGCCAGATTTTGAGGGTCCCCAAATGCAAGCTACCGTATTTGGACTTTAGAGTCTGTGATCTACAGGGGTGCTTGGAAGGCTCTATAACAGAAGGGTAGCTGGGGGAATAGAAGGCAAAATGTTAGGAAAATAATTCTGGAAATGTGCAAGAGAATTAGAAGAATTGAAGAGAAATACTCAAGACTAAAAACATATTAGGAAATAAATGCAACAATTAACAAGTCACAATATTTCCTTTCAGAAATAGCTCTCCCCTCTTGGTTTTTATGACACGGAGATTTTCTGATTCTAAATCTGCCCTGTCTGTGTTTTCTTCTCTGTGTGACTTTTTTCTCCTCTGCGCGTGGAGGTTCCACATTGGTTATCTGCTCTTCTCCCCTCTCCTTTCCTCCCCTCCCTGCGTGTCTCCTTCCCTCTCTCCTCTCTTTTCTTCACCTCCTGTCCTCTCCCCTCCCCTTAACCTTCTTTCCCTTTTCCTTCCATTGCAGTTACTTCTTTCTCTCTCCTTTCTTTCTATTCCCTCCTTCCCTCCCTCCCTCTCCTCTTTCTCCCATCCCGTTTTCTCCTCTTTTAGTATATCTATATCCATATCTCTACCTGTATCTATGTCTACATCTGTATTATCTATTTCCTTCAGAAATATCTATCTTTCAAGTATCATCTCTATGTGAATGATGACTCAGTATATAGCTCTAGGCCTTAGAAATGCAACCTTATAGTCTCTCAAATTATACATTACAATTCCCCCCATCAAAATATAGAACTGCAGTGATAAATTAGTTCTCTTGCAAAGGTAGAAACTCCCAGTGATACTTGTCTGACTTTCTGTGTAACCTTAGGAAAGTTAATAGACCTCTATGAAATCTTAGATCTCTCATCTGTAAAATGAAGAGAATAATAATGCCTATTTCTGAGGGTGTGTTATAATAATTGGATTAGATTATTAATATAAAGCGCATCGCCCTGTCTCATTTGTATAAAGTAAACTCTCAATAAAAAGTTTGCTCTTTCATTATTTTATAGTTTTGCAGGTAAAATAGAGAATGATTTAGAGCTTCTTTGGTATTTACTCTCTGTCTCAAGGATTATGGCTGGTTCTCAGTGATGGGTTTTAATCACAAATTACAAGGATACCGCTACTTCCTAATTATAAATACTGTAGAATGAGGACGCACCTTAACACTCAGTAATGCATTTACATGATTTGAGCCACTGTTCTTTTCCTCTAAAATGAGGAAGATAATTACTAACTTCATTAAGCCTTATTTTGAGTGTCAAAGAAATGGTATATTTGAAGACATATATATATGCTTAATTTCAACAAATTATAAGGTATTACTTAGACTAATGATATATAGAGGGATTGAGATAGACTACATTGTGACTTAAATAAATTTCCCCTGATCAAAATATTCTTGTGTTTAAAGTTTATTCCTAGATATCAACTTTGAAAGACATATAGGCCAACAATATTTTTTCTGTTTTTCAATGTTGAGGGACTAGTATTTTAAATACTCTTATTCTTTCATTAACTAATTATTAACTAGTATTTGTTGAGGGACTAGTATTTTAAATACTCTTATTCTTTCATTAATTATTAACTAAATTTTATCAGGTACTTATATTGAACCCAAAGGAATCATGAGTGATGTGGAATTTAAAAATTGCAAGCTTTAGTTCAGTACCAAATAAATATAAATAATTCATAAAAATTGTATGTGTAACATGACTATGGTTAAGACCTCATGCTTCGTCTCAGTCTCAATGTTTGAGCTATACTGTATCTTAGACATCAGTTAGTTCAATACTCTCATTTTACCCTCAGAGAAATAAAAACTAGAGATCCAAAAACGGTGAATGTCTTGGCCTAAGGTATTTAGTGGCAGAATCGGAAATGGACAACAGGTCTCTTTGCCTCAGTTTGAGGCACTTTTTGTAATAGAACTCCAGGATAAGATTTATACATTTCAGAGGTGTCATGGTGTCCCGATTTCCACGAGGAACTCTGGTCTGAAGCACTGGGTTTGAGGCTGCTGCATGCAGCATCCTGTGAGCAAGTGAAACTAGACTAAGCACAGAGGGGAAAAAAAGTTGGGGAAGTCTGTGTCCTGGAATAGTGAAGTGATTTATCAGAGAGGAAGTAAGACTGTCTCCATGTGGTGTCAGTGGCTCCTGGAAGCTGCAGAATTAGCTGGTCCTCAAATAATATGATCTCACAGAAAGAGGGAAAACCATCTCTTCTTCAGCAGCCTTACCCATCCCTGAGAAGGATTTGAATTGGCTTTGTTGAGGTAGACTGAGGCTCAAGGGCTCGCCTCAAGCATCGGGTGCAAGTCTCCTCCATGTATCTTTTCTTTCTCCTGGGAGGACCAGCTTCCCCAGAATAAGGAGAAGTAAATTGTAGACGCAGCGATAGGAAGACCATGGGCTCCACCTCTGTACCCTGAGACGAGGAAATGGAGGACATAATTTGCCCAGGTTCTCTCAAGTGGCAAAGCGGTAGAGACGGGTTTTGAACCCAAGTCTTTAGCCTCCAGAACCTGTGCTTTTAGCTACAGTGCAACTCTGCCTTAGGAAAAGCACATCAATCTTTGATTAGATAATAACAACCGTGTGGCTGACAGGTCTTGGTGCTCCGGCCTGGTGTCAGGCCTGAGCCTCTGAGGTGGGAGAGCTGAGTTCAGGACATTGCTCCACCAGAAACCTCCCAGCCCGACATAATATCAATAGGCAAGAGCGCTCCCAGAGATCTCTGTCTCAGCACTAAGACCCAGCTCCACCCAATGGCCAGCAAGCTCCAGTGCTGGACGCCCCATGCCAGACAACTAGCAAGACAGGAACACAGCCCCATCCATTAGCAGAGAGGCTGCAAAAAATCATGCTAAGTTCACAGACACCCCAGAACACACCACCGGGTGTGGTCCTGCCCACCAGAAAGACAAGATCCAGCCCCAGCCACCAGAACACAGGCACCAGTCCCCTCCACCAGGAATTCTACACAACCCACTGAACCAACCTCACCCACTGGGAGGCAAACACCAAAAACAACAGGAACTACAAACCTGCAGCCTGCAAAAAGGAGACCCCAAACACAGTAAGTCAAACACAATGAGAAGACAGAGAAATATGCAGCAGATGAAGGAGCAAGGTAAAAACCCACCAGACCAGACAAATGAAGAGGAAGTAGGCAGTCTACCTGAGAAAGAATTCAGAATAATGATAGTAAAGTAAAATCTTGGAAATAGAATGGAGAAAATAAAGGAAACGTTTAAAAAAGAACTAGAAGAACTAAAGAGCAAACAAATATGATGAACAACACAATAAATGAAATTAAAAATCTCTAGAAAGAATCAATAGCAGAATACCTGAGGCAGAAGAATGAACAAGTGACCTGGAAGATAAAATAGGGGAAATAACTGCCACAGAGCAGAATAAAGAAAAAAGAATGAAAAGAATTGAGGACAGTCTCAGAGACTTCTGGGAAAACATGATACACACCAACATTTGAATTATAGGACTCTCAGAAGAAGAAGAGAAAAAGAAAGGGTCTGAGAAAATATTTGAAGAGATTATAGTTGAAAAACTCCCTAACGGGAAAGGAAATAGTCAAGTCCAGGAAGCACGGAGAATCCCATACAGGATAAATCCAAGGAGAAACATGCCAAGACACATATTACTCAAACTATCAAAAGTTAAATACAAAGAAAAATATTAAAAGCAACAAGAGAAAAGCAACCAATAACATACAAGGGAATCCCCATAAGGTTACCAGCTGATCTTTCAACAGAAACTCTGAAAGCCAGAAGGGAGTGGCAGGATATATTTAAAGTGATTAAAGGGAAAAACCTACAACCAAGATTACTCTACCCAGCAAGGATCTCATTCAGATTCGACAAAGAAATTAAAACCTTTACAGACAAGCAAAAGCTAAGAGAATTGAGCACCACCAAACCAGCTTTACAACAAATACTAAAGGAACAACTCTAGGCAGGAAGCACAAGAGAAGGAAGAGACCTACAAAAACAAACCCGAAACAATTAAGAAAATGGTAATGGAAACATACATATCGATAATTACTTTAAATGTAAATGGATTAAGCGCTCCAACCAAAAGACATATACTGGTTGAATGGATACCAAAAGAAGACCCACATACATGCTGTCTACAAGAGACCCACTTCGGACCTAGAGACACATACTGACTGAAAGTGAGGGGATGGAAAAAGATATTCCATGCAAATGGAAATCAAAAGAAAGCTGGAGTAGCAATTCTCATATCAGACAAAATAGACTTTAAAACAAAGACTGTTACAAGAGACAAAGAAGGACACTACATAATGATCAAGGGATCAACCCAAGAACAAGGTATAACAATTGTAAATATTTATGCACCCAACATAGAAGTACCTCAATACATAAAGCAAATGCTAACAGCCATAAAAGGGGAAATTGAGAGTAACACAACAATAGTAGGGGATTTTAACACCCCCCTTTCACCAATGGAGAGATCATCCAAAATGGAAATAAATAAGGAAACACAAGCTTTAACTGGCACATTAAACAAAATGGACAAAAAGGATATCTATAGGACATTCCACCCAAAAACAACAGAATACACTTTCTTCTAAAGTGCACATGGAACATTCTCCAAGATCATATGTTGGGTCACAAATCAAGCCTTGGGAAATTTACAAAAATTAAAATCAAATATCTTTTCCAACCACAATGCTATGAGACTAGATATCAATTACAGGAAAAACACTGGAAAAAATACAAACACATGGAGCCTAAGCAATACTCTACTAAATAACCAAGAGATTACTGAAGAAATCAAAGGGGAAATCAAAAAATACCTAGAAACAAATGACAATGAAAACAGGATGACCCCAAACCTGTGGGATGCAGCAAAAGCAGTTCTAAGAGGGAAGTTTATACCAATACAGTCCTACCTCAAAAAACAAGAAAAATCTGAAATAAATAACCTAACCTTACACCTAAAGCAATTAGAGAAAGAAGAAGAACAACAAAAAAACCCGCAAAGTTAGCAGAACAAAAGAAATCATAAAGATCATATCACAAATAAATGAAAAAGAAATGAAGGAAACAATAGCAGAGATCAATAAAACCCAAAGCTGCTTCTTTGAGAAGCTAAACAAAATTGATAAACCATTAGCCAGACTCATCAAGAAAAAAAAGGAGAAGACTCAAATCAACAGAATTAGAAATGCAAAAGGAGAAGTAACAATTGACACTGCAGAAATACAAAGGACCATGAGAGATTATTACAAGCAACTATATGCCAAAAAAAAAGGACAACCTGGAAGAAATGGACAAATTCTTAGAAAAGCACAGCCTTCTGAGACTGAACCAGGAAGAAATAGAAAATATAAACAGACCAGTCAGAAGCACTGAAATTGAAACTGTGATTAAAAATCTTCCAACAAACAAAAGCCCAGGACCAGATGGCTTCAAAGGCAAATTCTATCATTTAGAGAAGAGCTAACACCCATCCTTCTCAAACTCTTCCAAAATATAGCAGAGGAAGGAACACTCCCAAACTCATTCTACGAGGCCACCATCACCCTGATACCAAAACCAGACAAAAATGTCACAAAAAAAGAAAACTACAGGCCAATATCACTGATGAACATAGATGCAAAAATCCTCAACAAAATACTAGCAAACAGAATCCAACAGCACATTAAAAGGGTCATACACCATGATCAAGTGGGGATTATCCCAGGAATGCAAGGATTCTTCAATATATGCAAATCAATCAATGTGATACATCATATTAACAAACTGAAGGATAAAAACCATATGATCATCTCAATAGATGCAGAAAAAGCTTTTGACAGAATTCAACACCCATTTATTATAAAAACTCTCCAGAAAGTAAGCATAGAGGGAACTAACCTCAACATAATAAAGGCCATATGTACCAAAACCACAGCCACCATCGTACTCAATGGTGAAAAACTGAAAGCATTTCCTCTAAGATCAGGAATAAGCAAGGTTACCCACTCTCACCACTGTTATTCAACATAGTTTTGTAAGTTTTACCCACAGCAATCATAGAAGAAAAAGAAAGAAAAGGTATCCAAATCAGAAAAGAAGTAAAACTGTCTGTGTTTGCAGATGACATGATACTATACGTAGAGAATCCTAAAGATGTTACCAGAAAATGACCAGAGATAATCAATGTATTTGGTAAAGTAGCAGAATACAAAATTAATGCACAGAAATCTCTTACATTCCTATACATTAATGATGAAAAATCTGAAAGAGAAATTAAGGAAACACCCCCATTTACCACTGCAACAAAAAGAATAAAATACCTAGGAATAAACCTACCTAAGGAGAAAAACAACCTGTATGCAGAAAACTATAAGAAACTGACGAAAGAAATTAAAGATGAAAGCAAACAGTTGGAGAGATATATCATGTTCTTGGATTGGGAGAATCAACATTGTGAAAATGACTCTACTACCCAAAGCAATCTACATATTCAATGCAATCCCTATCAAACTACCACTGGCATTTTTCACTGAACTAGAACAAAAAATTTCACAATTTGTATGGAAACACAAAAGACGCCGAATAGCCAAAGCAATCTTGAGAACGAAAAATGGAGCTGGAGGAATCAGGCTCTCTGACTTCAGACTATACTACAAAGCTACAGTAATCAAGACAGTCTTGTACTGGCACAAAAACAGAAATATAGATCAATGGAACAGGATAGAAAGCCCAGAGATAAACCCATGCACATATGGTCAACTTATCTTTGATAAAGGAGGCAGGAATATACAGTGGAGAAAGGACAGCCTCTTCAATAAGTGATGCTGGGAAAACTCGACAGGTACATGTAAAAGTATGAGATTAGGTCACTCCCTAACACCATACACAAAAATAAACTCCAAATGGATTAAAGACCTAAATGTAAGACCAGATACTCTAAAACTCTTAGAGGAAAACATAGGCACTACACTTTTTATGACATAAATCACAGCAAGATCCTTTGGTCCACCTCCTAGAGAAATGGAAAGAAAAACAAAAACAAATGGGACCTAACAAAACTTAAAAGCTTTCCTGCAACAGAGGAAACCATAAACAAGAGGAAAAGACAACCCTCAGAATGGGAGAAAATATTTGCAAATGAAGCAACTGACAAAGGATTAATCTCCAGAATTTACGAGCAGCTCATACACTCAATAGCAGAAAACCAAAAACCCAATCAAAAAATGGGCAGGGGCTTCCCTGGTTGCACGGTGGTTGAGAGTCCGCCTGCCAATGCAGGGGACGCGGGTTCGTGCCCTGGTCTGGGAAGATCCCACATGCCGCGGAGCGGCTGGGCCCGTGAACCATGGCCGCTGAGCCTGCGTGTTCAGAGCCTGTGCTCCGCAACGGGAGAGGCCACAACAGTGAGAGGCCCGCGTACCGCAAAAAAAAAAAAAAAAAGGGCAGAAGACCTAAGTAGACATTTCTCCAAAGAAGATATACAGATTGCCAACAAACACATGAAAGGATGCTCAACATCACTGATCATTAGAGAAATACAAATCAAAACTACCATGAGGTATCACCTCACAGCAGTCAGAATGACCATCACCAAAAAATTTACAAACAATAAATGCTGGAGAAGGTGTGGAGAAAAGGGAACCCTCTTGCACTGTTGGTGGGAATGTAAATTGATACAGCCACTATGGAGAACAGTATGGAGGTTCCTTAAAAAAACTAAAAATTGAATTACCATATGACCCAGCAATCCCCCTCCTGGGCATATACCCTGAACAAACCATAATTCAAAAAGAGACATGTACTACAATGTTCATTGTAGCACTCTTTATTATAGATAGGACATGAAGGCAACCTAAGTGTCCATCAACAGATGAATGGATAAAGAAGATGTGGCACATATCTACAATGGAATATTACTCAGCCATAAAAACAAATGAAATTGTACTATTTGTAGTGAGGTGGATGGATCGAAAGTCTGTCATGCAGAGTGAATTAAGTCAGAAAGAGAAAAACAAATACCCTATGCTAATACGTATATATGGAATCTAAAGATAAAACGAAAAGAAATGTTCTGATGAACCTAGGGCCAGGACAGGAATAAAGACGCAGACATAGAGAATGGACTTGAGGATACTGGGAGGGGAAGGGTAAGCTGAGACGAAGTGAGAGAGTTACATTGACATATATACACTACCAAATGTAAAATAGATAGCTAATGGGAAGCAGCTGCATAGCACAGGGAGATCATCTCGGTGCTTTGGGACCACCTAGAGGGGTAGAATATGGAGCGTGGGAGGGAGATACAAGAGGGAGGGGATATGGGGATATGTATATATATAATTGATTCATTTTGTTATACAGTAGAAAGTAGCTCAACATTGTAAAGCAATTATACTCCAATAAGATTGTTAAAAAGAAAATATATATACGTTTCAAACATTAACTGAGTTGTTTTTTTAAAGTTTTGTCAGTGATCCCTGAAGTTAGATAATTAGAGTATTCTTGACAAATCCTCTTATGTTAATTATTTAAATAATTATTTAACCAAATCCTCATGTAGACTTAGGCTGAGGCATATTCATGCAGTGTCCTAATAGAGCTTTATTCCTGATAGTTTCAATTTATTTATACTCTGATGTAATTTAAATAATGTTATGAAAATTATTTAAGGGCATCTTCTCTTTATGTAATGCACATATTAAACCACTTTCATAGTCACTCATTTATTACAATAACTTTTTATCCAGAAAGTACTGTAACCCCTCCTGCCTTAAAATACTTACTGTTTTTAATAGTAAGTAGCTTAAACTTAAGTCAATTTGTATTTTTCTATTTATATATACAGTCTCTAAATACGGAACTCAAATATGGGATGTTGATACTTTAAGAGATCATTATTAAAACTGCCTTATGAATTTAATTATATTGCTTAGATAAGAGCTTTCTTTTTTAGCACAGAAAATGTTTCATTTGAAATGCAAATCAAAACTACAATGAGGTATCACCTCACACTGGTTAGAATGGACATTATCAGAAAATCTACAAACAAAAAATTCTGGAGAGGGTGTTGAGAAAAAACCCTCTTGCACTGTTGGTGGGAATGTAAATTGATACAGTCACTATAAAGAACAGTATGGAGGTTCCTTAAAAAACTAAAAATAGAATTATCATATGGCCCAGCATTCCCACTCCTGGGCATATACCCAGAGAAAACCACAATTCAAAAAGACACAGGCACACCAGTGTTCATTGCAGCACTATTTACAATAGCCAGGTCCTGGAAGCAACCTAAATGCCCATCGACAGACGAATGGATAAAGAAGATGTGGCACATATATACAATGGAATATTACTCAGCCATAAGAAGGAATGAAATTGGGTCATTTGTACAGATGTGGATGTATCTAGAGACTGTCTTACAGAGTGAAGTTAAGTCAGAAAGAAAAAAATAGTGTATATTAACGCATATATGTGGAATCTAGAAAAATGGTACAGAACTGGTTTGCAAGGCAGAAATAGAGACACAGATGTAGAGAACAAACGTATGGACACCAAGCCGGGGTGGCAGGGTGGTGGTGGGATGAACTGGGAGATTGGGATTGACATATACACACTAATACGTGTAAAATGGATAGCTAGTACGAGCCTGCTGTATAAAAAATGAAATAAAATTAAAAATATTTGTCTCATTTGAATGAATGCTAAAATAAAGTATTTAAGAAAATCACATCAAACTATTACATAATTATTTTTTGTTTTTATTTTTCTTTTTGAGTTACTAAGTGTAATAGCAGACATTAATGAGAGCTAGTCTGCTTACTACCTTACTCTCAAAGTAATCACTGTGATAGTTTTTCTTTTCTATAATTTTTAGTGACAATACACCTCATTTGTTTGAAATCATCAAGGAGGAAGTTAGGCAATGAAGTGTAGTTCCTTCAAATTTAAACATTAAATTATATCTGCTCGTGAAATTTAGTCTTGAAATTATTTTCCTCTTGTCACAATGTTGAAAACATCGAGGATTATATACACATGTATATAATCTTAGAATTGTCATTCATAACATCAAACATTACAGTGTTACATTTGGCTTTTCATACACTGATATTTTAAGAGCTATTATGGTGCAAAGTGTTGTTCAGCCCAAGCTTGTGTTATTTATTTGTATTTTAATCTGGGCTTGTAAATTTGATCCAGTGTTGTTTTACATGGCCAAAAGTTTGCTTTAATCTCTCTCATTTCATTTTCATATTGCTGCTCCCAATGTTAAAAGGTTTCAGAAATAAGCAGCCTCTGAGGTTGTAAGTAAATTAAGAATTAATAAATTATTAACTCAGAGTAGTGGCTTTAGACACTAAACACTTTCCAAAGATTTAAAATGTATTAATTCGATTTTATGAATTTCTGGTTTCTTCTTTAGAATTATTTTACGTAATTTTAGAAAAATGCTTTCTTTAGAATTACGATAGGCATTATCAGTTTTCTGGTTGAAAGCCAGGCAGCTCATTCCTTCTTACGTGCAGTAGCTCTGGTTTGTGTGGTTGTTTGCCGTTTGCAGATCCATGTACCCAGGAAAATCTTCTCCCCTCAAGGGTGTGGTCATTAATGGTGAAAATCACATGCACATGTTACCCAAACGTATTCAGTGGGAATCAGGAGAAGTCAGCTGGAGGGCATCTGGGAAAGGATTTGTCATCGATAAATAGGTACCCACGGAAGAAAATGTAGTTGTCTTTGTTGGACATTGCAGTTTTTGCCTGTGACACCTAGAATCTCATTAGCCATCTAGCAACGGAAAAACAAAGAACAAACATAAAATTCCCAGCACACTGAGAATGGCAGGGCAGAGGGTTGCAAATAAGCTCGATTTGTGATGTGGTGTCAGGACTGAGCTGAAGTTTGTTTATAATTACCAGTAGCAGTGAACGTTCTCTTCAATACTAAGGGCAAGATTGTATCTGAGATAGTTGAAACTACTACATAAGTGGATTCTTGACAAACCATGTGCTGCTGGATTTGGTACTAATATTCAAGGGTAAATAGAGAGGATGCGTCCTTCAAATGCAATTCTTCATTCCCATGTGTCGTTTTTCTCTTCTCTCTCCTGGCTACATTTCTAAGTATTGAGTAATGAGAAACAATATATACAACATGCAGTAGACTCATGGACTGCAGTGCTGGTGTGGAATGTTCTAATCCTTTAATTTTGTGACTCCTTTAGGAATGCTATGTCATTAGTATTTAAATCACTTCATAAATATTTCATTTTAAATACCATTGTAATATCTTGTGTATGCCTTAATTTGTAACATAATGGTTTTGTATAGTGAGACAGTTTCATCAGGGCACTTATACGATTAAAAAGAGATTTAATGGAACACTTTATCGTTACTTTGAGTTGACCATGGAACAGAAAGCAAGAGCCTATTTATTTCTTGCAGAAATAGCTTCTTATATTTAGATGCTTTGTTTTTTTAAAGAAAAATCAACATATACATGCCACCCAATACACATTCAGGAAAATTGTAGACACTACAGCTTTGGTGGAAGAGGTAAGCAGAGAGAAGCAGGGGATAAAACCGTCAAAGTCCTGAGATAACCTTGTATGAGGAGATTGAGGGACGGGGTAGCAAAGGAATAGGGGGGCACAGATGAAGGTTAAAATGGGGGGGATTTTATTTATTTATTTACATCTTTATTGGAGTATAATTGCTTTACAATCGTGTTTTAGTTTCTGCTTTATAATAAAGTGAATCAGTTATACATATGTTCCCATATCTCTTCCCTCTTGCATCCCCCTCCCTCCCACCCTCCCTATCCCATCCCTCTAGGTGGTCACAAAGCACCGAGCTGATCTCCCTGTGCTATGCGGCTGCTTCCCACTAGCTATCTGTTTTACATTTGGTAGTGTATATATGTCCATGCCACTCTCTCACTTCGTCCCAGCTTACCCTTCCCCCTCACCGTGTCCTCAGGTCCATTCTCTACGTCTGTGTCTTTATTCCTGTCCTGCCCCTAGGTTCTACAGAACCATTTTTTAAAAAATTATTTAATTTTTTGGCTGGCTTGGGTTTTCCTTGCAGTGTGTGGGCCTCCCACTGTGGAGCACAGGCTCCAGGTGCACAGGCTTCAGTAGTTGTGGCTCGCGGGCTCAGTAGTTGTGGCTCGCAGGCTCTAGAGCACAGGCTCAGTAGTTGTGGCCCATGGGCTTAGTTGCTCCGCAGCACGTGGGATCCTCCTGGATCAGGGCTCGAACCTTGTCCCCTGCAGTGGCAGGCAGACTCTCAACCACTGTGCCACCAGGGAAGCCCCCAAATGTGGGTAATTTCTTAAGCTTATGAAAGCTTTACTTTCCTTGACCTTCTTTTCATTGTTCTTCCATTAGAGTGTCATTATAGAATATTCAAGAATTTGAGGGCCATACGGACACATTCTACAGGAAAAACATCTGAAGAGATAATATCCCCAGCATTTCCCTGTGCACATGATGGAAAAATTGAGGTTTATTTTTTCTTCCTCCTCTCTTAAAGGTGTATGTGATGAAGACCACAGAAGCACTTTCTTTCCCAGAGCATCCCATTCTTTATATAGTTAGTTCTTATTTTCATTGAAAGTCCTCTTGAACTTACTAAAGAGAGGATTATATCTTGTGCTTTGCATCTTCTATAGTATCCAGATAGCTAAGCAATAATTGCTGAATCATTAAAAATGTACTTTTGAAGATTTGTCTCATTATCATGACAGCATACTGTCATGTGTTCTTGCTTGCCCTCAATCATTATATTCTTAATCATGAAATAAAGATTTTGAGATATTTTTAAATTCCATTCATATTTGGGAAAAGAAAATTTGGAGGAAATATGACTCCAAATTACACACGAGCAAAAGTGACATTTAACTTGCAGAAATCCTTTAATAAAATTAAACCATTAAGGCTGTATGCTAGTGTCTGTATATTGACTCTTTTAACTGTGTATTATAAGATGTTGACCCTGAAAACAAAAGGACACTATAATAGAGAGCTGAGTCATTGTTTTCAGGGAAAAGCATGCTGATGTCTTGTGAAGAAAGTTACAAAGTGCAGTGGCATTGAGGAGACTCGCAGCTCACTCTAAATTTTAAGGGAAATTAGTGCCAGTAAGTGTATATTAAAATCACGGCTGACTTATCTCTAGAAAGCAGAAATAGGTTCTCCTTGAATGTTACCTATTTTTTCCTACAAACTGACTTCTCAGGGTTAGAGCCAATGGAAGAAAATAACATCAAGCTTGTATTTTTATAAACTTTGCTTAAAGGGAAGTCCAAGGGATAGGAAATATGAAAGAAAATTTAGGGGACATGGAGGCTAAATTAGAATGTCCAAAGAATGTTTAGAAAGTATTGCAGAAGGATAGAATAAGAGAGAATTAGGGGAGACAATATTGAAAGAAAACAGTGACTGAGAATTTTTCAGAGTTGATGAAACACGTAATCCTCATATTGTTGAAGCCTAAGAAGTCCTGAAGAGTATTTTTATTTTTAATCCATATCCCAGTAAAATGCAGAGAAGAAAGAAAAAGAGAAACTTACAAAAAGTGAGTGATCTTACAATGATCAGGCTTAGTAGGTTACCAATAGATTTTTCAAAGGTAACAGTAGATGTCAGAAGATGAGGGAACACAACTGGGTCATATTTCACTTGTTTAAAGTTCAGCAAGTTCAAAACAACCACGTTCACCAGCAGGTGTAGACAGATCACGGCTTATTAAGTACTCTAGAGCATACACTAGTCTTCAGATGCTTTGCATTGTGAACTGAGCTGAATCTCCATAGCACTTTCAATACCAGAATAAAATCATCAAAGTTGTTGCTGCTTTTAAAGAATAGCCATATACCATTTGAATGAACATCATATGAATCTTGACTACATTGTAGTCCAGGACATGGGTCTTCTCTGTCTCTGTGCTGTTAATTTGTCACCAAACACTTTCTCACTTGATCTGGGATGAGTTAGAGCAAGCAGATAGAGGACTGATCTTATCTATACTGTTCTCTCATGTCAAGGAAGGCATGGCAAATAGCAAAATAATAACTGTGTCACTATTTGAGACAATTGAATACAATCAAGTTGGAGAAATCAGGTGGCTGTGGAGTAAACTTCATTCAAATTGGAACATGATCAAAAACACATAAATATAGTGAAATAGAGGGATATAACACACAGTATTGAGTATGCTTATATTAAATTTGCATATGGCACAAACATATTCTAACGTCTTCAAATTTCTGGGAGTAGAAAAAGTAGTATGAAACCATGACTTGACAAGAAAGGATGAAATTAAAAGTCACTTTAGAAAAAGATAAGGGAATTTACTTCTAATAGAACAAACTGGAAAATAGTAATAGAGGATTTGAAAAGAAAAGGATTTTTCCTAAAAGAAAATTTTGAGAAGAAATACTGATGATCAGATAAGTTGATACTATGTGGCAGAAATAACAATAATGACTAATTTGACAAATGAACAAATGAGGTGGAATTTAATGCTGAAAAATGTACCATGGGGGCTGGTAATCACAATTAAGGGAGTCTAAGGTACATTTTTCAATGTCAGTATTTTCCAGGAGATCATGGTAAAATTAACTTTTTAAAGTTAAAGTTTAAAATTAACAATTTAAAGGTAGTCAATGAGGAATAGAAATATAACATCAAATGTCTAAATCAAGAGTAGAAAGTTGAGGGGGGCCTGAAAACTAATCAATTCTAAGGAAGGTCAAATTAATAAGAAAGAGGACAAATTAATAAGAGAATAAGCAGGGTTAAAGGAAAGAATGAAAAATGGCTAGTAACAACAAATACAAATATATCAATAATGATGACAAATCACCAGTTAAAAAGGAAATTGTAAGGTTTTCTTCCTTCAAATCCAGCTATGTACCACTTATAAGAAAACAGATTGAAACTTAAAAATTAGAGGATAAAGTTAGTGTTGGTGTATTGACACAGAAAATGAAAGTACTTCCAATCAAAAATCATTAATAGGGCTAATGATTAATGATGGTCACTACAAGATGATAATGAAAAATTCTCCAAGAAGCTTCTACACTTTAAAATTGGAGTATACATTACAACATATGGAATTTGGCAGAATCACAAGTAGAATCTGACAAATTCATATCAGAGGAGACAACATTACAGTTGTACTATTTTCTGCATAATATAGGAAAGCTTTATGGGGTAAAAATTCTTCATTGGACTTGAAGAAATATAGGGCCAAATAAAAGCTTTATCCTTAAATATTGAACAATCCACTTGACATTTCTGAGCTTCAGGTGTCTCAATTGTAAAATGATTTACTTGTGTTACATGTTTTTATGAGTTCAAACATTCTCATACAAATAATGCTATTTATGATAATACTTTTAAAACCATGTGCACAACTTCTTCCAGGAAGATGGAGTAGACATACTTTTCCCTGTTCCTTCAATTAAGTATAATTTAACCCCTGGGCATTATATATAAACCATTATATTTAAGCAGACTCTGAAAGGTATAGAGTAGAGGCAGATTAGCCAGGGACTTCAGGACATGAGGGACAATGTGATAGTGAGTTCTCTGGGCTTTTGTAGGAGAAGGTGGCAACCCAGAAATGCCAATGGGTGCAGACAGTATAGACCCCAACAAAAGCCTGCTCTCTCTAGCTAGATGACCAGGAAAGAGGACAATAGCTGTACAGAAAACATTTGGTCAATACTGCTCTACTCCAGCCACAAACCCCAGGAAAAAAATGTAGCCCCATCTATAATCACAAAAGCAAAGGTCCAGTGGGGAGCCCGGACTTCCGTACTTTGCAGGTTGTAATGAGGTGACTGAAGTATTCCCATTGCCGTGCCAGGGTGGTATGAGAGAAGGCTGAGTAGGGAATCGGGATTTTCATTCCTTCCAGGAGTTAACTAGGAAGCTCTTTTCAACAGTGTCAGTGAAGACCACGTGGAGGGTGTGATGAGCAATCAGCCACTTTGAGTTTCCGCCTAGGCAGTCTTACGTCATAGCAACCCTGCTCACACCCAGGATCTGGACGTTGAGGTAGGGCAGCTCCACAAGTTGCCACCCTGCTTTTCCTGGGCACCTTTACAAATGACCACTCAGACTTGAGGCCTTGAAAAATTAGTGACCTCTTCCCCAAGCACCTTCTAAGTGATAGGTGGTTGCTACCCTGCTATCTTTTCCGGTTCGCTCGTGACCTGCGTGGAAGGACTGTCTTCTCCTGGCTCACTGTGCTCCCTTTCTGGGATCTGTAAGTGATAAACCCTCCGACTCCGTTTCCTTTGTGTGAGTGTACTGAAACTGCGCCTTCAGTCAGACTGCCCCTCCTGGACGTTAACTTCCATGAAGCCGGAGCCCCGTGTCTAGGGAGCGACCTGATGACCCCGTGTGGGTGGCTTGTGATCCGCATTCAGCAGGTCATCACCTGCATATTCTTAAGACACGGGCGCTGGGTTTTCCAACAATGAGGGCCTGGACTTCAACCCCCAACCTGGCGGAAATGGTGTGTCTCACACCTTCCCCAAGAGGGTGCTGACAAAGGAGGCCCTAGTGGAGAGTAGGGACTTTCACCAGTGACCAGTGATAACAGGGCAGCCCGTGTCTCCCACAGTGTCAGTGCAGGCCATGTGGAAAACTGTAGCAAGACCCTCCTGCACTTCCCGGTAGCGTGGTATTAGCAGAGGCCTAGGAGAAAACCAGAATTCTGTGTTCAATGAGAAGTCTTAACTGTCCTGTGCTGTTCATGGGATTCTAAAATTTAATTTTCAACAGTTTGAGGTATTAGGTGCTTATGATTTTCTAACATTGAAAGGTCATGAATTTATAGAAACTTTAATCTTTCTTTTCTACTTATAAACCATACGATTCCCTTCCTGATCTCAGCTCTTTCTTGTCATGCTTTGCCCAAAATAGTTAATATCAACCAACCCATACAACTATGACTCATTGTCATACAACTATGACATTATTTCCTTACCTTGCAGCAGAGAAGCATATAATCATGCTATTAAAGTTGAAACTTTTAGAAAAAATTTTGCTTATACAAAATATATATTTTCCAATAATCTGTATACAAATTCCTTATCACTCACCATCTGAATACTAGGCCAATGACACATAAAGATGTGTTACCACAGCACCTCAATTCTACATACAAATTTCTGGGGGTTTTTAAGTGTAGGTTAAGCTATTCCATAGGAACAAAGGAACCTCAATATCTCAGTTACTTTAATACAACAAAGTTTTGTTTCCTGCTCAAACAAATGGAGATGTTTTTGTTTGTATAGGTCTTCTGAATACTTCTCTTTTATGTAGTGGCTCAGAGAGCAGACTCTTCCCATCAGTACTTTCACTTTTCCTCAGTCTTGGGGGCCCACCCCAGATTCTTGGTGTCTAATTGGGCAGTGAGGGAGAAGAAGGAGGGCATGTTCATGGGCATTTCCAAGGCTGGGCCAGAAATTGATATCTGTTCATCCCAGTGGCCCAGACTGATCACATGGTCCCACCCAGCTGTAAGGGGGGTTTGCTAATGTAGCTTTTATGTGTGCCCAGGAAGAAGAAAACTGCCTATTGGTCAGCACAAAGGCCTCACTAACTTGGAGCTGGAGAATTTGGTTGCTGGGTGGACAGCCCACTTAAAATATTCTTAGAAAAAAACAGAAAAGTGGATTTTGTTGTCTAAATAGCAATCTCCATGCCAAATATAAGCTTAAATTTCTAAGAAGTCTTAGGACATAGGGCAGTTAGGATCACTATAAATGAACAATGTTTTTGAAATCCCCATTTCACTTAAAAGTTCAGATACTGCAATTTACTACACAATATATCAATGTTAATTTAACATAAAAAGAAAACTCTTTTGCAACTACACTCATTTTGGTAAAATGGGTACCCTTCCAAATATGAAATACTTCAATCTGTGCTTACCAAATATATATTCAGCACTTATTTGATGACAGACATACAGTGGGGGAATGGGACGTAGCAGTGAACAGAATGACATGGCTACTGCCTTCATGGAGTTTGGAGTTTAACTGATGTGGCCTTTCTCTAGCCACACCCCTAAATGCCCCATTTGGTAAATGTGCCCCAACTTGAGAAATTGTCTTAAACACTGCTGAGAGGGATGTAGATTTAATTATTTAAAGGATTCTCATATTTAAGCTGGTTTCAATGATCATTTCAGGTTTTACAGCTATTGAGTCATTCAAACAGGATCAGATCTCAGCTCTGGAATATTTTACCTTCCTGTCAATGCTGATATGAAAAACAAGGGGATTCAGTGATCTTATGCAGTGTCAGAAGTGAGATAAGATTTAGATAGAAGTAATATCTGGAACTCTGGGAGTGTTTAAAATATTAGAAAGAGCTCAAGTTTTTGTTTATTTGTTTTGTGTTAGGTTACTGTGTGATCCAACATTTTGATCAAGTATTTAAGGATTTTTTCATTAGATGATTAATAAATCAAAACTGTATTTTATAGTCTTTAATAAACAATCACATTATAAAATAAATTATTTCTCCAAAATGTATTAAATAATATAGTAGTACACTTTCCCCAAACATGTAAAGATCCACTTAACAACATACAAGGAATTTAGAGCATTTGCCACTATGTTAATTAAGGGTAAATAGACTGATCTGAATTTTACATTTGTACTGGTTAATATCTCAGAAGGCAGTCGAAAATTTCCCGTTTAGAGTAAATGACAGACACTGAAAAGTCCATTGGATTTAAAGGTGGTACTTTTCAAGAACTTAAAAGAGAGGAAATAATCAGTAGGTGCAATGCCTATAATTGTCTCTTATTTTCATCAGAGACACTTTGGCATTCTTATCATATGTCCCGAGTGTCAAAAGCAAATCCATAATTATTCCAAAATCATTTGCCCTTATAAGCGTAGTGTAAGGATTTTGCACACACGAGACATGCACTGAAATAATACCAGTGTTAAATGCCAGTTGTTTCATAATGTATCAAAAGAGTTTACACTGGGGCTTCCCTGGTGGCGCAGTGGTTGAGAGTCTGACTGTCGATGCAGGGGACACTGTTAAGAATCGGTCTTGCAATGCAGGGGATGCCGGTTCAATCCCCGGTTGGGAAACTAAGATCCCAGATGCCGTGGGGGCAACTAAGCCCGCGCGGCACTACACAGAGCCCGTGTGCTGCAACTAAGACCTGACGCGACCAAAAAAAAAAAAAAAAAAAAAAAAAAAAAAAAGAGTTTACACTTATTACTTTTTAAAGCCACATGTGGAAAACAATGAGGAACAAAATGCTTTATATTTCATTCTAAAGATTCTCGTCCTGTCCTGTCAAGCAGTGTTGGTTTCTGCCACCATCTTATGTACAAGGCGGCATGAGGTTTGCTAGCTTGACTTACCGTTTCAAAAGCAGGAGTCTTTCCTGTTTAAGCTCAGTGTCAGTTCTCTGTGGACTGCCTGCTGCTTCCCAACTATGTATCTAGAATTTTGTAGTCTAATTGCCACTTGCACAGTGGTATTGTACATAAACACAGCAGCTGCTGCTGTATGTTGGAAGTGGCTTAGAAAAATCTATGGACACTGTTCAGCTTTGACTAAAAAGCCAAAAAATTTAGACGCAGCTGCATTACTCTTAACAGCTTGCAATATAACGCCTTAACGGAAAGAATGCAACTCATTGGAAGTCTACTTACAATATGTTTGCAGCCACACTAGAGAAAATTGCATGGAGCCATGTGGTCTAGTGGTAAAACTTCCCGGAAATGAAGATCATCTCTCCCTTTTTTGCTAGTCACACAGGTCCTTATCTTTTGTTCGTTAGTATTCTGTATTGCTAGAGATAGCCACTAGAGATACAAAAGCTAATATGAAACTTGGATATCTTCCTGTTACCAGGTAGAGATCATGTTCTTTTTTGGTTAAACCAATTAAAAGTGTGAAGCCAAAGGAGAAATGCACAGAAACCTTGACAGAAGACCTCTGTTGCAGCAGTTTGCTGACTTTTTTTTTTTTTTTTTTTTTTTTTTTT